>NC_061510.1:230335494-230348310 GCF_022539505.1 Lolium rigidum | reverse complement strand
TCATAGTGTGATGGTAGTAGTGTGCATACTATGTTAGTACTTGGTTTAGTCATGTTGATCTATCTTGCACTCTAAGGTTATTTAAATATGAACATTGAATATTGTGGAGCTTGTTAACTCCGGCATTGAGGGTTCGTGTAACCCTACACAATGGTGTTCATCATCCAACAAGAGGGTGTAGAGTAGTCCTATTATGTGATCATTGTTGAGAGTGTCCACTAGCGAAGCAGGATCCCTGGGCCTTGTTTCCAAGCATCGAATCACCGTTTGTTTACTGTTTTGTTGAATGTTTACTCGCTGCCATATTTTACTCAGATTGCTATTATCACTCATACTCATCCATATTACTTGTACCTCACTATCTCTTCGCCGAACTAGTGCACCTATTGTATTAGGTGTGTTGGGGACACAAGAGACTTCTTGATTTGTGGTTGCAGGGTTGCTTGAGAGGGATATCTTTGACCTCTTCCTCCCTGAGATCGATAAACCTTGGGTGATCCACTTAAGGGAAACTTGCTGCTGTTCTACAAACTTCTGCTCTTGGAGGCCCAACACTGTCTACAAAAATAGAAGCTCCGTAGACATCAAGCACTTTTCTGGCGCCGTTGCCGGGGAGGAAAGGTAAAAAGGCAGTCATACTTCGGTTCCATGTAACAGTACTTTTCTGGCGCCATTGTGTTTGTGCTCGAAGCTATCTCCTTTAGATTCTGCAATTGCATCTTTTTGTTTCTTGTTTTTATATTCACTAGTTAGGCGTAATGGAAAACAACAGAAAAATTGGTGAGCTTTTTAATCTTTTTCCTGATTTAGAATTGTTTAATGCGAAAATTAAAAAACCTATGGAACCTTATTTGCATGCTAGTAGCGATGTTATTAGTATGAATGCAATTACTGCTAATGCTATGGAGAAGTCTAAGCTTGGGGAAGCTAGTTTTTGTGATCTTTTTAGCTTCCCATCTTTAGGGGAGAAAATTTGCTCCGATAATACTTTATCTCCCATATGCAATAACTCTAATGATGCTTGTGATATTTTAAATGCACCTACCGAAAGTATTCCGTATAAAATACCTATGAAAATTATTGAACGTGTTATGGATAACCACTATAAAGGGGATGGAACTGTCCATCCTAGAGATCATTTACTTGTTTTTGCATGAATTATGCGGGTTATTCAAGTGTGCAGGTATCTCTATGGATGAAGTGAGGAAGAAGCTATTCTCTGTTTCGTTGTGCGGTAAAGCGGCGCATTGGTATAAATTGTTGGAGAATAGTCATTCTCTTGGTTGGGAGGAAATTGCATCTCTCTTTTATTCTAAATTTTATCCTCCTCATGAAGTGCATATTGATAGGAATTATATTTATAACTTTTATCCTGGTGATGGAGAGAGCATTTCTCAAGCGTGGGGGAGATTGAAATCACTAATGCTCAAATGTCCCATTCATGAGCTCCCCCGTAATGTTATTGTTAACAATTTTTATGCGAGGCTTTCAGGACAACATAAGGACTATACGGACGCATGTTCGGAGGGATCTTTCACAAGCAAGGAGGTTGAAGCTAGGTGGGATCTTCTTGATCGGATTGAGGACAACGCTGAAGGATGAGAGAACAACAAAGGTAAAGAGTCAGGTATAAATTATGATTATGAATGCATTGAAGCTTTTATGGATACCGATAAATTTCGAAATATGAGTGCTACTTATGGTCTTGACTCTCAAGTTGCTGCAAATCTTTATAAAGTTTTTGCTTCTCATTTTGAATTGCCTAAAAAGAATTTTGATAAGTATCATGAACCTTTTAAAGAGGATTGCATGAAGAATGAAATTGTTGCTAATTATTGCAATAAGCATGCTCAAACTCCTAAGAATGTTATTTCCTATAAGCATGTTAATTTTTGTGGAATACATAGACCTTGTGGAATTAATCAAATCAAAGATGAATATTGTATCCATCATGCTAATGAAAAAACTAGAAAGTGGTTTAGGGCTCTAGATGATCTTGGTAAAAAAGTTTGCGCCCTCTATCCTTTTATTTGTGAAGTTTGCCATGAAGTGGGTCATTTTAATTTTCAATGCTCCTCCAATGATAATTTGAACCCAATGAGTGCTGCAAATTTGTATTGTGATGATGAAATCTATTATATAATTAAAACAACAACCAACCAACGGTGTAGATTAGGTAGACATAAGCAAATAAAAAACAACAGCTAAAGATTAGCTTCATGATGTCCCGGCAGGTGTCCATTTAAATATATACGGATATCGTGTGTAACAACGACCAAAGATTAATTTCGTGACGTCCCGCAGGTGTCCATTTAAATATACTAGCAAAAGTGCCCGTGCGTTGCACCGGTAGAAATAAATTCTCAAAAGTGGGAGTATCAAATACTCAAAGGCTCCATCAACGATGTTCCCGTGCGTTGCACCGGTAGAAATAAATTCTCAAAGGCGGGAGAATTTTTTTTTTGAAATGGGAAAGGCGGGAGAATGAAATACTCAAAGGCTCCATCAACAATATCATCAACTAAGGCTCCATCAATGAGCTTAGTTATCACACTAACACGCCACTTGGTGATCCCACATATTTACAACTGTATAGCCAAGACATGAAAAAATGAAGTTTCAGAACGTACTTTAGGCATAAGTGATGTGCCTTCCCACGATACTTATCTTTTAGAACTCTAGCATGACTACAACCGACGGGGTGAAAAGGTATGTTGTTCGGAAGTGACAACCCAAACTATTTCAAATTACATTTACCTACTAATACAGATAATTTACCATATAGGTATAGAAAATCACTATGTGAGGTTCGAGCATTTGAACAATCTGCTATTACAACTGCGACATGATCACATGACACAAGTAAATCAATGGAGTTACTTTCAATGTGAATATAAATAAGGCCAATGGAATTCCTAAAATATTTCAAATATCACCATAGCTTCAATATCCTTCAAATTTGAAAATAGCACCATAGCTTCCGTTTCTCAATTATCATTTCGCCAACACTAATCAAGGACAATAAACAAACCTGAAACCAAATGGGCATTTTATCGAGCAGCATCTGATCATCACTGTACATGAATATCTATGCGGGCAATAAGAAATATCTTGGCGATGTTCCGGTCCACTATACTGCTATTCCACAATAAGTGTATTGCGCTAGTAGAACATTGGGCTTCCAGGGAAGCATAATTGAACCACGGTCTGAAATTTGCACACGCTACTAACATGTGGGCTTCCAGGAAGCATAATTCGAAAAAAAAAAGCAGTCTAAACCTGCACATGTGACGTCTAGCAGGAGGTCAAAGATGATGGGATCTCGTGGCTGGTGTTATCTTCTTGCGTCTGCGGTGGAAGCTAGGTTGTCTTGGTGATGCTGTCGGCTGGAAATTTGCATAATCTCCCTGCAGGAGCTGCTCCATCGAGGAGAGGACCTAGAGGAACGAGCTGCGCTGGACACCATGCCCGCACGCGCCGTGTCCGGGCGGTGCCGCAGCAACCACGCGACTGCGGGGACATCTCAGGCTGCTGCCGAGAGGAGGCAGAACAGGGGCACCGGGCGGTGGCAACAGTGGGCCAATAGAACGGCAGCGGGCAGAGGTCCAAGGCGGCGCATGGACTGGGTGTCGGCAGCGGGAGACGGAGGACGCATGCGGCAATCCTCTGCGTGAAGAGCGAGACGACGTGGATTACGCGATCTTGAGGGCCTTCTCCCTGGCGGCCTCCTGAAGGCGCACGTGTTGGCCTCGTCTTTGCCGCCGGCTTCGAGCGTGGCCTTGGATTTCTCGAGCTCGAGCGAGTCCTTGATGGCTGCAAGACGCGCGCGTAGGCCCTCGTCCGCGGCGGCGCGTAGGGGCGCGGCGAGGGCGACCCGGCGAGGATGGACGCCACTGCAGACACTGAGTTGCGCGAGTGGGGCGGAGGTGTTGAGCAGCCTCGGTCGACGGAGATCTATCTTTACTATTAAATTGCAATGCAACCGTGGTAGATCATCGCTATTTGACCAATTTACCCCTAAACATAGAGAGAAATTACCCACTATTGCCATCGTTAAGTCACGTAACGATTCGTTTTTTCCCCTGCTACCACGTTGTACCAAACCGAGCGCAATCATGTTTACGGCGACATAGACTCCTGCACGATGCCACAAGGTCGGGAAAGTGCCTCCATGCACCAACTTATTGTTTACTCCGCTCAGATCCCTTCGCCAGGCAAAGAGCAGGGGCAGCAGTGGTTGGAGTTCCCCTGCGGTCGTAGGGGATCAGGGGCAGTGGAAGCCCACGTTGGGACTTTGGGAGTGGCATCAGCCGCCTGAGTTTTTGCAGCGACGAGGGCGTCAGGTCTGTGAGAGCTAATACCGGCGGAATTCAGTGCTGGCCTCACTTAATTTCTACTGCGTTGACACTGCTGCTCCAAGAGCGATCCGGGTACAGCTGCTCTAGCGGGCGCATGGTTGTTGCTGCGGATCTGAGCAGTAGTCTCGAGTGCGTTCTGCGTTGGAAACAGCTGCTGGTCCAACAGCGTCAAGCTTGTGCTACGGCTAGCTAAAGTAGGAGAGGTTCAGTATTAGAAATTCAGGATGCAGGCTGACCTCTGTGTGCTAATGCGAACAAACTAAAATGGAGTGGAGGGGAGATAGCTAATGTGGATGGGACAGAGAGCGGCAGCTGATAGAGAGAAGTGGTTGTTATGACATTGGATCGGTGGAGGCAATGACTATCGATTTAACTGTGTAGTTGCTGCTAGGTGCTGTTATTACTAGGCCTACGGTGTGTATTTAGTTTGTGCTGTTATGCCAGGTGAATATGAATGCATATAAAATTTTGTCTAAATTTTGTGCCTTGTATAAAAGAAATTAGTGTATCTTGCATTTGCATAGGGAAAATTTATGTACCGCCTCTGTCCGTCAAAAGATGTCGCAAACTTGTCTAAATTCAAATGTATCGTGACACTCTTTATAGTATATAGATACACGAAAAACCAGTTCTAAACTTGGGTATAGATGCTCCCGATTCAATAAAAAATCAAAAATGGTAGTAAACAAATTCAAAAAAATCTGAAATTTATGGACAATGAACATAAACAAGTGTCATAACTGCACACCAAAAATCTCCGGGAAAATACATATATATTGGTTTGTGCAAAAAGACAAAATGCGGTGTTGTTTGAAACATCTATATTTGATTTTTTACATCACTACGATTTATCTTTTTTGCACAGACCACTACATATGTCTTTTTCTGGAGATTTTTGGTGTGCAGATAAAACACTTATTCATGTTCATTGTCCACAAATTTCAGACTTTTTTGAACATTTTTGCTATTTTACCAAAAAAAATTATTAAACCAAGAGCATCTACACCCGGGTTCAGAAATGCCTTGTCCATAGATATATACAAATAAAGACAAATCGATGACATCCTTTTATGAACGAAGAGAGTATTGTTTTTTGCAATTGTACGTAAAAAATTCTAATTTGGATTTAAATTGTATATTTAAAATGCAAATTTGAATAGTTGTCTAAAATATGCACTCCTATATTTATTTTTAAATTAATGTGGTGTAAGCGTTCTCTCTTGTGTAGCCACATTTGTCCTCCTCCGGCGTCTACTATGAGGCACCACGTCTCGCTGTCCAGGACAAGGTGACATCATCGTCAAGATGGCCCTCACCAACCACCGACGGATCCATTTGTTTAGATGAAGCTTGGCTTACTAAACAATGAATACTACTACACAACAACAAAAAATAACCTGTAGGAACGTACTGAGCCAAGACGGGCGATATGGACAACAGATAGCAGTGGTGGAAGCCGATAGAAGAGTGGGAGATTCGGGGCTGGCGGCTAGCGCGTGCATGGCCGGAGCTGGGCGGAAGAGTGACTCAACAATATTTGGTATTTCGCGGCAACGCGTGGGCATTGTCCTAGTCTTCTATTATATAATTAAAACAACAACCAACCAACGGTGTAGATTAGGTAGACATAAGCAAATAAAAAACAACGGCTAAAGATTAGCTTCATGATGTCCCGGCAGGTGTCCATTTAAATATATACGGATATCGTGTGTAACAACGACCAAAGATTAATTTCGTGACGTCCCGCAGGTGTCCATTTAAATATATACGGATATGGTGTCCTTCTCCACGTTTACAAACAACAGATACGAGCCTTCAACGGAAAGGAAATTCTCCACGGCAAATATCTGAACTATAACTTTATCTCTTTGGACAATGTAATACGTCGTGATTTGTATTGCTTCGGTCAGATATATCATCTCCCGACTGTGGTAACAACCAACAGTTTTGCAAGACCACCATGCCGTAGATCTGGAGTCTCGAGGCTTCATTGTTGTGGGTATAGAACAATGGGCAAATCATGTGTCAAAGGCTACATCGGCCGTCGAGACGACGGATTTGGATACGAAACCGTCCCCTACGATGGTCATGCATATGAAGTCTACAACGAGC
Source organism: Lolium rigidum (assembly GCF_022539505.1). Classification (NCBI taxonomy): domain Eukaryota; kingdom Viridiplantae; phylum Streptophyta; class Magnoliopsida; order Poales; family Poaceae; genus Lolium; species Lolium rigidum. The sequence goes on along the minus strand of NC_061510.1, from coordinate 230,341,840 downwards.
CGAAGACGACGAAGACGATTCAGACTATTTGTCGATCTGGCGCCGACGAAGCGACGAATACACAGGGCTCATATCGATCTGGAGAGAAGCGACGACGTGGGCGGGTTAGATCAGGTTCTTTATCATCCAATGTCACATACCAGAGGGCCTGCTTGAACTCTTGCAATTCTTGATCAGATTCATTATACAGGCTAGACGCTACAATCAATATATATCAGTCGTTCAGATTCATCGAGCATCCATGATACGTACAATCAATTGCCTGGTTGATTTTCATGGTACGAATATGCATATGAGCAGGCAAACATATCAGCACACGAAGACGGCATAGGCATCCACGGCCGAGCCCCGAAATATGCATCAATTTGAATTGGAAGAACTCGAGAAGATTAAAAGTAGGCGGAGACGGAGCGCAGCGATCTCTTCTTAGGTCGTCAAGGCGATGCCTGTCTACCACTGACAAGATGACGATGTCGATGGACGAGACAAACTGTGCTGTGCTCCACTGTGCCAAGGGTGTCAGCCACGGGGATGAGATGGAGCGCATGATCTCCGAGACTCCGATTCTAGGCTTATGGCAGGCATCGGAGAAGAGGAAGTCGGCCCATGTGATACATATGGGCTACAGAGGCATCAGAGTATAGCTGCATGGGCAGCAGGCGGATGACACAGACATCACAGTTCTTGGGATCTATTCCTAGATTCTCGTACTCTCCAACAGGTTTGGAATCGTTGTTTTGGTGATGGATTGAAAGTACTATTGTACATGATTGTCTTTCACGTTCTAGCCTTAATTGTTGCTTGATTTGCTTCGTCTGTGAGATGAATTTCACAAATTTATACACAGGTAGATTCATGACGAGCAGTCTATGACAAGTATTGAGGCTAGGTCAAATCTCTCTAGATGATTGTTGCAGTAATTTCTGGAGTGATAACGAAACATATGATTTGGACCTTAAAGAAAAGGATAGCAGTATGTTTTTTCAAATCTTCGTCTTCTCCATTGAACTGGACATAAATCATAAAATAGGGCCATGGAAATAATATTGTTCCCACCTGGGTATTAATTTATTCCAAATATGTATGAAGCAACACTGATCGGAAGTAAAATATCAGTTCAGGATTTAGGTAAAATGAGCCTACAAGTATTTTAGTCAGTGCACTCTGACATATATTTTTTTCCGGCATTAAGTGGATGCAAATTGCCAGCTAACTGAATTTTATATTTTAAATTGGTTTGGAGGCCAGAAAAAGTTTGGGAGGTGCTCTGATACATATTACGCAACCAGCATTTTAAAGAAACATAAAAGTTGTTGTTGTTGCACGTTGTTTTCTGCAATCCATGTTTCGAAACGGGGTATACTAATGTGGCAAGCTGGCATCTAGGAGTGTTCTACAATAGGAGCATACATACAAGCTTGGTACATAGATTGCACTGGACAGGATTATTGTGTTTTAATGTTGTTCATTACTTAATTGAGAGTTGGTATGTGGGGATAAGTTTTCATGGCTAAGTCTCACCTAATTGATACAAGTCTATGATTTTACAGTCAAATTTCTTGGTTGATTTCATTCTCATAAATAACATGGACGACCTAGGAATTTTTTGAAGCCCTATCAAAGTACAATTTGATGCTGGTTTGTCACGCAAATTACCGCAGAAAATTAGGAATATTAGACGTCACATGGCTAGAAATCTGGGTGGCAACCGGGGCTGGAGGAATGCTAGGACAGACAATGAGGAACAATAGATGTGCGGTATGATTTAATGATGAGGTAGAGAGGTATTAACTATACTGAATAATATCATGGCATATAAAAAATTTGATTTCGATGGTATGTACTGAATCTAGCCGCGCAAATGCGCGGGCCACGTAGCTAGTTACTCCTAATCAGCATGATGAACTTACTTTATTTTTGGGGTGTGAAGAACTGTCGAGAAAAATCTCTTTGTTACATATGAGTGATCTTGATATTGATGATGTCCTGCATGGGTGTTTTTCTTATTGCATTGATAATAGCCATACAAATACTTACATACAAAATATTTTAGAAGACGACACCTTGCCAAAATACGATAGGACCGCTGTGTGTTTTCAACTAATTAATGAAAAGGAGGGATCCTTCCAAGTTTCTTCTATTGTTTCTGAAAGTAAATCAGGTTATGCGGACAAGCCACCCTTCAAGCCTCTTCCTCCTAAAGAAGGGAACGAGGAGAAGGAAGAGAAGAAGAAGAAAAAGGGAACGAAGAAGAAGAAGAAGAAAAAGAAGGAGAATAAAAAGAAAGAGGTAACGGCGTATCCCCGCGTGAATGAGATAACGTTAGGTAACCGTAAGTATGTTGCTCCTAATGATTATTGTGATCATGAATCTGAATACGATGATCTTCCTATGCCCTTTACATACATTAGCAATCATGATTTGAATGAGCACACTACTTTTGATATTACAAATCTCTGGGAAACTAATTCTGAAAATGATGATGATAATAATTGCCATAGTGTCAGTGCTATCCATGCTTCCTCCCATAATGATATAGAAAGCTCTAAGCTTGGGGAAGAGGTGTTTGAAAATCCTTTAGCTACTGGTCATTATGTTCTTGATACATCTCCTTCTAATAACAATGATGGTGTGAACACGGATAAACCGACTGTGAAAGATAACTATTCTATTTCCTATGATGACACTGTGCCTCCGATCTCTGATAATTATTATAAAGAATGCTATGATATAGGTTCTAACTATCCTTACGAAACTTGTCATAGTCATGATTGGATTACCAAAAACAATTTCCTTGATATGCAACTTGTTTACCATGTTCAAATTCTTGATAATAATCTTGCTCCAATTGCTATTAATGAGAATAACTCTTCTTATGCCAAAATTAATGATACTTCTATGCATATGAACCATGATAAGAATGTTTTAAGTGATGGGTATATTGTGGATTTCATCAATGATGCTACTGAAAGTTATTATGAGAGAGGGAAATATGGTTGTATGCATCTTAATAATATTAAGTTTCCCCTCTTTATGTCGAGAACCTTGAAGTTACTCGTGTTTTATCCTCTTATGCTTGTCACTTTGTTCTTCATGAATTCATTTGTGTACAAGATTCCTCTTCATAGGAAGCATGTTAGACTTAAATTTGTTTTGAATTTGCCTCTTGAAGCTCTCTTTGCTTCGAATACTATTTCCTGCGAGTGGATCATTAAAACTGCTGAGCCCATCTTAATGGCTATAAAGAAAGAACTTCTTGGGAGATAACCCATGTGTTATTTTGCTACAGTATTTTGTTTTATATTTGTGTCTTGGAAGTTGTTTACTACTTTAGCAACCTCTCCTTATCTTAGTTTAGTGTTTTGTTGTGCCAAGTAAAGTCGTTGATAGTAAAGTTCATACTAGATTTGGATTACTGCGCAGAAACAGATTTCTTTGCTGTCACGAATCTGGGCTAAATTCTCTGTAGGTAACTCAGAAAATTAAGTCAATTTACGTGAGTGATCCTCAGATATGTACGCAACTTTCATTCAATTTGAGCATTTTCATTTGAGTAAGTCTGGTGCCCCAATAAAATTCGTCAATACTAACTGTTCTGTTTTGACAGATTCTGCCTTTTATTTCGCATTGCTTCTTTTGCTATGTGGGATGGATTTCTTTGTTCCATTGACTTCCAGTAGCTTTGAGCAATGTCCAGAAGTGTTAAGAATGATTGTGTCACCTCTGAACATGTGGGTTTTTGATTATGCACTAACCCTCTAATGAGTTTGTTCCGAGTTTGGTGTGAAGGAAGTTTTCAAGGGTCAAGAGAGGAGGATGATATACTACGATCAAGAAGAGTGAAAAGTCTAAGCTTGGGGATGCCCCGGTGGTTCATCCCTGCATATTTCAAGAAGACTCAAGCATCTAAGCTTGGGGATGCCCAAGGCATCCCCTTCTTCATCGACAAATTATCAGGTTCCTTCTCTTGAAACTATATTTTTATTCGGTCACATCTTATGTACTTTACTTGGAGCGTCTGTGTGTTCTTGTTTTTGTTTTTGTTTGAATAAATGCTTGTGTGGGAGAGAGACACGCTCCGCTGGTTCGTATGAACACATGTGTTCTTAGCTTTTAATGTTCATGGCGAAAGTTGAAACTGCTTCGTTAATTGTTATATGGTTGGAAACGGAAAATGATACATGTAGTAATTGGTATGATGTCTTGAAAAACTTGATACTTGGCAATTGTTGTGCTCTTGTTTAAGCTCTTGCATCATATACTTTGCACCTATTAGTGAAGAAATACATAGAGCTTGTTAAAATTTGGATTGCATGAGTGGTTTCTCTAGAGTCTAGATATTTTCTAGTGAGGTGTTTGAACAACAAGGAAGACGATGTATAGTCTTATAATGCTTGTAATATGTCTTTTATGTAAGTTTTGATGTACTAGTTTATGCTTGTGTTTGCTTCAAACAACCTTGCTAGCCTAAGCCTTGTATCGAGAGGGATTACTTCTCATGCATCCGAAACCCTTGAGCCAACCACTATGCCATTCGAGTCCACCATACCTACCTACTACATGGTATTTCTCCGCCATTCCAAAGTAAATTGCTTGAAGTGCTACCTTTAAATTTCTATCCTCTACCTTTGCAATATATAGCTCATGGGACAAATAGCTTAAAAACTATTGTGGTATTGAATATGTACTTATGCATTTTATTTCTTATAAGTTGCTTGTGGTGCGATAACCATGTTCCTGGGGGACGCCATCAACTACCCTTTGTTGAATATCATGTGAGTTGCTATGCATGTTCGTCTTGTCTGAAGTAAGGGCGATTTACCACCTTATGGTTAGAGCGTGCATATTGTTAGAGAAGAACATTGGGCCGCTAACTAAAGCCATGATCCATGGTGAAAGTTTCAGTTTTGGACATATATCCTCAATCTCATATGAGAAAATTAATTGTTGCTACATGCTTATGCATAAAAGAGGAGTCCATTATCTCGTTGTCTATGTTGTCCCGGTATGGATGTCTAAGTTGAGAATAATCAATAGCGAGAAATCCAATGCGAGCTTTCTCCTTAGACCTTTGTACAGGCGGCATAGAGGTACCCCTTTGTGACACTTGGTTAAAACATGTGCATTGCGATAATCCCGGTAATCCAAACTAATTAGGACAAGGTGCGGGCACTATTAGTATACTATGCATGAGACTTGCAACTTGTAGGATATAATTTACATGATACATATGCTTTATTACTACCGTTGACAAAATTGTTTCTTGCTTTCAAAACCAAAGCTCTAGCACAAATATAGCAATCAATGCTTCCCTCTGCGAAGGGCCTTTTCTTTTACTTTTATGTTGAGTCAGTTTACCCATTTCTCTCTATCTTAGAAGCAAACACTTGTGTTAACTGTGCATTGATTCTTACATACTTGCTTATTGCACTTGTTATATTGCTTTGCATTGATAACTATCCATAAGATATACATGTTACAAGTTGAAAGCAACCGCTGAAACTTAATCTTCCATTGTGTTGCTTCAATACCTTTTACTAAGAATTTATTGCTTTATGAGTAACTCTTATGCAAGACTTATTGATGCTTGTCTTGAAAGTACTATTCATGAAAAGTCTTTGCTATATGATTCAATTGTTTACTCATTGCATTTACATTGTTTCGAATCGCTGCATTCATCTCATAAGCTTTACAATGGTATGATTAAGATTATGTTGGTAGCATGTCACCCCAGAAATTATCTTTTATCGTTTACCTACTCGAGGACGAGTAGGAACTAAGCTTGGGGATGCTGATACGTTTCCAACGTATCTATAATTTCTGATGTTCCATGCTTGTTTTATGACAATACCAACATGTTTTGTTCACACTTTATATCATTTTTATGCATTTTCCGGAACTAACCTATTGACGAGATGCCGAAAGGCCGATTGCTTGTTTTCTGCTGTTTTTGGTTTCAGAAATCCTAGTAAGGAAATATTTTCGGAATCGGACGAAATCAACTCCGGAGATCTTATAATTTCAGGAAGCTTCCGGAGCACCGAAGAAAAGTCAGAGGGGTGCCAGGGGGGTGATACGTCTCCGACGTATCGATAATTTCTTATGTTCCATGCCACATTATTGATGTTATCTACATGTTTTATGCACACTTTATGTCATATTCGTGCATTTTCTGGAACTAACCTATTAACAAGATGCCGAAGTGCCGATTCTGTTGTTTCTCGCTGTTTTTGGTTTCAGAAATCCTAGTAAGGAAATATTCTCGGGATTGGACGAAATCAACGCCCGGGGGCCTATTTTTCCACGAAGCTTCCGAAGTCCGAAGACGAAACGAAGTGGGGCCACG
>NC_061510.1:230190730-230335394 GCF_022539505.1 Lolium rigidum | reverse complement strand
TGTAATATCCTAGGTTTAGAGGCAATAAAATGAGAGAACACCAAAGTGTGCATTGCATTCATGCATAGAAAATCCGGGGAATTTTCGCGCTTTCAAATAAAACTTACCACAGTAACTGAAGTTTCACTTGACTTGCTGGAACTGAAGTAGATCATCAAGTCCAGCGCTATAAATTTCACTGTGATCTTTGTTAAAACCTTGTTTTGGGTAGAGATGATTTGATCTATGGATTAGATCAAATGGAATTAGATTTACAACAACACATTCTTTAAGAATCAAACCCTAACTTATTAACACTTAAAAGTTAGCAACTACCTTTGTGTGTAAACTAATTCACTTCTGAACTTATTACCAAATAAGGTAAACCACAGGGTCTAAAGTGCATAAAAGCCACACATTCTTATTTAAATCATAACTTATTAAGTATATGGAATATCATAAAACTAAATCCGTTTACATTACGAATTATAGTCTAAACTATTTGTATAAACTTAACTATGAGTATTTTGAAACTCATATGATCATGCCTTGGTGAAATCAAACCCAACTATCCAAAATTGAGGAACAACCTTCAACCTTGACCTTTTAACCAATATTATAATATAAATCCAATCAAATATGATATAGTGACTCATCCATAATAATAAAACTATCCACAAGATATTTAGTAGCAAATGCCACTTGGCTATCCAAAAATAAACCATATGAGAGGATAATCTCTATGCCACATAGGTTGAAAATATCTACATGACTTGCTTTCCAAGCTATGCCACCTCATGCTCAAAGGATTGCTATGGATGAGGGCATGACAACCAAGCACCTTACTCATCAAACCAACACAAGAGTCACCACCTATGTGTCATGATACTAGAGCTTGCCCAAGCCTATACATAGAGCCACACCCTTCATCCATTTGGACACCTTGTAGCATGATACAAGGAAGCAAACACATAGAGCCACTCCATGTGAGTTAGCTAGGATCAAGATGAAGAAGCTAGGAGGTGGAGGCATACCACCAGATGCAGGTTTATCAGATTTCCTGAAGAACAAGCTACAAAAGATACCAAGGTAGAATTCCTAGGCAAACCATATATTTAGAGGATCATATCATCATCTCTTGAGTAGGACCTTAGGAAACCAATTCCATAATCATCACAATTTGGTATTAATTAGAAACCCTAAGAATCTAAGTGAGTGTGATGAGAGGAATGATAAAGAGTGATTAGTGAGGAATAAGTGGATATTGTCTAAGGCATGATTATACCTTGTAGATATAGATGAGCAGTTAAACCCATGTTATTAATAGATCTCATCTATCACATAAAATAATAAGTATATCACTAGTAGTTAATCCCAAACCAATCCTCATGTCTTGTGTAGAGGAGTAATCCTAGTCAATTAAACATAACCTAACTATTGCTCACATCCTAAACCTAGTGGTGTATCACATTGGTGATCACTACTAAAACCCTAGACCACGTCTGAAATCCAACCCATGGATTACTTTGGATTATAAGTAGAACCCTGCCATGCCTCATGCCTATTTAATACTTCAACTAGTGAAACATCACCAAAACCCTAAACCTTTCACCTAGGATTCACCCCACATGAAATATTGTCCTAACTTGTGTATCATGGATCACAAGTATAAACCAAGCCATATATGCTTGTGGACTAAATGCCATTTGGTGAGAAGAATAAAACCAATATCCAATTCTAATTGGTATCCCAAGTACTTGTTTAGTTAACCAAATAGGAAAATGTATCATAGTTTGAACCATCACCTTAGCAAGTGAATTGACCAATGATAAGCTTGGGAATTATCCTAAGTAATCCAAGTTACAAGTTGCTAAGCAAGATTAATAATTATAGAGTTTAATCAATCATCTTCTTAAAACCTTAGGAATAGTTCTCCACATGAAATCATGATCCAATCCATCCTTATTACCATCTACTTTAAACTCTAGCCATAATAAAAATTATATGAGAACAATCCATATTGTTAAGCACACTAGTTCAACCTAATAATATTTTCACTATGCACATGTTCTAAGTTTCAAACCATTTAAATAGATCTGGTTCCTAAATTAAAAAGGGTATTGAAATAACTAACTAAACCATTTCTATTTTACTTAAGCCTCACAAGATATCAATTAAATCCTAAACTAAATATTTGTTTAAACAACAAGATTATACAGTGAGCATTGTTATCAAGTTATATTGATATTCAAATGTTTTAGAACCTGTAAAACAAAACGGAATTCAACTTTGAATTCAAATAGAAATATCAAAATAGAAAATAAAAACATCAAATAAAATTTGAAATGAGAAATGGAGGGAAACTTACCTGGACCACCGCAGCCCAACAACCATCTCCACCCAAGCCCACCAGTAACCCAGCCCATGAACGAAATCGACCCACCACCATACCGTTTCGTTTGCCTTAAAAATCGTGCGAGAGGAAAACGTCATCGTCTTCTTCTCCGTCGTCGACAGCGCGGCATCGCCAGTAGGCCACGACCTCCTCGCCGATAAGCTTGCCCGGATGTCGCCAAACCTCTCAGAAGCACGCCCAATCTCTCTCGCGTCCGAGTTTATCCGCGGGAGAAAAGATCTTCGCCAGACTAGATCATCCAGAGACCGCCACCTCCTGACCGTCGCCGTCGTCGTGTCGATGCCTCGAAGGTTTCCCTGGCCTATAAATAGGTGGAGATCATCACCGTGATCTTCTTGTTCTTCGCCGCCCATCCATTCTCTCTCAATCGCTCTCTATTTCTCACTGGAATCACCGCCATGGCCGGTCAGTTCTCCGGCTAGTCGTCGATAGAAGCCACCCTGGAATCCACCGTTAGGCCGAGGAGGTGCGCCTTGGCGTATAGATCATCTGGGAGCAAGCATGCATCAAGGGGAGCTCGGAGCTGGGCGAATTTGATCGTTCCCCTTCTCAGTACATCGTCGGCAATGGCGAGATTGAGCTCAACTCCGGCGGCAATCATCGTCGCTGACCACACCATCGTAGTCACGGTGAGCTTGCGCATCTTTAGAGCCTACTTTCATTTCCTAGATCTCTCTGTAGCTCCGTTTAGACATCTCGCCGGAGTGCACCGCCGCGGGACATGGTCTCCGATGAAGCTCCGGTGATCCCCTCGCGAAACCAACACCACCATCAGCCTCAGCATGTCAGGGAGAATCGGAAAATCCTATTCGCGCGTACTGGGGGCCACTAAATCGGCGGCGCCACCGTATCCAGGCCGCCGGCGTTTAACCACCGGCAACGCCCGCGTGGCAGCGGGGCCTCGAGCAGTAGTTGACTGGTCATTGCCATCATGGAAACTGACCCAGTTAATGACCCCACTCGTCAGTGTCTGTAGCTAGGTGCGAACCGGTACGTTTAGCTTTTTTACTTTTAATTTCAAATTCCAGAAAAATGCTGAAACTTTGTAAAATCATAGAAAAATCATTTCAACTCAGGAAAATATGAATAATATATCAAAATGCTCACAAAAATAAACTCTATTCAAATAAAATATAAAACAAAAGTGTGTGTCAAAATAAAAATTCACTTATTTTTAACCTTATTAATTATGCCATTTCAATTATTTAGAATACAATTTGAATTCCATAATTAGTGAAGTCTAAAAATTAAATTTTAACTATTTAGTAACTAAGTAAAATGTTAAGATTAATTTCATTTATCATATTTGCATTAACTTAATTGTTAGTGGTAATTCATAAACCCTAATTTGCAAATTACCATTTACCATTTTCTTTAAATAGTAATAACTCAAGAAAATATTAGAAGCCCATATTATTTTAGTAGCCTAACAATTGTTTACTTAAACTTCTTAAGTCAATAAGTTAAATACTTTAAACCTAATGACAATTATTAAACCCTGAATCTTAATTAAACCTAAATAAGAATTACTCTAATTATTAAATCTTGTAAAAAGTAATAAAATGTTAAACCTTTACTAATTTTGATTCAAAGTACTAAGTAACCACAACTCTATTACCAATCATCATTTTAGGAGTTGTACCATAATTTAGAAACCCTAGTTTCAATTTGAGTAAGACCTTGATTCCATTATTTCATGTGATCATCTCAAATTGTTTCAATTCTAAAACTCTAAAGATTTAACCCATGTGATCATTCCACTTTAGAAGAAACTCTAAAACCCTAGTTTTGTGTCACCTATAATCATGTGAGATTTACTTAACATATAGAACCTAATAAGCAACAATTGAATGCATGCTCAGGATCTACTATCATAAAACCAAGTCACATGAGCTCATCATTTTATGTCTCTAGTCTTGATTAAAAACTATATGATCCACTAGTACCACCTAGGTATAAACCATAACTTGTTAATTGGATTAGTGTAACACCCCAAACTTCAATAAAAAGAAAGTTAGAGGATTTCAGAAATACAAAATTTCAAACCAACAAAAACTTTTCTTTTGCATATAGTACCATGGATAGGACTTGTGCATTTGAGTGATATGCCATGATGATTGTTATTACTTGTATTTGATATGCTCTAAAACCCTAGAGTGATCATATGAAGATCACCAACCAAATAAATCAAAGAGGAAGAAAATCACATAAATTGAAAAACCCTAAAAACCCTCACATATGCCCTATGGCATTTTTATAAATTTTGACCCTAGACCTATTTGGTCTTCACCATTAGTTGAATAATGTTATCAAACATTACAACTTTTGGAACCAAGGTTGCACCATTCAAATGAATTTCAAACCCATTTCCCACTCACATGTGATGATGACCAAATCTGCCAATTTTAGTCTGATCACCACTTTGAGCCCCTGCAATTCAATTTTCCCAAACCATTCTTTGCTAACTCTTTGCACCATTTCAAAGTCAACATCAAGGTGAACAACTTTGATGAAGATCACCCTGCCAAATTCATCTTTTATCACTAGCTATGCTCATCCAAAGTTGCAACTTTATAACAAGTTCAACAATCTCCACTTAGCCATTTTGGGCCATTTTTGAAAACTAATTTTTCCACCACCACCTCAATTCATCTTTGGTCAATTACAACTTATCTCAACACTCACTTTTCAAAAACATTCACCATTTGAATTATTTCCATTTTGGATATTTTTGTATTTTCCAAATTTGAACCCTATTCACACACTATAGCAAATAGTGATCTACTCAAACTAACCTACCCCAACTTGCACCAAATGGTTCCCCTGCCCCCTCTAACCCTAAATGAAACATAGTGGAGCTAAGGAGGGAGAGAGAGCAAGCATGGCATGGCCATGCCGGCCACATGCCGGCCATGCCGCACCACCCCCTCTCCCCTTGCTTCCCCAACCCTGGCCCCTGCGCCACAGCATGCCACCACCTCTCCTACGCCACCCTAGCCCAGCCCTGGTCGAGGAGGAGCTCGACAACGCCCAGACCAGCACGCGTCCATGGCGCCCTGGACACCGCTCGCGTCGCGCGTGTGCCCGACGCGGACACACACTGGACACGCGCCGCGCCGTCACCACGAGCATGCCCTGGACTCGCTGCCTAGCCGTTGAGCATCGCCGCGTCGCCACGCAGCCACCAGACATGCCCTCGACCCCGACCCGTGCCCGCCGCCGCCGGAGACGACGACGCGATCCCGCGACCAGCACGGCAGACACGGACGCAATGCTTCGCCCACAGACGCTGCCCGACCGCGCCATTGCCACCTACAGATTCGCCTGGACGAGGAGAACGTCGTAGCACCCTCGCCTAGCCCAACACCTCGCCGGAATCGCCGCACCTCGGTCGACTTCTTCACGGCCACGCCGCACCCTTGGCCATCTATAAATACAGCGTTCCCTGGACGAAGCTGAGCACCCCATCTCGTTCACCATCCTCCACTGCTTCTCCTCCACCCAACCACTCGCTCGATTGTCGCCGGAGCTGCTCCAATTGGAAGGTCGGAGCCCGCCAGTACCGCACCTCGCCGCCGTCGATTGGAGCCGCCCCAGGACGAGCCGCCGGTACCAGGAGCTTCGCCGTCGTCCACATCTACACCACGCACACTGCCAGCCACCGCGAGAGCCCTGGTTAGCTCTCCCACCCCCTAGCGCCGCCGTGCCCGTAACCCTCTCTCGCCGGCGACGACGATGAACGAGCGCCGTTTTATGAGCCACTGACGCGTGGACCCCACGCTGACAGCACGCCGCGCGTCTGTGGACCGTGGTGGGCTGAAGTGGGCCGTTTTAATTCAAATCGGCCCAGCTTCGTTTTCCCGCCGGCCCGTTTAATTCAAATTCGATTTAAACAATTCCAAACATTTTCAATACTGCCCAAACTTTGAAATTCAACCATTTCAAATTGGCTAAACCAAATTTAGTGAATTTTATATTGTTAGAAAGCCACTGAAATTCTCTATCCAATGCCACTGGCCTCATGGTGAAATTCCTTGTAGAATTAATGTGACAAAAATAACAAGGTAGGGACTTTTCCCTATTCAAATAATTCTTAAAAATCAACCAAAATAGATATTAAGTTAATTCTAACTCTAATAGCTCACATTTGACTTACACTAATTGTTTATGCAATAAAATGGTGTGGTCACTTTGCATGATCATGCCATGGTTTAATGAATGGATATTTTGACTAGTTTAACTAGTTGATATTATCCAAAACTATTAGAATTAAATTGTGTGAAGTATTACACTTCATTTAAACTTGTCTCACATGAATTCATGGGATGTTTGGACCCCTGGTCCCAAATTCTCTTATATGAATTACTTGAGATTTAAATCAAAGGTAGAGTTATTTAAATGGTATGAGGTGATCCACCTCATTTAAATCATTCTCCCAAATGATGATGATGATGAACATTTGATCTAGGTCAAGATGAGTTCATCCATGATTGTTGGAGAAATTAACTCTTAAGAAGATTTCAATGAGAGGAAATTATTTCTCAAGAACCCTATGGAAACTATCATTTACATATGGAATACAAATTCTATTTAAATCCCACAACCCATGCACCCTAGTTACTTATGTGTGTGCATAGAGTAGTTTGTGTGTTAATTGTGATGTGTGGAATAGCCATTGAATTAGTGAGTAATTATACTCGTATTCAAATTTAGACGGTAGCACCGGAGAGTACGCCGAAGAAGAAGGTTGCTACCAGGAGGAGGAAGAGGAACAGTTTGAGAACTACCAAGGCAAGCTAAAATACCATGCAAGCTTTTATTCTTGCAAAGTGCAAAGCCCCCTTGGGGCAAGGCACCATGTTTCTTACCTTTTCTTATATGAACCTATCCCAAGTTTTTGCCTTACAAGTTTTACTTGTTTTCTAAATGAGTTACTTTTATAGTTAACTTTGGTCAAAGTACAAGTTGAGTCCTAGAGTAGTGAGTTAGTTTTCCCCCAAGCAAAGCAAGTTAGCACCCCTCATGAATTAGAGCTAGTGCTAAAGAATTAAAACTTGACTACTCTAGATGGGACATATGCTGTTGAAGGATTTTTTGGAAACCTTGGAATGAAGATGCATTCCATTGAATGATTTTTGAAGGTGAATATGACCAAGAGAAGATAGTGATTTTTGATAAAACATGATGTTGGTTTGAATGCGATACCTTTCCAATTATTAAGTACCCCCACAATACCTGATTATGGGTAGGGCTTAACTGGGAGTTTATGCGTCTTAGTATGGGTTCCCTCTAAACAAGCATCATCGGGGTTACGCCGAAAGCTGCCTCTACCACAAAAGAAACGATACGATATGATGCGAAACGAGGTGAATGTCCGGCCCAAGCCCTGTGCAGTTCCCAGGCTGACTGTCTGTCTTCACTGGGAGGCCAAGCTCATGGGGAGAGGTGCTCATACTAGGGTTCGTAAGTGAAAGGTTATGGTTGATGATCCGCGTACTGTGTTACGATTATTCGGGGAAATCCCGACGGATGAAATCAAATGTTGTGGCACAAGTGTGCAACCTCTGCGAGTGTAAACCTATTCGAATAGCCGCGTCCACGGTTACGGACGGTTGGAAAGGCCATACAGTTTCCGATGTCATATCTTTGAAAATGATGTTGAAAAGGATGAGGGTGAAATGACTTGTGGTGGATTGAATTGAAATCACCACATGAATGGTGGGAATGACACTAATGTTCCCACTTGAGTTGGTGAGAAATTGAGTGAGCTTTTCTAAAAACTTTGTGAACTAAAACTAGCTTTATGCAAATAAACTAGAGCTTAGCAAACCCTACTAGAATGTCTAGCACTTACATTAGTTTTAGTTTGCGAGTACTCAACGTACTCACGGCTTTGTCCCTGGCTATTCAAATGGCCAGAGTATGAAGATGACCAAGGAGATGACCAGCAGGACGCCTACGACAACTAAGCGCCTTCCGACGTCAAGCGTTGGCCTGTGGACTAGAGAGTCCTTGTATCTTACGCTTCCGCTATGTTGAACTATGAACTTGTGTTTGTTCGTTGATCGATAGATCAACTATTCGTGTAATATGGATCATGTGATTCCAAATTTGTAAGACTTATGGTTTGTAATGAATGATGACTGTGATACTTAACTATTATGCCTCGCAACAACAATATTCCTGGGATTGCGATGTATGACATAATAGGCATTCGGACCTTAAAAATCCGGGTGTTGACAATTAGTACCATTGATCACCACTCATATATACCATACCATTAGGATCAACCTCAACCATCATAATTTAGTAGAACTATAATGATAAACCCTAGTACCAATCTTGTGTAGCAATTCACAACACATGCTTCTATTCAACTAAACCCTACTTAGGAAATGATAAGTCACTTAGCTTAGAAACCATTAGAGATTATTTGGTAAAAGCAAATGTGAAGCCATAGTAAACCTAATAGCAAACCATTGAAACCATTTTTAATAATCATCCTTTGATATAATACCATAATCAATCATAGTAATAAACCTACCTAAACTTGTTACATATAAACCATCCCAAGTTAAGAATCAACTAGTTACTATTAGTGAAACTAGACTGAATCCAATAGTAAACCTAAAAAGCCATAGCCCCTATGTATAGTAGTTCATATTCTTATTTAACCTGTTCTTCAAAAGTTATTCTTTTGAAGTACAAATGTCAATCAAACCTTAGAAGCCCTAATCCTTCTTTGAGATACTCATTATTTCTTAATTAACATGTTCTTCAAAAGTTATTCTTTTGAAGCATAGTTTAAGTAATCATCAACCATGTTCTGTAGAACTTAAAATTGACAACTGTTCTTTACATATTGTTTCACCACTATTCCTTATGTGTATGATTGTTATGATGTCTTATATCACTTGGTTATGATGCTAATATAACCAAACCCTAATAAGAACCTTGTTTGAGAACCATTCTAAAAGTGCAACCAACAGTAAAGAAATCTTTACCACTCATACATCCTTAATCATCGAGGTTAAGTTACGCTCGGGACGATTGCATCTCATACTATGCATTATAGCATCTTTTCTAGTTCTTTAAACATTGTCCTTACCGGACAATGATGGTATTTCAGAATTTGGAATTATCACGTATCGAAGCTTTTGCCTGCATAATCTTGCAGTCAAGAAAGGCAAGTTCATCGCTTGCTCATGTCATTTGATTATTTGTATCAAACTATATGCAAAGTACTATACTTATCACTCATGCATTGAAAAGTTAAGTCTTATTTTACAATTATGAATATGACTATGTGGTGGGCAATGGAACCATGGTATGTGTTGATATGGTGGAGGTTCCATTGCATGGGTACTACTCATCTAGGACTAAGTACCAATGCCGTCCAGTGATTCTAGCGACGTACATATCGCGTTGACCATAAGATCTATAATGGCTCTGGGGAAGTCAGCTGTATCTTTTCCCTTCTGCACGCCAACGGACTGGTAGAGCCGCGGGGTGTTGGAGGCACTGCCGTAGGTTGGGATAGCCTTTTAAATCCCCATCCATTAGTGATGTTGGGCTCTACGATCTATGATGGATTGTCCACAGTGCACCATGAGTAAAGCCGTATTATCGGGAGAAGTCTACTGGGGGTGTACGGTGGATAAAAGGGTGGGTTTGCAGTCGCGGAGAAGGCGGTGTGGACTTGGATCTTACACCTGGCCTCACACCAAAGGAAGTGTGGACGGGAAAGTTAACGCCTGGTTGGCAACAAGGATAAGGTCTCTTATGGGAAAAGTAACGCACCTCTGCGAGAGGATACTGAATTGTGATTGTCACTCCTGTTCGGGAAGGGAGCTGCGAACGCGGCGGGGAAAGGAACTCCACGAAGTTCGGTCAACTCTGTGAAGACTGACGGGCATAGTTTTCAGAATAAAATAAACCTTTTGAAGAAATGTTTATGAAAACGTGCATTGGCCTATGACTTTCTGGTATATGGCTGTAGCTAGTGCATGATACACCTATTTCCTAATATGAACTTGCTGAGTACGCTCGTACTCATTCTATCCCATTTGAACCCCCTTCTTAGATCAAGGAACCGAAGGAGAAACTACCGTGGAACTCGAAGACAAAGGAGTCAACTGCAACAAGATGAAGAATCCAATCAAAGAAGTCAATGGAGTCAACTTCTGCATCAGCCATTGGGGAAACTTAGACTAGTAATAGAAGGGAATCTTTCCCTAATCCTAGCACCTAAGTAGCTAGATTTCTATAGCAAGCCAAGTAGCTCTTGAACTTGAGTTAGCAATAAGATAGACTACGAGTCATTCTTACGGAGCTTTATTTGAAGTTTTACCTTACTTGTAAAGTAGGAGGTTGTGTTGATCTTATGTAAACAGCTCGTGTGTACTTCTATAGACATACCTTGGACTCGCATATGTTTCTGTTGTACCACTCTGAGAGATGTAATATGAGTGGAACGGTGTTTCACTTGTGTTATGTCAACGACTTGTGTACTACACCATGCAGTGGTACGCTGGGTCATCACATATATATCCACATATGGGTATGATTTCTATCACCTTATCTCAACTTCATATATGTCTATGTCTCTCTTGTTAGAGCTCATGTTGGATATCTCTTGTGTTGAGGCACCCCGCACCTATGTGTTGTGTATTTGTATTCAAATGCAAATTACTTATATGCACACATATAGGGGGAGTGCCTCTATGTTTTGCCATCATGCTTGTCTCTATAGTGATTCTCTTGCAAATCTGTATATTGTCATCAAACACCAAAAAGGGGGAGATTGAAAGAACATCTCTCATATTATGTTTTGTGTGTTTGATGTCAATGTATGTGATACACTAATGCTTGTTTAAGTGGTACATGGATTATATAGATACATATATATGTGTGATGGATGTTGTATGTCGTGTCAAAAAGAAGCTGTAACAAGATCAACAGGCCGGATAATCCGGGCCGGATATTTCCAAAATATCCGGCCCCCTTTTTTCGGCTAAGGACTTGAGGTTTTGTGGCTCAGTACTCCTTGGACATGGGCCGGATTTGCCCCAGGGCCGGATAATCCGGGCCAGATATTTCCAAAATATCTGGGGCCCTCGAAATCGGCTAAGGACCTGAAGAAAAGCATCTCTGGACGTGGGCAGGACATTTGGCCGGATATTTGGCCGGATTTGCGCGGGGGGGCGGATTATCCGGCCCTAACTTAGGCCGGATTATCCGCCCCCCCGGAAGCTCCAACGGCTGGATTTTGGAGGGGGTATTTATACCCCCTTCTTCTACCTTGCTCCTTGCTCAATCATTGCACAAAATTCTGCCAAGTCTCACCACCATTAGAGTCACCTCAAGAACACACGATTTTCAAGATCTCCTTCCTCCCCCAACCAAAGCTCTTGATCTACATCCTCACCGAAGCGATTTACATTTCCCCCTCATTTGTTTGAGGGCCCTCTTGCTAGTGTTCCTATTTGGTTCCCTAGTTGATTGTTGTTGATGTGTTGTTGTTGATTGTTGTATTGTTACAGATTTGGGAGCCTCCAATTCAGTTGTGGATGTGTGCCCCAAGAACCTTGTAAAGGCCCGGTTTCCGCCTCGAGGAAATCCCTTAGTGGAAGTGGGCTAGTCCTTCGTGGCGTTGCCCATAGGAGATCTGAGTGAAGCCTTCGTGGCTGTTGGTTTGGCTTTCGTAGCAACCACACTCCTCCAAACGTAGACGTACCTTCTTGCAAAGGAAGGGAACTACGGGAATCATCTTCGTGTCATCGCGTGCTCCACTCTCGGTTACCTCTATCCTATTCTATCTCTTATTGCATAGCTATATCTTGCTTAGTTGATTACCTTGTCATATAGGTAAATTCACTTAGTTGCATATCTAGAGAATTTACCTTTGTGTCAAGCCCAAATTGAAAAAGAACTAAAAATTGGTTAGCACCTATTCACCCCCCTCTAGGTGCGGCATACGATCCTTTCACCAGCATACCGGATCGCCTGGATCGAGGAACGAGATCGGGGAACGAGGTTCGACATGCTAGCGAACAAGGATCGGTCAGGGGTGTACATCTCTGGTGCGCCAAGTTGGATCGTGGATCGTGATCCAGTTTGGTTTGGATCGATGACCCCGGATCAATTTTTTTGCTAGATAGGTCTCGTGGCCATGGTCTAGCTTACAGGCCAGAACACACTTTATTCCCTCGTATATACTTCTAAACCAATGGAGAAAAGGTCCAGCTAACAAAAGGAAAAAGGCCCAAATCCTAGCCTACTATAACATGCCAAAGAGGCAACGCTTTGGCGTTCGTCTTCCTAAGCCGTACGAAAGAAAAGCTCCAGACCTGGTCTAATGTCGCCGCCAGAGAGCTCTCTGGTCCTCCCCTGTAGATGCGACAACCAATTCGGCCTCCCTGGTGTCCAAGGCCCTGGGCGGCCGCCCCTCCCGCCGCCTCCCCCATAGGACCAGCCCTGGGGGTCAGCACAGACCGAACGGGATCGTGACCCAGCCGCGATTCAGGTCGACCCGATGTCGTTCCCGATCCTCGATCCGGGTCGATCGACCCGGGGTCGCGGAACGTGGCACCGACCCCGAACCCTGCAACTATGGTCTTGGGGACAGAAGAGAGTAGGGAATATCAAGCTAAACATTGCGATCACCAGTACCCTAATCCTACGCCTGGATGTGGCTCGGGAGAGGCGTACACTGACCCCCGTGGAGTTTTGGCTAAGGAAGATGCTCAAGCAATCTGTGCTCGGGCTTTCTTTGCTAGAGCGAACAATGGCGCGACAAAGATCGAGGATCCGCTGGTTGAGAGAGGGGGACACCAACACGACGCTTTTCCATGTTGTGGATAATGGAAGAAGAGTGAAAAACCACATTGCCTCGGTGAACATTGGAGATGAGCTATTCAAGGGCGGATCCAGGACAATTTTTGAGAGGGGGCAAAAATATGATAAGTGGTGCAAATAATATTTCTAAGTGGGGGAAATCAGTTTTTAGCTAGAATATTACAAGGTAAATGAAAATTGAGTGGGGCAGCTGCCCCCCTTGACTATAGGCTACATCCGCCCATGGAGCTAGTCACGGATCAGGAGAGGAAAGTGGAGGCTTTCACAGAGGCTTACTTCCAGTTGTTAGGGAGGGTGCAACCCAGAGAGCATTCAATCGATCTGGGAGAACTAGACATACCGACGGCCGAGTTATAGGAGCTAGATGGCATGTTTACTGAGGAGGAGATCTGGGGAGTGGTCAAGGACCTGCATCCTGACCGGGCGCCAGGACCAGATGGGTTCACAGGAGCTTTTTATCAGAGAGCGTGCCCAGTTATCAAGAGGGACATTATAGCTGGGCTGTTCAAACTCAGCGTGGGAGATAGTCGTGGATTTGCCCACCTAAACAGATCCCTGATCACGTTGATCCCTAACAAACCGGATGCCATGGAGGTTAAGGACTACCGCCCGATTAGTCTGGTGCATAGCTTTGCCAAAATATTCTCCAAATTAATGGCAAAAAGTTTTCAGAGAAGGTTGGGAGATGTGGTGAGCACTAACCAATCGGCATTTGTACGAGGACGGTCCCTACATGATAACTTCATCTTAGTGAGGCAAGTGGCAAGGAAGATCAACCAACAGAGACCGTCAGGAGTGCTCCTAAAACTGGATCTCACAAGGGCGTTTGACTCGATTTCTTGGAGTTTTCTTTTTGAGGTGCTACGGCGCATGGGGTTTGGGGAGCGTTTCCTAAAGTGGGTATCCTTGTTGCTGAATACGGGAAACACAAGAGTTCTAGTGAATGGAGTGTCTGGATGCAGGTTTGTGCATGTCAGAGGTCTCAGACAAGGTGATCCCACATCACCTATGCTGTTTGTGGCGGCTATGGAGGTGTTGACTGCGGCGATTAAGAAAGCCACGGAGAGTCAACTCTTCTCGAGGCTAGCGAGGAATCACGGAGCTCCAGAGAATTTCAGTTTATGCAGATGATGTGATAATTTTCTGTAAGCCGCTGAGCATTGAGTTGGAAGCGGTAAAGGCCATTCGATGAGTCTTTGGTGAGGCCTCCGGGCTATGTGTAAACTATAGAAAGACTGCGGCCATGCTGATTCGAGAGCATGATGGAGATGCCGACGGATTTGCAGAGACGTTGGGATGCGAGGTAGTGGGTTTCCCCATCAAATATCTTGGCATGCAATTGGCCTTGAGACCGTTGACTAAAGCGGAGTGGCAGCCGCTGATTGACCAAGTCATACACTGCGTTCCAGCTTGGCAGAGGGGGATGTTTCAAAAATTAGGGAGGCTTATACTCATCAAGTCTATGATAAGTGCACGGCCTATTCATCAATTGAAGGTCGCGAGGCGCCAGCTTGGGTGCTCGAGGAGTTGGTCAAATGGATGAGAGCCTTCTTTTGGACGGGAAAGAAGGGGGTTAACGGAGGACAATGCCTGGTAGCGTGGGACACCATATGCAAACCGACTCAGTTTGGATGCCTTGGAGTGAAGGACCTGAGATTTCAGGGTTTGGCTCTCAGGGTGAGATGGTGTTGGTTGCGTCGTACGGATCCATCGAGGCCATGGCAAGGGTTGCCTGCTCTCAACGACCCGGAAGTTAATGAAGTGTTCCAGAGTTTGGCAGAGTTCAGAGTAGGAGATGGCTAGAGTACTATTTTTTGGAGAGATAGATGGATTAATGGGAGAAACGCAGAGGAAATTGCCCCGGAGGTTGCGGCTTTGGTCGCTACAAGGGGGAAGAACGCCAGGAAGGCTAGAGAGGCTTTGCAGGACGATTCCTGGCTCTCAGATGTTTTGGGGGAGATGTCCATTGATGGATGGATGCAGTGCACCCTGCTTTGGGAGGAAATGGAGAGAGTACACCGTGATGGCAGCAGGCCGGATCAGATCACTTGGAAGGGGTCGGCGTCTAGTATGTATACTACCAGTGCGACCTACAACATGCTTTCCCAGGGGAGGATCACTTGGAGTATGGCCAAGCCGATTTGGAGATGTTGTGCACCGCGAAAGTGCAATTTTTTTTGGTTTGTTGGCGATATGGGCACTGCGAAAGGATATGAGGGCTCGGCACGCCTGCAGGATCATTCGGATCCCTGCTCTACTTGCCTTCAGGAGGAGGATAACGTCG
Organism: Lolium rigidum; assembly: GCF_022539505.1. Classification (NCBI taxonomy): domain Eukaryota; kingdom Viridiplantae; phylum Streptophyta; class Magnoliopsida; order Poales; family Poaceae; genus Lolium; species Lolium rigidum. Next base: position 230,319,858 of record NC_061510.1, on the reverse strand, counting down.
ACCATATCTTTTCGCAGTGCCCATATGCCAAGATGGTTTGGCTTGGCTGCTTGAGAAGGCTGGGATCAAAGCTCTAGGAACCACAGGAGAACACCAATCTAGAGAGATGGTGGACAGAGGCTACAGAGGGAGGATAGGAGATGTTTTGACACGCTCGTCTTGCTAATTGCTTGGACGCTTTGGAAGCGAAGGAATGCCCGTGTTTTTGGGAACCTAGAGAGGCAGACTGTTGACGGAGCGGATCATAGATACATGAGCTCAGCCTTTGGTGGGTTGCGAGGGGAGGGAGCGAGAGAGTCATGTTGCGAGAGTAGGTCTCTAGGTTCTGGTGGTGTGTGTGGGTTGGCCGCAGGCAGATGTTCGCATCCCCCATCGATTTCTTGTAATTTGTTTGCTCCCTTCTATAAAGATTTGGCACACCGTTTGCATGCCCGCGAAAAAAATGGAGGATGCACACAAACAAACGCCAAAATCCACAACAGAAAAGGTGCTAAAAGATAAACGAAGTGGTTTAGGGTTTTGCGTGGGGTAAACAGCCCTCACGTCTTTCCACTATATATAAGGATCAGTACAGGTACAATACACGTATACACATATTTGTACAATAGGCTAGACTACTTAGCACTCCCCCTCAATCTAAACCTCTGCTAACTAGGTTAAGATTGTTCTTAAATCTGTCTAGCATCTGTCTTGTGGCCGGTTTAGTAAACACATCGGCCAGCTGATCATTAGTGGAAATAAACCTGACATCCAATAGGCCTGCTGCAACTCGTTCACGCACGAAGTGAAAGTCTACCTCAATGTGTTTCATGCGAGCATGGAAAACTGGATTAGCCGTCAGGTATGTAGCCCCAAGATTATCGCACCATAATATGGGAGGACGCTCTCTAAGAAGTGAATCGACCCACAATGCTTCAGCAGCGCCATTTGCCAAGGCTTTGTACTCTGCCTCGGTGCTGGACCTCGAAACTGTTGGCTGTTACTTCGAACTCCACGAGATAATATTCGAACCAACAAACACGGCGAATCCGCTCGTGCTACGGCGGTCATCCACACAGCCAGCCCAATCTACAGATGTAAAAATACTAATGATGGATGATGGAGATCTCCGAATCTGCAAGCCAACTTGGAGAGTCCCTTTGACATATCGCAAAATTCGCTTCACTGCTTCCCAATGAGCGTCAGTAGGCTGAGAGAGATACTGACACACCTTATTCACAGCAAATGAAATATCTGGGCGTGTCAAGGTCAGATACTGTAAGCCTCCCACAACACTGCGGTACCTGAAAGCATCATAAGTACTAAGAGCAGTACCTGTATCACGAGCTAGCCTCTCTGATATCATCAGAGGAGTAGGAGCTGAATTACAATTCTCCATATTGACTCGATGAAGAAGGTCAAGTGCATACTTCCGCTGAGTCAATGTCATGCCCCCTGAATTGTAAGATGCTTCTAATCCAAGAAAATAATCCAGCTTGCCCATATCCTTAATGGGAAGCGAAGCAGAAAGAGCATGTACCAAGCGATCCACCGCCTCAGATGTAGAGCTAGAGATAACAATGTCGTCAACATAAACCAACATGTAAATCTCAACACCATCTCGAGAGAAGATAAACAGAGATGTGTCGGCCTTGGACGCCGAAAAACCAAGATCATACAGACGCTGACTCAGACGAGCGTACCACGCGCGTGGTGACTGCTTCAGACCATAAATAGACCGCTGGAGCTTGCATACATGTGAAGGGTATCGTGCATCCTCAAAACCTGGGGGCCGCTGCATATAAACGTCTTCATTCAGAAAACCATGAAGAAAGGCATTGCTAACATCAACTTGACGCAGACACCAGCCGCGAGATACTGCAAGAGAGAGCACAAGTCGGACTATCGCGGGCTTCACAACCGGACTAAATGTGTCACCATAGTCGATGCCATGCTGCTGAGTGAAACCTCGCGCGACCAAACGAGCCTTGTGTTTGTCAATGCTACCATCAGGACGATGTTTAGTTTTAAAAATCCACTTACTACCAACGATGTTAACTCCAGGAGGGCGCGGGACCAATTTCCACGTGCCTGTCTGTGTGAGGGTAGCGAACTCATCTGCCATGGCGGAGGACCGAGCGAGGCTCCTCGAATGCTTCCCGGTGAGATGATGGTGCAGCAAAAAATGCTCGTCGACATGGATCATAACGAACCGTCCCATCGGTGTAAACCTTCTCTGTCCTGGTGTGATCGCGCGCACGTGTCACCATAGCACGCGTGGAACCAGTAGGAGGGGCAGCCGAAGGTTCCGCGGCCAGTGTATCGGCAGTAGGCGGCACGGACTGCACCGGTGCCATCGGCGGTGCAGGGGCGACGGGAGTCGTGCCGGCCCTAGGCGGGGGTGAGGCAGAAGCCGCGCGTGGCGTGCCTTGCATGGCCGTGCCATGCACGTCGATCGGCGACGGCGGCGGCGGCTCTCGGCGACGCGGGAGTGACGTCGGCTGCGAGGACTCGGCACTCGAGAACAAATGGCATCGAAACGGGAGCATTAGTGGACAAAAGGGTTAGGTCATAATTTCGTATTGGCGTGCTCGTAACCGTTTCATCGGAGGGGAATGTGATGGATTGCTCTAAAGTGGAAACATCAACAGAGACTCCGGGTGTGGCGAAGGGAAACACCGATTCATCAAACACTACATCACGAGAAATATAGATGCGCCCCGTCGATTTATCCAAGCACTTGTACCCTTTGTGCATCGGGCTGTACCCGAGAAAGACACACATCCTAGATCGAAAATCTAGTTTATGGGAGTTGTATTTGCGCAGACTTGGCCAACATGCGCATCCAAAGATGCGAAGAGAAGAATAGTTTGGCTGAACTTGGAGGAGTCGGAACATGGGCGTCTCATTCTTAAGAACGGGTGTAGGCATACGATTTATAAGGTAGCACGCCGTAAGGAAGGCTTCATCCCAATAGTGGAGAGGAAGTGAAGAATGAGCGAGCAGGGCAAGGCCTGTTTCCACTAGATGACGGTGTTTACGCTCCGCAATACCATTCTGCTGAGATGTGTGTGGATAGGAAACACGGTGAGAGATCCCCGTGCGCTGAAAATACTGGTGAAGGCGATGGTACTCACCTCCCCAATCAGATTGTACGACTTTAATTTTGGCATTCAAAAGACGCTCAACATGAGCCTGGAAAGCATAAAAAATCTGCTCAACATCAGACTTGTTTCTAAGAAGATAAATCCAGACGAGAATCGTGAATAGTCATCGACAAAGCTAACATAATACTTGTACCCCCCGAAGAAGCACGCGGCTGGGCCCCAAACATCAGTGTGTATCAACTCAAGAGGCATAGTTGCACTCTAAGGTTATTTAAATATGAACATCGAATATTGTGGAGCTTGTTAACACCGGCATTGAAGGTTCGTGTAATCCTACACAATTAGTGGTGTTCATCATCCAACAAGAGAATGTAGAGTATAGCATTTATCTATTACGTTATGTGGTCAATGTTGAGAGTGTCCACTAGTGAAAGTATGATCCCTAGGCCTTGTTCCTAAATACGCTATCGGCTGCTTGTTTCTTGTTCTACTTGCATCTGTATCGGCTGCAATATTACCACCATCAACCACACGCCGATCCTGGACAGCAAAGCACTTTTACGGCGCTGTTGCTACTTGCTCATACTTATTCATACCACCTGTATTTCACTATCTCTTCGCCGAACTAGTGCACCTATTAGGTGTGTTGGGGACACAAGAGACTTCTTGCTTTGTGGTTGCGGGGTTGCTTGAGAGGGATATCTTTGACCTCTTCCTCCACGAGTTCGATAAACCTTGGGTGATCCACTTAAGGGAAACTTGCTTGCTGTTCTACAAACCTCTGCTCTTGGAGGCCCAACACTGTCTACAAGAATAGAAGCACCCGTAGACATCACTCGCCGTCCGTCCTGCTTCTCGCCCCGTCCGGCCATGGCGCGGCTTCTGCCTGGCTTGTGGTGGACGCGGTTTGCCTAGCGTGGCCCTGCTCGGCTTCCCGGTGGCTGCCTAGTGCATCGCTGGCGCTAGCGCGCGCAGGCTCGTCGCGTGGTTACAAGCTTCATGCCCTGTTGGTTGGCACGACGATGGAGAGGATCTTTGGATGAAAGTTACGCATCGTGCCTGGCCGGTGCCGATGGCGACGACGCCTTTTGGTGTTGTTTCCCTTCTTGTTGGCATCATCGTGTGCCGAATCTCCTGCCGATGTGCGTGTCGTGTGGTCTCCGGGTGAAACCCAAGCTCCTTCGGAGCGGGTGACGCGTCAGCTATGCCGCTACCTTCTTGAAGGCGCCGCCTGTGGAGGCATCGACATTGTGGTGTGCTAGGGTGTGTGTTAGTCTTGTTCCACTTTTCAGGTTTTCGACTCGATTTCCCTTATAAACCGGGTCACTTTGTGCGGTTTTTGTGCCCGGTTTTCCTTATTAACTGAGTCAATCTTCTTCTATTAATATATATTCAGATAGGAGTGCCGAGCCCTCCTATCAGAAGTACAAAGCCTGCAGGATCATCCGGATCCCTGCTCTACTTGCCTTCAGGAGGAGGATAACGTCGACCATATCCTTTCGCAGTGCCCATATGCCAAGATGGTTTGGCTTGGCTGCTTGAGAAGGCTGGGATCAAAGCTCTAGGAACCACAGGAGAACACCAATCTAGAGAGATGGTGGACAGAGGCTACAGAGGGAGGATAGGAGATGTTTTGACACGCTCGTCTTGCTAATTGCTTGGACGCTTTGGAAGCGAAGGAATGCCCGTGTTTTTGGGAACCTAGAGAGGCAGCTGTTGACGGAGCAGATCATAGATACATGAGCTCAGCCTTTGGTGGGTTGCGAGGGGAGGGGAGCGGAGAGTCATGTTGCGAGAGTAGGTCTCTAGGTTCTGGTGGTGTGTGTGGGTTGGCCGCAGGCAGATGTTCGCATCCCCCATCGATTTCTTGTAATTTGTTTGCTCCCTTCTATAAAGATTTGGCACACCGTTTGCATGCCCGCGAAAAAAATGGAGGATGCACACAAACAAACGCCAAAATCCACAACGAGAAAAGGTGCTAAAAGATAAACGAAGTGGTTTAGGGTTTTGCGTGGGGTAAACAGCCCTCACGTCTTTCCACTATATATAAGGATCAGTACAGGTACAATACACGTATACACATATTTGTACAATAGGCTAGACTACTTAGCACTCCCCCTCAATCTAAACCTCTCGCTAACTAGGTTAAGATTGTTCTTAAATCTGTCTAGCATCTGTCTTGTGGCCGGTTTAGTAAACACATCGGCCGGCTGATCATTAGTGGAAATAAACACGACATCCAATAGGCCTCGTTGCAACTCGTTCACGCACGAAGTGAAAGTCTACCTCAATGTGTTTCATGCGAGCATGGAAAACTGGATTAGCCGTCGGGTATGTAGCCCCAAGATTATCGCACCATAATATGGGAGGACGGCTCTCCTAAGAAGTGAATCGACCCACAATGCTTCGACGAGCGCCATTTGCCAAGGCTTTGTACTCTGCCTCGGTGCTGGACCTCGAAACTGTTGGCTGTTTCTTCGAACTCCACGAGATAATATTCGAACCAACAAACACGGCGAATCCGCTCGTGCTACGGCGGTCATCCACACAGCCAGCCCAATCTACAGATGTAAAAATACTAATGATGGATGATGGAGATCTCCGAATCTGCAAGCCAACTTGGAGAGTCCCTTTGACATATCGCAAAATTCGCTTCACTTTGCTTCCCAATGAGCGTCGGTAGGCTGAGAGAGATGCGACACACCTTATTCACAGCAAATGAAATATCCGGGCGTGTCAAGGTCGGATACGTCAAGCCTCCCACAACAACTGCGGTACCTGAAAGCATCATAAGTACTAAGAGCGTGCACTGTATCACGAGCTAGCCTCTACGATATCATCGGAGGAGTAGGAGCTGAATTACAATTCTCCATATTGACTCGATGAAGAAGGTCAAGTGCATACTTCCGCCGAGTCAATGTCATGCCCCCGAATTGTAAGATGCTTCTAATCCAAGAAAATAATCCAGACTTGCCCATATCCTTAATGGGAAGCGAAGCGAAAGAGCATGTACCAAGCGATCCACCGCCTCGGATGTAGAGCCGGAGATAACAATGTCGTCAACATAAACCAACATGTAAATCTCAACACCATCTCGAGAGAAGATAAACGAGAGATGTGTCGGCCTTGGACGCCGAAAAACCAAGATCATACGGACGCGACTCGGACGAGCGTACCACGCGCGTGGTGAGCCGCTCAGACCATAAATAGACCGCTGGAGCTTGCATACATGTGAAGGGTATCGTGCATCCTCAAAACCCGGGGGCCGCTGCATATAAACGTCTTCATTCAGAAAACCATGAAGAAAGGCATTGCTAACATCAACTTGACGCAGACACCAGCCGCGAGATACTGCAAGAGAGAGCACAAGTCGGACTATCACGGGCTTCACAACCGGACTAAATGTGTCACCATAGTCGATGCCATGCTGCTGAGTGAAACCTCGCGCGACCAAACGAGCCTTGTGTTTGTCAATGCTACCATCGGGACGATGTTTAGTTTTAAAAATCCACTTACTACCAACGATGTTAACTCCGGGAGGGCGCGGGACCAATTTCCACGTGCACGTCTGCGTGAGGGTAGCGAACTCATCTGCCATGGTGGAGGACCAGGCAGGCTCCTCGAATGCTTCCCGGTGAGATGATGGTGCAGCAAAAAATGCTCGTCGACATGGATCATAACGAACCGTCCCATCGGTGTAAACCTTCTCTGTCCTGGTGTGATCGCGCGCACGTGTCACCATAGCACGCGTGGAACCAGTAGGAGGGGCAGCCGAAGGTGCCGCGACCAGTGTATCGGCAGTAGGCGGCACGGACTGCACCGGTGCCATCGGCGGTGCAGGGGCGACGGGAGTCGTGCCGGCCCTAGGCGGGGGTGAGGCAGAAGCCGCGCGTGGCGTGCCTTGCATGGCCGTGCCATGCACGTCGATCGGCGACGCTGGCGAGGCGGCTCTCGGTGACGCAGGAGTGACGTCGACTGCAGGACCTGGCACCTGAGAACAAATGGCATCTGAAACAGGAGCATTAGTGGACAAAAGGGTTAGGTCATAATTTCGTATTGGCGTGCTCGTAACCGTTTCATCGGAGGGGAATGTGATGGATTGCTCTAAAGTGGAAACACCAACAGAGACTCCAGGTGTGGCGAAGGGAAACACCGATTCATCAAACACTACATCACGAGAAATATAGATGCGCCCCGTCGATTTATCCAAGCACTTGTACCCTTTGTGCATCGGGCTGTACCCGAGAAAGACACACATCCTAGATCGAAAATCTAGTTTATGGGAGTTGTATTTGCGCAGACTTGGCCAACATGCGCATCCAAAGATGCGAAGAGAAGAATAGTTTGGCTGAACTTGGAGGAGTCGGAACATTGGCGTCTCATTCTTAAGAACGGGTGTAGGCATACGATTTATAAGGTAGCACGCCGTAAGGAAGGCTTCATCCCAATAGTGGAGAGGAAGTGAAGAATGAGCGAGCGAGTGGCAAGGCCTGTTTCCACTAGATGACGGTGTTTACGCTCCGCAATACCGTTCTGCTGAGATGTGTGTGGATAGGAAACACGGTGAGAGATCCCCGTGCGCTGAAAATACTAGTGAAGGCGATGGTACTCACCTCCCCAATCAGATTGTACAGCTTTAATTTTGGCATTCAAAAGACGCTCAACATGAGCCTGGAAAGCATAAAAAATCTGCTCAACATCGGACTTGTTTCTAAGAAGATAAATCCAGCGAGAATCGTGAATAGTCATCGACAAAGCTAACATAATACTTGTACCCCCCGAAGAAGCACGCGGCTGGGCCCCAAACATCAGTGTGTATCAACTCAAGAGGCATAGTTGCACTCTAAGGTTATTTAAATATGAACATCGAATATTGTGGAGCTTGTTAACACCGGCATTGAGGGTTCGTGTAATCCTACACAATTAGTGGTGTTCATCATCCAACAAGAGAATGTAGAGTATAGCATTTATCTATTCTGTTATGTGGTCAATGTTGAGAGTGTCCACTAGTGAAAGTATGATCCCTAGGCCTTGTTCCTAAATACTGCTATCGCTGCTTGTTTCTTGTTCTATTGCATACTGTACTTGGCTGCAATATTACCACCATCAACCACACGCCGGTCCTGGACAGCAAAGCACTTTTACGGCGCTGTTGCTACTGCTCATACTTATTCATACCACCTGTATTTCACTATCTCTTCGCCGAACTAGTGCACCTATTAGGTGTGTTGGGGACACAAGAGACTTCTTGCTTTGTGATTGCGGGGTTGCTTGAGAGGGATATCTTTGACCTCTTCCTCCCTGAGTTCGATAAACCTTGGGTGATCCACTTAAGGGAAACTTGCTGCTGTTCTACAAACCTCTGCTCTTGGAGGCCCAACACTGTCTACAAGAATAGAAGCACCCGTAGACATCACTCGCCGTCCGTCCTGCTTCTCGCCCCGTCCGGCCATGGCGCGGCTTCTGCCTGGCTTGTGGTGGACGCGGTTTGCCTAGCGTGGCCCTGCTCGGCTTCCCGGTGGCTGCCTAGTGCATCGGCGGCGCTAGCGCGCGCAGGCTCGTCGCGTGGTTACAAGCTTCATGCCCTGTTGGTTGGCTCGACGACGGAGAGGATGCTGGATGAAAGTTCTGCACTGTGCCTGGCCGGTGCCGATGGCGACGACGCCTTTTGGTGTTGTTTCCCTTCTTGTTGGCATCATCGTGTGCCGAATCTCCTGCCGATGTGCGTGTCGTGTGGTCTCCGGGTGAAACCCAAGCTCCTTCGGAGCGGGTGACGCGTCGGCCTATGCCGCTACCTTCTTGAAGGCGCCGCTCGTGGAGGCATCGACATTGTGGTGTGCTAGGGTGTGTGTTAGTCTTGTTCCACTTTTCAGGTTTTCGACTCGATTTCCCTTATAAACCGGGTCACTTTGTGCGGTTTTTGGGCCCGGTTTTCCTTATTAACTGAGTCAATCTTCTTCTATTAATATATATTCAGATGTGACATTCAAGATTTCTTGTTAATAGTCACATACCTTGAGTCTTCAGATGCCATATAATTGAGCCACTCCTAGTCATATGTAGATATCCAATTCATCAGCATGAAGGAGTCCAAATCGCAAAGTAAGATATCTTGCATAACAAATCGCAAAGTAAGATATCTTGCATACCCCGATAGAACAGAAACTCCCGCAAACTGCGCAGCTCCCCGCTGTAGGCCCTTGGCCGGCATCCTAACAGAATGTTGCCCAGCGAGGAATGGCCCTTGTACATAAGGTGGTTCTACACGGTTGTCGCTCAGGTGTATTAGTAATTGTTGCCGTATCAGATCAAATAATAATCAGATAAAAGTGCTAAATTGTCCGGAACCTTTTTACCCCCAACCCTGGCCTGGACTTGAGTTCCCCGTCCTCGTGGCGAGCTCCCTCGATCCTTGGAATGGATAGAGAGGCTTCAAGACGAAACCAGCACAAGCGGAGCTGCAGGGGGACTTTGCTCCATTGATTCCGGCCAACACTTTAGAGCAGCGGCGGAGTTTTTTTCTTGAGCGGTGGGTGCGCGTGCGTGCAGTGGAAGAGAGAGGCAGAGGCAGGGCCGCAGCCCGCAGGGGTGGAGCAACGGAGATTGAGCCGGGATTCGCAGTGCTGGGCCATAGTTTGCCTTACATACATGGGCTGGTTCGTCTCTAAGACATATATCAGTCGGTTTCTAAAGGCATCTTAAGCGGATCGACCTAACTTAGCGACCTTTCTCTCAAAAAAACTCGTCCGGCACAACGATTTGTGGCTCCATTTTTTGTCCGTCGTCCCCCAAACGTCATTTGGGGACGCGACTGGAGATGCTCTAAATAATTTGTTTTTTCTGTTTGGGTCGGCGAACAGGATCTGTCGTGCGGTCTGGCCGGCTTGACACCGCGCCCCCCATTGACCCGCGCTGGTTTTGCCCATGTCTGGTCACATGGACATTATCTTCTAAATAACAAGGCAATTTGAATTGTAGTAAAAGTAAATATTGTTCAAACAAGAATAGTTCACGGACTACATAGTTTCACAAATAAGACAACCAAGTTAAATACCGAAACAAACTATCTAGGTTGGTTTCCTACATGAGTTCACATGTGCTCAACCAAATCAGTTTGAAGACGATCATGGGTGGTTCGATCCCGGAATGAATTATGCATATGCAACAAGTATTCCTAAGAGGATGCCCGTGCCTGTGGCTCAACCAACTCACCATGAAATTCCCAGTCACCGTCACAGATGATGTCATCCTGCTCCTTCTCAACGATTATATTGTGCATGATGACACATGTTATCATGACCTTCCACATCCTCTTGGTGCTCCATGTTATGGCAGGGTGCCGAACAATTCCCCAACATGATTGTAGCACACGCAGACAACTTTGGCTACTGCCTGGGGGTGGTGGCAGAGAAGGCGGGCAAGGGTTTGAGCAGAGGAGAAGTTGAATTCATCTCACTAGGCAGGAGGGACTGGGTAGGCAAAGGGAGGACGCGCTCGCTGTCCAGCCCGACTCAACGCATCGCCGGCCTAAATTTAAAGCCGGATGCGTTGATCCGTTCAAGTCGATCCATTTGTGTCGTCCGCTAGAGTCCTTTTTTTCGAAATGGGAGCATCACCCCGGCCTCTGCATCAATAGATGCACACGGCCTTTTATTAAAGTTTTAAAATTTAGAATTCATACAACTCATGGATCACATAAAGTGTACACAAAGATTAACTAAAGGAAAATAAAAAGAATGAGTCTCTTCACCCAGGTTGTAGATATCCCGAGCTACCATTTACAGACGGATGCATCCAGAATCCATATGTGTACGTTGTGCCTCCGGCAGAAGGTAATGCCATTCGTGGATCCAATGTGTAACCATACGGATAACCTGTAAAAAATGAGAGTTCGTACTCTTGTTAAAAACAATGTCATTACGGCAATTCCATATAGCCCACATCAAAGCACAAATACCCGTCCGGATATGTTCTTTGGACCTTTTGTCGACTCCATTTAGCCAATTTCCAAACATATTCGCGGAGGGATATTAAAAGTAAATTGAATGGTTCTCCAAATAAGCTTAGCGAAGGGACAATCGAAAAATAAATGATTTATTGATTCATTAGCATCACAAAAGGCACATTTTTTACATCCATTCCAGTTCTGTTTAGCAAGGTTGTCTTTCGTAAGAATCACCTTTTTATATAGAAACCACATGAAAATCTTAATCTTCAGTGGTACCTTTATTTTCCAAATATATTTGCGCAAGAAAACCGTATGACCGTTCATTATATCCGCATACATAGATTTGACCGAAAAGATACCGGAAGTTGTTAATTTCCAAACAAAAATATCCGGATCTGCCGACAAGTTGATCCTAATTAGGCATTGTAAAAGAAGTAGCCAAACATCCAATCTATCATTAGATAAATTCCTTCTGAATTCGATATTCAGCGGATTACCTATTAAAACATCCGATACCAAAACGTTTCTCCGGCGTACGATATTATATAACGAAGGGAATTGTTCAGCTAAGGGTCGGTCACCTAACCATGTGTCTTCCCGAAACACGTACTTTGACCATTTCCAACCGTAAAAGAACCTCGGGAGAAAAACTCGTCTTTAACTCCCATAAGCTCTTTCCAGAAAAGGGAATCAGTGGGTTTAGCTGTCACTTGTGAGAGCGTTTGAGTCCGGAGGTATTTGTTATGCAGCAACTCTTGCCATAGCCCTTCCTCGTTTAAGAGTTTAAACAACCACTTGCTGAGTAAGCATCTATTTTTGATATCTAATACCTCCACACCGAGACCCCCTTGATCTTTAGGTCGACAAATAATATTCCATTTAGTTAACCGATATTTACGCTTATGCTCATCATTTTGCCCGAAAAATCTTGACCTATAAAAATCTAATCTTTTCCTAACCCCTTTTGGTATTTCGAGAAAAGATAGCATAAACATCGGGAGACTAGTGTGGCTCACGAAAGGGTCACCAGTGGGCCCACTTCTTCTTTGAGGCGCGTCATCTTCACCTCTAACTCATGGCCACCCATAGACGCGGCTGATCTCGATTTGACATCACGATTTCGGTTTGTGCATCTCACCGCAAGTCCAAAATGTGAAGAAGAATAATCCAGGGCATGACATCGAACATGTGCAACTCTGCAGACTAGCAAGGTTTTTAATTTAGCAAATGGTAAAAAGGCAAAATGCTATACGCGATAAAAACAGGTCGTTACCTCCATCTTGCAATTTCCAACTGATTTACGGGTATCATCATCCTGAAGATACACATGGATATATATCTTGATTGTTAAGCATCGACAGTTGCAATGAAAAGAATCATTGCTAATACAAAATTCGGTCAAGGCGTGTCATCGCCAATCAGGGAGACCCATGACTCATACGCTAGTCGAGTACTCACTCTCAGTCTCATCCATCCCTGCATGTTGCCTGAATCAGACACTCACCAACCATATCAATGTGCCTGCAGTTAGTTTCAAAATCCGGGCCCACTGTCAGCGAGAACCACATGTGCTGCCGCATGGTCTCCCAGTCAGCACCAGCCCTACATAGCTACACGCATGAGCATGATATAGAGCTGCTGAATTCCATGGACCCAAGCAACCAACCCAACAATCCAAGCGATCCTGGGTGATGCGATGCAGGCGGATGGCCACGAATGGGAATTGTGGTGCAGGATTTCAGACTGGGGAAGTGGAGACGTAGAAGGAGAAATAATGAATCATCTCCGCGTTTTGGGGCAGCGATGTTGAGGGAAGGAAGGAAGGAAACCTATCCACGTTCAGTTTGATTTAGCTTAAAATTGCATAGATTTCCATAAATACTTCTAAGATTGGCAAGTGAAAAGGATCGTTCAAGCCTTCAAGTGAAAGGATGCAGGTTCTACGGTTTATCTACGGTGGCTGCCAGGAACTTCCGGGTGTCAAACTCTATATTTGGCGTACGCTTTTTATTTGTCTCAAACAAATGTCCTGCCGTCCATGCCAAGTTAAAGAAAGTGCGAGGGTCCATATTCCATTTCTTCCATCTCCTAGAGTGTCAGTCAGAGGGCAGAGCAGGCCATGGCTCTGAAAGCCACCAGAATTTCACCCTCAAGTGGTGAATACATCATGGAAGATGGAGAAAGAAAGAAATAAGTCACCATGACAAAGAAGAATCTACTTGTTGTCTCACGATGCATCGGCCAGGTGATATACTCCTTTTATTATCAAACAAAATTGTTCACCGGTATGGTGACATACTTTGCACTATGGAGGACTATAGTTGCAACTTTGTAACATTTAATAGTTGACAGAATATCAGTTGAAGCCGAGAAGCTTGCATTTTTTTTTCAAATGGGGCATCGCTAGCCTCTGCATTAATCGATGCATGCGGTTTTCTTTATTAAAAGTATTCAGTTATTACAACCAGTGAAAAAAACATTTGGACAATATTACATCTATTGGATCACTCAAAGTAGCTACAAGAACGAGCTATCTAAAAAGCACTAGCGAAACACCTTTGTATCATCATGGTAGTCTTCGATCGCACGCCAACCGCACTGGCTGTAGAAATCCCGTGTTACCATTTTCAGTCGGTTGCACCCAATATCCATAGCAAGGCGATACTCCTCTAGACACAGATAGGACCACATATAGATCCAGTAGGTAGCCAAGAAAATAACCTGCAAAAATGATAGAAGATATTTTTTTGTCAAAAATGCAATCATTGCCCACGTTCCCTAGTGCCCAAACCAAAGCGCACACTCCAACTCTAATGTGAGCTTTGCTTGTTTTGTCTACCCATTTAACCATTTGCCAAACAAATTAGTTATATTCAAAGGGCGGAGGTATATTGAAAATCATATAAACAATCTTCCAAATCAACTATGTGAAGGGACACAATATAAAAAGATGATGTATTGTCTCATCCTGATCAAAAAAGAACATTTAGTAAAACCATTCCAATTACGTTTAGGAAAATGCTTGCTTTCCCCCCGGGAGATGAGAACGCGTCCGTCCTCCGCCTCCTGAGCGTGCCGCGTGTCCCTTTTCCTTGGCATAACAGAAGCGGGTCCCACCACTACTTTGTCCCCATCTTCTCTCATCTTCTCCATGATTCCCCAACGCCCGTCAGATGGCCCGACCTCCTGAAAATGCCGCCGTCGCGTCCTGTGGGATTCCGCCGTCGCCACGCCGTTCACCCCCCTCCGCAACGTTGCGCCCCGCCCCGTGGGATTCCGCCACCACGCTATTCCTCTCCCTCTACAACGGCGCCGCCGCGCCCTGTTGGATTCCCAGCTCCGCACCGCCACCTTCCAGCCACGAGCCGTCGGGACAGCCAGCAACAAGCAACCGGGCCGGCCAGCCACGCGCCATCGGGAGCAACACCTCCTTCCGTTTTCCCCTCACTTGCGCGCGGATGACGGAAACCGGGCGAGATCCCGCTCCCATGCGCGTGAGATGAAGATCACGACGGAGGCGCTCACGCATGAAGAGGTGGTGGTTCTGTGCCGAAGGCGCCGTCGCGCGGCGCGATCGCGCCGTGGAGGAAGAACTTCTCCCTCGATTTTGGGGAAGATTTTGAAGGTGGGTTCGTCCTCACTTTCTACCATGTGCGGTGGTAGGTGCGAGGTCCGGCCAGGCTACTGCAACGGCCGGGTGCAGCCAACGGCGCTTCAAGCGGTGATGCTGCCGGTGGTGAGCATCGCTGCTACAAGCGGCCGGCGCCGGTGCTACAATCGCCCGGCTGCTCCTGCTACAAGATGACCAGCGACACTGCTACAAGTCGTTGCCGCCATGCCGGCGCTGCTACAATTGTCCGGCCGAGCTGCTAAAATGGTCTGACGCCCCTGCTACAATCTCCCGGTCGCCCCGCTACAAGCCGCTGCCGGCGCTGGCTGCTACAATCATCCGGCCGAGCTGCTAAAATCGTCCAGCGCCCTGCTACAACCGCCCGGCCGAGCTGCTACAATGGTCCACTGGCGTTGCTACAAGTTGTGGGCCGCGCTGCTACAAGCCACCGCCGCTGCTGCTACAATCGCCTCACCGTCCTGCTACAAGCCGCCGCCGGCACTGCTACAATCGTCCAGCTGCGCTGCTACAATTGCTCAGCGGCGTTGCTACAAGCGGCGAGGAGACAACAAACACCAAGCTCCGGTGCTGTAAAGCTTGCTCGTACCGGCAACAAGCGTGATGTAAAGCTTGCTGGTACCAACGGCAAGCGTCGATGCTGCAAGGGTCGATCGTCGGCGCTACAAGGGGCGGGCGGTGGAACTGCCACATCCGGCCACCGGCTGCTGCAAGGGTTGAACGTAGCTGCTGCGACTGCCAGCCACCAGTGCTACTCGTGACTGGCGCTGCTGCCAGGGTTGGACGTCCGTGCCACAAGCGGAGGCAGCTGTGCTGCGAGGCGAACTTCGCCGGAGTTGTGCCGATATTTTTCAGCGACCCACTATGAAGATGAATAGACGGGTGGGGAATTTTTGCTGTGCATAGCTAGCGGAGACGAAAGCTAGGAGAGAGACAAAAAGTGTCTTTAACACATGGGCACTAGTGCTCCCTTCAATTTCAGATTTTTTAAAATTTTAAAACCTCGCACTTCTGTGTCTCTAAAAATTATGGTGTTAAATATATAAATAGATATGTACAGTATGAGTGTATGCAAAAAAAAGTCCCGTTAAGAAATATGTTGTATTTTGGGAAATATAAAAAAGACAAATTTGTGACCGTAAATGGTAGTACAATAGTATTAAACTAGTATGTCTTTTTATCAGAAATTTGTTTATTTTGTATTTCTCAAAATTTAAAGTATTTTTTACCGGGACTTTTTTGCGTAGACTCCTCATGTACATATCTATCTACAAATTTAATGACATAATTTTTGGAGAAATAGAAGTGTGAGATTTTTAAAAAATTAAAAATCTGAAATGGAGGAGCACCGGTGCTTATGTGCACCAAATCCCTATCCGGAGAGAGAGAGAATGAAAGCGACCTGGGACCCATGCACATCGGATGGCTTTTTCTGCTCCATCAGACGGTTGAGCACCCGGGGAATCCGGGATTTGACCCCCCGGGGACGCTCAGCGCTTTCCTTACGTTTCTTGTGAAGGAACCACATAAAAATGTTTATTTGTAGGACGGTTGTCAGTAACTTCGGGGTTTCAAACTCTATATTTGGCGTACTCTTTTTTTTTTGTCTGAAACGAATGTCCTGCCGTCCATTCCAAGTTAAAGAAAGCGAGATGGTCCATATTCCATTTCTTCCATCTCCTAGAGTGTCAGTCAGAGGGCGGAGCAGGCCATGGCTCTGAAAGCCAGCAGAATTTCACCCTCAAGTGGTGAATACATCATGGAAGATGCAGAAAGAGAGAAATAAGTCACCAAGACAAAGAAGAATCTACTTGTTATCTCACGATGCATCGACCAGGTGATATACTCCTTTTATTATCTAACAAAATTGTTCACCAGTATGGTGGCATACTTTGTACTATGGAGGAGTATAGTTGCAACTTGGGAACATTTAACAGTTGACAGAATAACAGTTGAAGCAGAGGAGCTTGGGTGAAGGAACTAAACAGAGCCTCGCAAGATACGTTTGAGATGGTCGGCACACACTATAGATGGATTAATTAACCCTGTCTATTTCATTACGATGTTCCCATTGGAGTCCCTGGGATCGCTCCCATTGGAGTCCCTGGGATCGCTTTCATCTCCCTGCTTTTGGTTTAACCTTTGCATTGCAGCTGATCTATCTACTCATCTAATCCAGCTATTTCTGCTTTTGGTCTTTTTCTCTTCGTACTTCCGTTCTCATCTCATCCATGGGTGTCAAGAAAGTCGCCAACGGTAGATCCGTAGAAGGGAACCATTTTCGCCAAGTTGTTGCCAGCGTTTTATCATATCCTTATCTTCTACGTTGGGCCAAACGGCAACTAATTCTTCTACTAGCATTCTACTCCGTATCACGTTAGTTGAGCCTCCCAAAACTAACTCATTATAAAGATGACATTTGAATATGGGTGTATTCTTGTGCAAAAAAAAAAGAATATGGGTATATTCTTATTTTCCATACTTTGACTACATACATGTTCATTTATTAGGTAGCTGAGAAGCAAATGTGCAAATTTCTCTCGAAATTTAGTAGTTTCGTGATAATATACCTGCTTGATGTTTTTAAAATCTCTAAAACATAAATTTAAGGGATTTCTATTTTCGTGCCCCCCTCGTTAGTTGTACTCAGTTTTCCCCAGCCCCTTAGTTTTTCCTCAGTTTTCCCCAAGCCTATGTCTGAAACCCGCAGAAGGAGCTCAGACGGAAGGAATCCGTCTATTTGGACGTTCTGTGCTGACGTGTTGCGCCGCGTCGTCTGTGGGGCCGCGTCGCGTGGGGCTGGTAGAAAGGGACCGCGTGGGACAGGATGAGAAGCGTTTGGTTGCACGTGAGCAGGAGCTGGGTTTTGTCTCTCTCGGCCCAAATTGGTATTTTTAAGAGCACCTTTCCCCCTCTTTCTCTCTCTGTCTTTTTCACCAAATTAGTATCAAATCTAGAGAAGCTTCTATTTCTGTCTTTCTTCAATATGGCAGCAAATCTAGTAGCAAATCTCTGGGGTTATTTATGCCTTTTGGCCCTCGTTTTTTGCCCAATATGGCAGCAAATCTAGAAGCTAGTATATGATAAATTCACAACAGCATAATCAGAAAACTAAGTATAATAAATAAACTGCATACAGCAGCCAAAAGCAGCCAATAACGTTGTTAATGTTCACGACAAACTAAGCTGAAAAATATACAAGACGCACGCAATGTATGGACAACAAGAAGATTAGGATACACCAGGAGGAATGAATTTGTTCGTCGCTCCATTCGTGCATTACCCCAAGGAAATATTGGTTGAACTCGTTCTGTCTGCAGTGTGCGGCCAATACATCCCCCAGACGGTATGGCCTGTGTTCATTTTTCATACCGTAGTTTCCTATTCTATCCACACGTAGTGGCCACTCATCCCATGCCTTTGTATCATGAGAGTACTCTCTGATATAACCCAAATCCGTATAGTAGATGCAGCCAGGTCGAAGTGTCGGGTGCACTCTAGTGTCGACGGAGATAGACCGGACAAATGTTGAAGGAACCGCTTCAACGTGCTGCGCTAGATATCGCTCTAGGGGCATGGCTGTCAAGAGTTCAATCCAAACTCTCAACACAAGATCTAATCCAAGATCTTAAAACAAGAACAGAAAGTTCTCTTTATTGATAGGTAGATGGTACATAGTCTGATTACATAGGTAGAGGTTGGACCTCTATTTATAGGCTGCATGAGCCTTCACTACTTAGCTCTACTTACAATTAGAGTGTTCTAGAGAACACTACATAAGCTAGGAAAAGAACTACAAATATCCTAGTTACAACTTATACTAGAATACTCTGGAAACCACTACAACACACATAACTAGAGGACCATATTACCTAGAATATAGTAGAAGTGTGTAGAAGCTAGTACTAGATCTTAGTTATGTTTTATTTTTATTTTATTTTATATACTGTCCCTCATCATTCTCCCCTGGTTGTTTAGAACTCGACCTCGAGTTATCTTCATAGAGTGCTTGCTCTTGATGATAAAGAGCCAAATCTGCCACATTGAATATGTTGGATATTCCCATCTCAGTTGGATGATCTATCATGTAGGCATTATCATTTATCTTCCTTAGAATACGAGAAGGGCCCGTATTTCCACCATCTAAGTTTCTCTTTGATGTCTAATGGCGGTCCTTCTTTCCGGAGGTATACCATCACCTTATCACCAACATGGAATGATTTTAGCCTCCGTTTGTGGTCACTTTTCTCCTTCTCCTTGGAGCTATTACGATTTGATTGATTTGGTAGAATGATGATCTTCCGCTTGTTCCAAGTGAAAGAGTAGGAATTGTCCTTCCCTTTGTGTGTTTTATTCACATCATATTGCCAAGGTCTCCCAAGAAGAACATGGCTGGCATCCATATCAACAACATCACATAACACATTTGTGTGATAGTGCTTGCCCAAAGAGAGTGGCAGGTTGCATTGTTTGGTGACCCTCATATTCACTCCTTTCTTGATCCACCCAATAGTGTAGGGGTTTGGATGATCATGTGTCTCAAGCTTTAAATGATTTACCAAATTCTGAGAGATAAGGTTTTCACAGCTGCAACCATCAATCACTAATTTGCATACCTTGCCATTCACCGTGCATTTGCTCTCAAATATTTTCTTTTGTTGTGTGTTGTCGGGCTGCGGTGTTGAGCACATGGGGCGCTGAATCACGCATACCACCTCTTCTCCCTCTTCTTCACAAATATCTTGTCCTTCTACATCTTCAGATTCATATTCTTTGCCATCTTTGCCATCATGGATTGTTGTGTTGACAAATTTCCTCAATGGGCAATTGCTAGATACATGTCCCTCTTCACCACATTTATAGCATTTTATCACAGGCTTTGCCCTACTCTTACCTCCGGCTTGCTTTGGGACAGTTTGTTTTGCATCAGGTTGAGCGGTCTGTTCTTCCGTTCCATGGGAGTGACTCCTAGATGAGTCTTCCATATGAGAATATGGAGCCTTACTTGTCTTTCTTGCCTTTACCAATCTCTTTGCCTTTAATGCTAGAGCTTGTGCTTGATCAAGGGACCAAATTTGCTGCATCATTAAACGATCCTGGATAGCATCATTGAGACCATTGATGTACCTTGCAACTTGTTGATCTTCAGTTTCACCAAGGTGGCACCTCACTTGTAGCCTTAGGAACTCCTCCGTGTATTCTGAAACGGTCCTATTTCCTTGAGCACAATTCTGAAACTGAATAAATAGGATCTGATCGTAATCTGTAGGCAAAAATCTCCCTTTCAAAAGATTCTTCATCTGCCGCCAAGATCTCACACGAGGTTCTCCTCTTAGCCTGCGATCTTCTTGAAGGCGATGCCACCATGCACCAGCTCCTCCTTTTAGTTTGTATGCAACCAAAGAAACTCTACGATCTTCCGGAATATCCATAACCTCAAAGAAAGTCTCCACCTCATACAACCAATCAAGGCACCCCTCAATATCAACATTTCCATTAAAAGTGGGGATCTCAGCTCTCACCTTGTATGTATCCCTTGCATATGTAGAGTGGTGTACTCTCGTATATGTATGGAGATCAGGTTCTTTAAGGCCCTCGTCATATTCTTCACCTTCGGAAGCTTCAGCATACATTGGCCTCCTTGAAGTACGCTGAACAACACGTGAATGATGTGTTTTTGCTTCAATACGACCTCCCATTCTTCGACGCCTATCATCTGCCTCCTTTGATGATTCTTCATTGGCAACAGGAGGAACACCCTTTCTTATCATCTCAACTAGCTGATCAAATTTGCGGTTAAGGTCTTCACGGAGCACTTGGATTTGTTGATCTACAACATCCACTCTTTTCCCCAATTCCTCCATTGCTTGGTGCAGCTCTCAATGAGGAGACCAACAGCTGGATCGGATCAGCAAGGCTCTGATACCACCTGAAGCAGCACAAAGTTGTGGAGGAACAACTCCACCGTGTTGCTACAATGTGGACAGCACAAATGTTGAAGGAACCTCTTCAACGTGCTGCGCTAGATATCGCTCTAGGGGCGTAAGCTAGATATCGCTCTAGGGGCGTGGTCTGTCAAGAGTTCAATCCAAACTCTCAACACAAGATCTAATCCAAGATCTTAAAACAAGAACAGAAAGTTCTCTTTATTGATAGGTAGATGGTACATAGTCTCGATTACATAGGTAGAGGTTGGACCTCTATTTATAGGCTGCATGAGCCTTCACTACTTAGCTCTACTTACAATTAGAGTGTTCTAGAGAACACTACATAAGCTAGGGAAAGAACTACAAATATCCTAGTTACAACTTATACTAGAATACTCGGAAACCACTACAACACACATAACTAGAGGACCATATTACCTAGAATATAGTAGAAGTGTGTAGAAGCTAGTACTAGATCTTACTTATGTTTTATTTTTATTTTATTTTATATACTGTCCCTCATCAAGTGTCGACGGAGATAGACCGGATATGATTCACGAAGAAGGCATTACCGCCAATGTTACCGACCGGATGGAGAGAGCGGCTCCGAGTGTCCACACGGTACACCAATGGTTTGCCCGCCAAAGCCCGGTTGACCAACAACACAAGCAGCAGATCACCATCCGACTTCACAAGGTAGAACTTCTGACGTCCAAGTTCTGGAAATGAAATTAGTGTCTCCATCTTGACAGTGCTCGCGCGCTGCTGCAACTGTACATTGGTGCACACTATTCTTCCGATCTGAAAATTGTCCGCAGCTACTGCATACAGTTCACCATTGAATGGGGTAATGCAACGCAGACAATGGTTCTCGATCGAAAATCTTTCTTCTCCCCAATCTTCATATATATATCCTTAGTTGGAGTGCTCTCATCGACCCAACCAATTTCCGGCGGGAATTGTGCGGCAACGAAGACCATAGTCGGGGATTTGATTACAGCGACTGAATCTAGAAAAACAGATGGCATCTGCGCCTCAAACATAGTGTTCGATGCCTTTGTGAGTGGGTTCGAAGCCGTATCTTGTGCGGCGGGTTCTTCTGGGCAAGCACGATGACGCCACGGCAAAAGCCGACGAAGTAGTATCTAAAATATATAGATGAAGATAACATTCAGCACTAAGATGTTTAAGATTGAAAATAAAAAGGTAGATATGGAGGAATTTGAACCTTGTATGAACTTCCGATAGATCTATGGTGACGGAGCGTGATGTGCCGAGTTGGAGGAAGGTGAACTCAGTGACGCGTGGAAGGGCGTGGTCTAGCATGATCCATTCGTCCAGGTGCACGTCGGGCTCAGGCAAACCTGAGCGCCAATTTCTACGGACTTGCCTCATAGCGAGTAGGTGTCGGCGTACTCCTCGTTCGCCAGTAAGCATTCGCCGATCTTGTGAAGTTGTCCATCAGCCGAGAGAGAGGCCCAGTTCACGGAGGTGCCGCGCTTGGATGCGCCGCCCTCGGCGGCGACGCGCTCGGCGGCGATGGGCTCGGCGGCGACGGGCGCGGAGGCGACGGGCTCGGAGGCGACGGCCGCCGACGCATTCTTCTTCTCCATCGCCGGCAGGGTAGCGTGCGTAGGGCGGTTGGGGTTTTTCCTACTTGGAGAAGTTGATGGGACGTGAGAGGGGTGGTTCCGTGCGTGAGCGAGAATGAGACGACTGTGTGCAGAGGGAGGGAAGGAGGGGCTTACGCGTCCTAAATGCGACCCGCGTCCTACGCGTCCACTATTTGCACGTTTGCACCGCGACACGCGTCAACAATGGCACGTCTTCCACTTCTGCACCGCAACACGCGTCCTCGGGTCTAACCCTGGAAATTTAGATATACTCAGGTATACCCTCGAGTCATATACTAGCATTTTTTGTGTGCTCAGTTTTCCCCTTGGGTGCTAATACCGGCTAGTGCAATATACTCGGTTTACCCTCAAGTGGCTGGTCAACGAGAGAGTCAACAAATGGGATTAACCGAGTTAAATGAGTTATTTAATGTGCAAAAAATTCCGAAAAAGAGTGGCACTTACTCATGGAGTCTTTACCACAAGTTGCCACTTCTCAAATCATAGATAAATCATAGATAAATCAAGTTTTACCACAAATTGCCACTTCTCAAATCACCTAGTAGCTATGAAGGTGCATGGTTTTCCACAATAAGCCCTACCCAAAACAGCTTTTCCCAAAACATACCTTGTCCGAATGAGACCATAATTTTCACACTCATGTATATTTGTATTGCAAATAGTTTGAGGTAGGCCAAGATGGGTTTCATTGTACAAAACATGCATTTTCCATTTTTTAAATCTCATATTTGAATCCCTTAGTCTGTTTACTACTCACTTGCCCTTGGTTTCTCGATACTACTCAGTTTTGCCCTCTCCCTTCACAAACTCTCACAGACGCCCAACATTGCCCTGATTGGTCTAGCCCATGTCACGCGGATCGTGCCCGCCGACCATTGATCGTATGATCTAACGGGAAGGATAACCCCTATCTCTCTCTGGTCGGGGCCACCACCCTCTCTCTCTCTCTGTCGTCGGTTAGCTTCACGCAAAGTTTGGTTTTCTGCATTATTTTTCACGAGCTAAATTATAAACTCTTTTTAGGCATTACGTTTCATGCAAAAAATGATAAACCATCACCAATTTGTTGTAGCCATTACATTTCACGCAAAAAAATGATACACCATCACCGATTTGTTGTAGCCATTACTTTTCACGCAAAAAACGACAAACCATCACCGATTTTGTTGTAGCCATTACTTTTCACGCAAAATGATACACCATCACCCATTTCTTGTAGCCATTACTTTTCACGCAAAAAAATGATAAACCATCACCGATTTTGTTGTAGACATTACTTTTCACGCAAAAAATGATACACCATCACCCATTTCTTGTAGCCATTACTTTTCACGCAAAAAACGATAAACCATCACCGATTTTGTTGTAGCCATTAATTTTCACGCAAAAAATGATACACCATCACCCATTTCTTGTAGCCATTAATTTTCACACAAAAAATGATAAACCATCAACGATTTGTTGTAGCCATTACGTTAAATGATAAACTATCACGAATTACCATTTCTTTTAGGCATTACTTTTCACGGTAAAATGATAAACTATATCACGAAGTTCCATTTCCGTCAAGATAGTCCGCATTACTTTTTTGTTGAGATATATACCCCCACAACGGTCGTCTCCTCCTTAATTTATTGTGTAAACCCCCACAACGGTCATCTCCTCCTTAATTTATTGTGTAAACCCCCACCAACGTTCACCTCCTCCTTATTTTATTGTGTAAACCCCTACAACGGTCATCTCTCCCTTATAAACACCCACACGGCCATCCCTTGTGTCAATAGGTTCTGCCTCTCTCTTCTTCGTTCACATACACTTGATCCATTGCCATGGCTTCCACGTCTCGGACGCGGACCGGAAGGGGAAGGGGAAGGGGAAGGGGAAGGGGAAGGGGAAGGGGAAGGGGAAGGGGAAGGGGAAGTGGATCATCATCATTGCCACCACCACCGTCAACGCTGCCATTGATCATAGAGGAGTTCTTCATCGTCGTCTATGAAGACCCTTTGGTCAAGAAGGTACGTACGCGTTCCCACATATATGATGCATGTGATTAATTATGGGCATGTTCTAAAAAACCTTTAATTTCAAACGATCGGCGCTCGATCTCTTTGCAGAGCTCTCCCAAAAAAGTTTGCGGACTATCTTGACGGCCAGGAGCCGGCTAAGGTGTATCTGCGAGCAGGCTGACTGTGGTCCTCGTCTCCGGACCGTGGAGGTCCTATTTGACGGTCAAGGCCGGATGTACCTCGACAAGGGCTGGGAGAAATTCGCCATCGCGCACGGTGTGGATTTCGGCTGCTTCGTACACTTCAAATATGAAGGCGACGATGTGCTCACAGTGAAGGTGTTCGATGGAACAATGTGCAGGAAGTACTACTACTCGGACGACGAAGATACTGACGATGAAAGCGACGACGACGTGAAGCCATGCATCCATCCCCTTTAGATAAGGGGATTATGACCAAGAATATATATGTAGCTTCATATGCATCAATTTAGAGATCTAACTATTTTCTATATATTATGCATGTAAAAGATAATATCGCATTTCCACTATTATTCCAGCACCACATCCTCCAAATGATGCCGATGCCGATGCCGATATCGGCATGGTAAGAACGGCTATGCTCGCCGCCACTGCTAGGTCAATGTCGGGATGCACAATGTTTAGCATAA
Source organism: Lolium rigidum (assembly GCF_022539505.1). Lineage (NCBI taxonomy): Eukaryota > Viridiplantae > Streptophyta > Magnoliopsida > Poales > Poaceae > Lolium > Lolium rigidum. The sequence continues at coordinate 230,294,959 of NC_061510.1, read as the reverse complement.
GAGTCACTTTAGATTAAGCTCCGAAAATAGTCACCTGCCACAGCGGTCATTGGCTGCGGAGGCCCCACAGAGCGGCAATATAATTTTCTATAAATAAATAGACGACCCACTGGTCATTGGCTCCGGCAGCCCCATAGAGCGGCCCCATTTGTCATTGGCAGCACCGCGTATACAATCAGGAAATAAAACGGCCCACGCGTCAGCGGTAGATGGATGGCTACCCGTCAGCACGAGACGGTCAGAGAGGAACTGCCCTCTATGCAGCCCCACCTCTGTGCAGCCCCACCCGTCAGATTAACGGTAACGGTAAGGCCTCTGACCTGACGGCAACCCGCGTCTTCGAGGGGTTTCAAACTAGAGGGAGGGGAAAGCTGAGGAAAAACTAACGAGCTGGGGAAAACTGAGTACAACTAACGTAGCAGGGGCACGAAAATAGAAATCCCTAACTTTAATTACCCGGGAATTTATAGCATTGTATTGTGTGACATCATGGCCCAGGGCTCAATAGGATTGATATGATACCCATATCAACAAGTTGCAACTTCTTTTCCGGAAGCTCATTCGCAAATAACTTCGAGGTTAAGCACTCTTGAGCCAAATCAATTTGAGGATGGGTGACCGACCGGAAAGTTGTTCCCGAGTGCGCACGAGTGAGTATAAAGTGCGCAACAAAGACATGTGTTGGTCTGTGGGGCTAATCTAGAGATCCTAGTGAGCTATCAGGGGTAACAGGCCCGACCGGGCCAGGGTGTTACATTTGGTAGAAGAACCGACCCTCGCGGTTACACGGGCGTGTGCGGGTCAGGGATTTAAGCATGTGGCGCATGTCTGATGTGTCCCGTCGTGACACATAGAATGGCACATGTGCCGACATTGAATGCACAGGTGTGTGCCAAGAGGGGAAGTTCCTGGCTTGGGGTTTATCGACGAGGGCGTCGATCTTCTAAGGGAGGTTGAGTGTGACATCCTGACCCAGGGCTCAACAGGATTGATAGGATACCCATATTAATAAGTTGCAACTTCTTTTCCTAAAGCTCATTCACAAAGAAGTCCGACGTTAAATGCGCTTGGTCCGGTGCGATTTGAGGATGGATGACCGACCGGGAAGTTTTTCGCAGGTACTCACGAGTGAGCACAAAGTGCGTAGAAAAGATATGTGTTGATATGTGAGGCTAGTCTAGAGATCCTAGTGACCTGCCAGGGGTAGTAGGCCTGGCTGGGTGTAACATATGGTCTATTTATTTACTCATGAGTGAGCATAAAATGCGCAGAAAAAAATATGTGTTGGTCCGTGAGGCTAGCCTAGAGATCCTGGTGAGCTGCCAGGGCTAATAGGCCTGGTCGGGGCGTAACATATGGTCTATTTATTTATTTACTCACGAGTGAGCACAAAGTGCGCAGAAAATACATATGTTGATCTGGCCGGGATGTTACATATGATCTATTTATTTAGTATTGTAAACAATAATACATTCTTGTATATACTTAGTCAAACATGGTAAGCTTTGGCATTTTACTAAATTTATATGGATTTTTGTGGGAATGGATGTCAACACCCGGATTTTTAAGTCCGGATGCCTATTATGTCATTCATCGCAATCCTAGGAATATTGTTGTTGCGAGGCATAATAGTCGAATATCATAGTCATCATTCATTACAACCATATTTTCTTACAAATTCAGATCACATGATCCATATTAAACCAATAGTTGATCTATTGATCAACGAACAAACACAAGTTCATAGCGGCAGCGTAAATAGAAATGGACTCTCTAGTCCACAGGCCAACGCTTGACGTCGGAAGACTCCTAGTTGTCGTAGGCGTCCTGCTGATCATCTCCTTGGTAGTTCTGTTCATCTTCATACTCTGGCCATTTGAATAGCCAGAGACACAACCGTGAGTACTTTAAGTACTCGTAAACTAATACTAGTGTAAGTGCTAACAATTCTAGTAAGGGGTGCTAAGCTCTAGTTTATTTTGCATAAAGCCAATTTTAGTTCACAAGTATTTGATAAAAGACTTATTCATGTGCTAACTAACTCAAGTGGGAACATTAGTGTCATTCCCACAACTCAGTTGTGATTCAAAAAAAATTCACCATTCACCATTCACTTCACCAACATTTTGAAGAATCTGACACCGAAAACTGTATGGCCTTTCCAACCGTCCGTAACCGTGGACACGGCTATTCGAATAGGTTTACACTCTGCAGAGGTTGCACACTTGTGCCACAACATTTGATTTCATCCGTCGAGGATAACCCCGAATCATCGTAACTCAGTACGCGGATCATCGACCATAACCTTTCACTTACAAACCCTAGTATAGGAACCTCTCCCCAAGAGCTTGGCCTCCCAGTGAAGAACAACTGTCAACCTGGGAACTGCACAGGGCTTGGTCGTACAATTCACCTCAATTCATATCATTTCTCATACAACGGAGGCAGCCTCGGCATAACCCCTATGATGCTTGTTCAGAGGGAACCCATACTAAGATGTATAAACTTCCAGTTAAGCCCTACCCATAATCAGGTATTGTGGGGGTACTCAAAAATTGGAAAGGCATCGCATCCAAACCAATATCAGTTTTAGTCAAAAATTTCACCATCTCCTTCAATTCATATTCACCTTCAAAAATCATTCAATGGAATGACTCATCATTCCAAGGTTTCAAACTCAAATCAAGTCACATGTTCCCATTTAGAGTAGTCACTTTTAGTTATTAGCACTAGCACTAATCATGAAGGGTGCTATCTTGCTTGGCATTCTCTGAGACTAACTTTGCTACTCTAGTAACATTCTACACTTAGACCAAAGTTAACTATAAAAGTAACTTCTTCATAAAACAAGTAAAAACTTGTAAGGTAAAAACTTGGGATAGGATTGTTGTAAGTAAGGTAAGACTAATGATGCCTTGCCCCAAAGGGCTTTGCACTTTGCAAGAATATTAGCTTGCCTTGGTAGTGGTCAAAGTTCTCCTCTTCCTCCTCTTGGTAGAATCCTTCCTCTTCCTGGTATTCTCCGGTGCTAGTGTCTAAATTCGAATACGAGGTATAATCACTCAACAAGGTTCAAGAGCTATACTAAGCACAACATGACTTCACACAAACTATTCTAATCACACACATAACACAATTAGGTGCATTGGTTTTCTTTCTTGAGGAAAAATAATTTCCTCTCATTGAATCTTCTTAAGATTTAACTTCCTCATACAATTATGCATGAAATCATGTTGACCTAAGTCAACCATTCATCATCATCATTTGGGAAAATGATTTAAATGAGGTAGAATATCTCATACTATTTAACAATGCTAATTATGATTTAATATCACCAAGTATTTCATGTGAGAGTAATTTGACCAGGGTCCAAACTTCATATGAAAGTACTTGGGACAAGATTTAAATGAAGTAAAACACTTCATATGATTTGCATAATAGTTTTGGACAATATCACTTAACTAAACTAGCCATATAGTCCTTTATTTAAACTAGGCCATGATCACTCAAAGTGACCACACCATATTTTTGCAGAAACAATTAGTGTAAGTGAAAAGTGAGCTATGAGAGTGTAAATCAACTTAATATCACTTTTGGTTGATTTTTAAGATTTATTTGAATGTGCAAAAGTCCACGACTTGTTCTTTTAGTCAAATTATTTCTACAAAGAATCTCACAGGTGAGACCCAGTGTAGTTTTGTAGATCTTTTCATTGGCTTTCTAACAATATAAAGTTTGCTAAATTTGTCCAAGCCAATTTGAAACTATTCAATTTCAAACCCAGGGCCAATATTGAATTCAAACTAAATCAAGAAAATCAAAATTGAATAAATGGGCTGCGCGGGAAAAGCTAACGGGCCAAATTTCAAATTAAACGGCCTGCCCAGCCCACCACGGTCCACAGATGTGTGGGCTGCCTGACAGGGTGGGGCCTGCCTGTTAGTGGCTCATCACACCCGAATCGGTACAGGGCGACGTGGAGCGTAGGATTAGAAAGGGATCTGACGGCCCAAGTTCATCGTCTCGCCGACGAGCAGCTCGCACTGGTGCGGCGGCAGTAGGGGGTCGGAGGGCTCACTGGGGCTCCAGCGGTGGTGGGCAGTGTGCTCGGTAAAGCGGTGGTTGACGGCGATCCTCCTGGTAGCAGCGGCACATCCTGGGGAGGCTCCAATCGGTGGCGAGCTTCCGCGGCGGCGTGCGGCAGTGAGGTGGCGATTGGGCGGCGGCAGTGGCTAATGTCGACGGTGGAGTGGCTCAGGCGGTCGAGGGAGAAGAGGGGAAGGTGCTGGTGTGCTCAGATCGTCGAATGGGCGTCTCCTTTTATAGGCGAGCAAGTGACCGTGGCGCTGCGGCGAACTCGACCGTGGCGCGGCTTCTGCGGCGAGCTACTTGGCTAGGCGTGGACGGCGCACTGTTCTACACGTCATGGTGGTCCGATAGGCAGCGCTAGCTAGCCCAGTCGGTGCCCAACCTGGTCGGGTTGCTTCCGTGTCTGGCGGTGTCTACGGCGGGGTTTCTCCTCCGTCTCCGGCGGTGGCGGTCACGGGTCATGGTCGCGCGTGTCTGTGGGCTTCGTGGTGGCGCGACGATGCTCAACCTGGCGAGAGAGGGTTCAGGCGAGGCGCAGGGTGGCAAGGCGGCGCGTGTCCAGCGGCGTCTGCGAGCGTGTACACGTGCGACGTCATCGGCATGGCGTCGCCGTCTTGGGTGTGTGCGTTCCGGCGAGTGCAGGGCTTCTCCTCGACCATGGCGTGCATAGGCGAGTGTAGGAGGTCGAGGTGAAGCTTGCTGGCACCAGGGTCAGGGTTGGGGAAGAAAGGGAAGAGGGGAGAAGAGACATGGTGAGACATGGCCGGAATGGCCATGTCCATGCATGCTAGGGCTTCTCCCTAGGGTTTCTATGCTGTGGAGAGAGAGAGAGAAGGGGGGGACCAGGGGACAGGTAGGTGTCAAGTGGTGGAGGTTTAGAGTTGGGCAATCACTATTCAAATAGTGTTAGGTTTTGTTCTATTTGCAAAATTCAATTTCTTGCCAAATTTGGTTGAGGTCATGTGGTTCCAAAATTTGAAAATGGTTCATTTGGATGAGTTGCAAATGACCAGAGACAAACATAGGTGGTGGTGTGATACGTGTCAACACCCGGATTTTTTATTTCCAGATGCCTGTTATGCCATACATCGCAATCCTAGGAATATTGTTGTTGCGAAACATAACAGTTGAATATCATAAGTCATCATTCATTACATACCGTAGTCGTCTTACAAATAGAGATCACATGATCCATATTACACAAATAGTTGATCTATTGATCAACATTCACAAAGTTCATAGTTTCATAGCGGAAGCGTAAATAGAAGGGACTCTCTAGTTGTCGTGGGCGTCCTGCTGGTCGTCCTCTTCATACTGCTGTTCTGCTTCATAATCTGGCCATTTGAATAGCCGGGGACACAGCCGTGAGTACTTTAAAGTACTCGCAAACTAATACTAATGTAAGTGCTAACAATTCTAGTAAGGGGTGCTAAGCTCTAGTTTATTTTGCATAAAGCCAATTTTATTTCACAAACATTTTTGTAAACCACTCTTTGAATGCTAACTAACTCAAGTGGGAACATTAGTGTCATTCCCACAACTCTGTTGTGATTCAAAGTTCGAATCACCTTTCAAATTCAAATTCACAAGTCACCATTCACCATTTATAGTTTTCGAAAAGTTCTGATGACGGAACAGTATGGCCTTTCCAACTGTCCATAACCGAGGACGCGGCTATTCGAATAGGTTTAACTCTGCAGAGGTTGTACACTTGTGCCACAACAATTGCAATAGCTCGTCGGGGGTAGCTGGCCTCGATTTATTGTACGCGATACGCGAACTACCAATCCTAACCTTTCATTTACATACCCTAGTATAGGCACCTCTCCCCATGAGCTTGGCCTCCCGGTGAAGACGGACGATCGGCACGGGAGCTGCACGAGGGCTTGGGCCGGACATTCACCTCATTTCGCATCATATCGTATCGTTTCTTTTGTGGTAGAGGCAGCTTTCGGCATAACCCCGATGATGCTTGTTTAGAGGGAACCCATACTAAGACACACAAACTTCCAGTTAAGCCCTACCCAGATTCAGGTATTGTGGGGGTACAGGTAAAATTGGAATGGTATCGCATCCGAACCCAACCATCAGTGTTTTTTTTGTAAAATTCACCAAGTCATTCACCAGTCATATTCACCTTCAAAAATCATTCAATGGAATGCATCTTCATTCCAAGGTTTCAAAACTCCTTCAAAATCTCTCAATAGAATGACTCGTCATTCCAAGGTTTTCGAAATCATTTCAGTTCCCAGTTTCCCAATGGAGTAGTCACTTTCAAATCAGCACTAGCATCTATGTATGAGGGTGCTAAGTGTTTGGTTTGCTTCTAGGCTAAGTTTGATACTCTTGTACTAATCCAATACTAACCCAGTGAATCATGAATCAAAAAGTACCTTGATAAAACAAAAGTACATAAGGCTTGTAAAGTACATACTGGAAAAATAGGATCGGAAGTATAAAGTAGATAAGGTAATGCCTTGCTCATAGTGAGCTTTGCAAGTTGCAAGATTATTATCTTGCATTGGGGTCAACTTGCAAAGTTCTAGCTTGTATTGGTGATCTTTGCTAACTTGGACTATTCTAGTAAACTTCTTTACTTTGACCAAAGTTAACTATAAAAGTAACTCTTTTAGAAAACCAGTAAAAACTTGTAGGATGAAAACTTGGGATGGGTTCATATAAGAAAAGATAAGAAACATGGTGCCTTGCCCCAAGGGGCTTTGCACTTTGCAAGAATATTAGCTTGCTAGTAGCTTGCAAGAGTATAGCTTGCAAACAATATCATTGATAATAGCTTGCAAACAATATCATTGATAATAGCTTGCATTGTATTTTAGCTTGCCTTGGTTGAAGTGAGGGTCCAAGTTCTCTTCTCCTTTCTTGTTGTAGAAGTCCTCCTCTTCCTGCTGGTCTCCGGTACTAGCGTCTAAAATATGAATACGGGGTTCACAATCATCATACCAAACTTACATACTAACTAAGCACACACCAGTTTTACACAAATTAAACTAGCATCTCACACTACTATTAAGTGGGTGGAGGTGTTCCTCTTATTCAAGAAAAATAATTTCCTCTCATTATCTTATTAAGATTTAATTTCTCTTATGAACAATATATGACCTAGGTTGACCAAAGTCAACCTCTTCATACTCATCATTTTAGAAAATGATTTAAATGAGGTTCCATACCTCATACAATTTAATACTAATCATGGTAGTGATTTAATGTCATCAAGTAATTCAATATGAGGGTATATGGACCATGGTCCATACCTTATGTTGAAATACTTGAGACCAAGATTTAAATGAGAGGAAAGCCTCTCATATGCTTTAACACATAGTTGTAACTAGGTTAATAACTATCCTTGAGGTGATTTAACATTATCAACTATTCATTGGTGGTTCTAACCTTACTTGTGCTCACACCAATTATTCTATTCCCACAAATACTACAATTGGGGTGCATTGATTGGGTTGCTTGAGGAAAAGTAATTTCCTCTCCTTACATGTGTAAAAGATAATTTCCCTATGGTTCTTGAGAAATACCTTTCTCTCATTGAAATCTTCTTAAGATTTAATTTCTCAAACAATCATGACTGAAATCATGTTGACCCAAGTCAACCATTCATCATCATCATTTGAGAAATAGATTTAAATGAGGTAAAATACCTCATACCTTTTAATAACACTACATATGATTTAAATCTCTAAGTAATTCATATAAGTGAGTTTGGCCAGAGGTCCCAACATCACATGAATTCATTTGAGACAAGATTTAAATGAAATATAAAACTTCACAAGACTTACTTAATGGTTTTGGACAATATCAACTAGTTAAACTAGTCATATTATCCACTACTTAGACTAGGGCATGATCATGCAAAGTGACCACACCATTTTCTTGCATAAACAATTAGTGTAAGTCAAATGTGAGCTCAAGGAGTTGGAATTGACTCAATATCTATTTTGGTTGATTTTTAAGAATTATTCCAAGGCAGAAAAGTCCCTGTCTTGTTATTTTTGTCAGATTAATTCAACACAAGATCTTGAGGTGGGACCAGTGGCATTGGATAGATCTTTTCCTAAGCTTTCCAAATATATAAAATTCATAAATTTTGGTTCAGCAGATTTTAAACTATTCAATTTCAAAGTGGGGTTCAGTATTTAAATTTATCCTAAATTTATCTAACCGGATTTGAAAAATGGGCCGGCGGGAAACTACACGGGCCGGAAGATTTAAAAAGCCAGGGAGTCGAGTTGGGCCAGCCCAGCGGTGCGTCCAGCGCGCAGCGGGCCAGCTGACAACAGGCCCCACTTGTCAGCGGGTCTTACTCACCGAAACGGTACGAGATGGTGCGGGCCGTAGGATTAGAGGAAGATCGGACGGCGGGGCGTCGTCGTCGTCGATGATGCGAGGGAGGCGCTGGCACGGCGGAGGTCGGGGGTCGGCGGCGAGCTGGGACTCCGGCGACAGTCAGCGACGGTGCAGTGCGGCGTTGTCGATGATGAGGAAGCAGATGGCGCAGACGGCGGCTCGAATGGTGGCCTGAATCGACGGCGGCGATCTCAGGACCTCTACGGGCTCCGGCGATGAAATTGGGGCTACTCCGGCGGAATTGGGAAGGGGGAGGTGGTCGAGGAGATGAAGGATGAGGAGGGAAGGCGACTGGTGTGCAAGAATTGGCCGCGGGTGTCCTCCTTTTATAGCGACTCGAGGTGGCCAGAGGTCTGCGGCGGAGTCGACATGGCCGCGGCGTTTCTGGCGAGTAATGGGAATAGGCGAGGGCGGCGCTAGGTAGGCGAGATCATGGCGGTGCTAGAGCGCTTGCTAGCTAGGTGGGGGACGGTCGGGTGGCGACGCATTGCGTCCAGGTCTGCGGCGGCATCCGCGGGAAAATGGCGACGGTGTCGACGGCGGCGGCGGCGCGAGGACACGGGACCGTGTCAAGCGGGTTCAGGGTGCGGCGGTGATGCTCAACGCGTAGCCAGGGGTCCGGGGGAGGTGTGCTGCGGCGAGGCGACTCGTGGCCAGGGCGTGTCCACGGGCGCGCGCACGACGTGGTCGGCATGGTCCTGGGCTGATCTGGGCGCGTGGGTTTCAGCCGCTGTCGTCGTTCACCTTGACAGGGGCAAGGCTAGGGAGGTCGAGGGAAGTGAGGTGGAGCCAGTAGACATGGGGGGCCGAGCTGGGGATGAAGGAGAAGTGAAGAGGAGGAACATGGCCGGCATGGCCATGTATATGTAAGCTAGGCTTGCTCCCTTAGGGTTTCTGTGGGTGGTGAGGTAGAGAGGGGACAAGGGGACAGGGTAGAGTAGTTAGGAGCAGGTTAGGGTTGGGGGAAAACACTATTTCAAATAGTGTGGTATTGTTCCATAATTGAAATTCCTCAAATTTGTCCAAATTTGATTTAATTCAAAGGGTTGACCAATTTGAAAAGGGTGTATTTGGTTTGGTTCTAAGTGACCAGAGGCAAAGAGAGGTGGTGGTGGAATTTAGAAAATCAAAGAATTGCAAAAGTTGACCAAGTGAGATTGTTGCATATGTTAAAAAGTTCCAACTTTGCATGAGCATAGTTTTTGATCCAAGATGAATTTGGCAAGGTTGTCTTTACAAAAGTTGTTCATCTTGATGTCCTCTTGGATGACATGCAAAGAGTTGGGAAAGTTTAGTTTGAAAAATTTGAAATAGAGGGGCTCAAAGTAGTGACCAGAATATAAATGGCAGATTTGACCATTATTGTATGTGAGACAAATTTGAGTTTGAATTTGATTCGAATTGGGTTTCTTTGATTCCCAAAGTTGTACTAAGTGTTTAGTATCATTATTCAACTAATGGTGAGGGCCAAATTGGTCTAGGTCAAAATTTTGGAAAAATGGCATAACCCACATGTGGGGGTTTTGTGAATTTCTAACTTTTATTCTTTTATTTCTCTTGTCTTCAAAATAACAAGAGTGAGGTTTATTTGTGTTAGATTGAGTTGGGAAAAAGGTTCCAACCATTTGGAGACAAGGTTGGTGCCTAGGTCAAGGTTTGATAAATTGGCCCTATGTGTATGTGAGGGAAAAAAATTGGAATTTTCCCACTCTTGGATTTCTCTCCATTTGATTGGACTTGTCTTGACTCTAATGTCATTCTTATTAGTTTAGAAACATTTTCAAACCATTGAAACCATTCCAAAAGGTCTAGCTCAAAGATTTGTAAATTTGGCCAAAACACATAAGAGGTTATGTGTCAAATTTCATTAAACTTGTAACATGTTCCCATTGTTTTACTTGGGCATGGGTTAGGGTCAATTTAGGGTTAGGTTGGGTTCAGAGAGGGTTTCACACCATTTGGTAAAAGTAGAAGTGCATAGGACAAGAATTGGTGAAAATGGCTATGGGTCACATATGCCTCTATGCATATGTGGCATTGGATTTTTAATTTAGCTAAGCTTGACCCAATTGATGTTGTTCAGAGTTGAAAAGGTATATAGGAGTGATCCACCCATTCAACTTCAAGTCTAGGGTCAAGATCCTCAATTTCACCAATTGGATATTTTGCTCTCATATGCCTCTATGGCATTATTACTTTCTTTTTGAAATCTTTTGTTCCACTTTGGATTGTGTTGGAAAAGTACTAGATAAGTTTTAAGAAGGTTTTCCAATTCTCTACATAAAGTAGAAAGGCCTAGGGTAAAGTTTTACAAAATAGCCATAGGCATATATATACCTCTTTCTTAAATAAGATTTTTCCTTTTTATTTTATTTTTCAAAGATTGCTGACAAGAGGGATGTGGTTTAGGTTTTAATAAGTTTTGCAATGGTTCACCACCATTTAGCACAATAAGAAAAGGTAGGGTTCAAGGGTTACATATTAAGGCTATAGGCCCACATATGGTTTTTCCTTTATTTTAGGTTTCTCACAAAAGATCCAAATGACTTTTGAAAAGATTAGGGTTTAGGGTTTTTCTTATTTGATTTCTTTCTCTTTTAATTTTATTTGGTTTGTGATCTTCACTTGATCACTTTAGGGTTTTAGGGTTTATCACATAAGCATAATAACACTCATCATGGCAAAAACACAAGTAATAGGCAGGAGCACTAGGCATAGCATTCTATTTCAGAAAAGTTTTTGTTGGTTCTCATTTTTGGAAAAAGGAACTTTATTTTTCTCTTTGTTTTGAAATTTGGGGTGTTACAAACCCTTCCCCCTTAAACAAATCTCGTCCCGAGATTTTAAGAAGAGTTAGGTTCCTAAGAGAGATTGGGTGATATGATTTAGTAGGGCACATACTTGGCATGTTCGGAGGTGCTTCTTGCGCTTCGGTGGCCGTCACATTGTAGTAGCGACCGTTGCGGTTGTTCGGGTAGCTTGGAGCAAACTTTCTTCTAGTTGCTATACGGTGCTGCTGCTGTGCAGGTGCAGCGGGGTTGGCGGCGATCTTGGCAAGCTTCTTGGGGCATTCATTGGAGTAATGACCCACAGTTCCACATGCATAGCAGGTTACCGTTGACTTGTCTTTTTGTGCAATGGGTACAGCGTTGCTTCCAGTCCTTGGGGCATTGTTGGCGGCTCTCACCGGGCACTTGTTAGAGTAGTGACCAGTAACACCACATGCGTAGCAAGTCACATTGGACTTGCCTCTGGGGGCATGGTGGGGTATTGGGATGAGCTGTTCTAGTGATGCTATCTTCACGCGGAGGCGGGCAATGAGGTAGTCCTTCTTGGCGTGTTGATGGCGAAGTGCCTTGCGCTCCATTGCCAGGATGTTGATGGTGTCAGCCATCTTGGCGTGCTCAGTGTGTATCTGATTGGCCTGGGCACGGGAGTTGTTGCGGGTAGGAGGGGCCATCTGAACATTGGAAGTAGATGATAAGCTAAGAGGGAAACTTCTATGGTTTGTTTGAGTTCAAAAGTTCAAAATTTTGAAAACTTGAGTAGTGTTGAGGGGGTAAAAACCAGCAACACTTTTTCATTCATACCAAACATCACACATTACAAGTCTAACACACCGTTGGTTTGAAGAACCATTCATTCGTTCTACGATACATGGGGATCCTGATACAACTCACACCTACTTAAGTGCTGGGGTGATTCTACTCTTTCGGGTGGAATCTTCTTCTTCACGGGTGAGGTGCTTGGCGAGAGGCGAGGGCATTGTCCAAATCCCTGCGGGTTTTGTACTGCCTGAAGTCCTGAGGTGCTTCATAGGGGTTCATCTTTGGTTGGGGTGGGGGCATGGTCATCGGTCTTCCCATGGAATCATGTCTTGGGTAGTAGATGAAACGAGTGTTCTTGATCTTGTCCTCATTTTGTCCACACAGACGGGAAATTGCTTCTTGCATAGCTTTGGCTAGTCCTTCCTTCCAAGTGTTTCCAGTTACAGAAATCCAGATGGTTTCCCATACCGGGGCATCAAGCTTCCTTCGTAGATCAGTAGAAACGTCCCACTGAGGTGGTTCTCCTGCCTTAGCTTTGAGTGGTATGCCGAAGAACTTGGGGTACGGGTGTCCTAGATAATCCACTAGTTGCTTCAACTCTTTTTCGAACTTGAGGTCGCCTTCGGGACCAAGCTGATAGGACTCCCATTGGTACGTCATCTGTGAGCAAAGAGGAGTAAATTAGAGAAGTAGTCAAGTGCGCAAAATTTTATGTAAGTTTGCAAAGTAAGTAGAGTATATCTTTCTCATTTTTGCAAAAAGATCTCAAAGGTAAGATTAAGAACAAGTTTTCACAAGTATTTACTTCATTGGTTTTTGAAACTAAGTTTTTCAGACGTTCATTCTAACTAGGGTCTCCTAAGGTCAAACAATGGCTCTGATACCAACTTGTCAACACCCGGATTTTTTTATTTCCAGATGCCTGTTATGCCATACATCGCAATCCCAGGAATATTGTTGTTGCGAAACATAACAGTTGAATATCATAAGTCATCATTCATTACATACCGTAGTCGTCTTACAAATAGAGATCACATGATCCATATTACACAAATAGTTGATCTATTGATCAACATTCACAAAGTTCATAGTTTCATAGCGGAAGCGTAAATAGAAGGGACTCTCTAGTTGTCGTGGGCGTCCTGCTGGTCGTCCTCTTCATACTGCTGTTCTGCTTCATAATCTGGCCATTTGAATAGCCAGGGACACAGCCGTGAGTACTTTAAAGTACTCGCAAACTAATACTAATGTAAGTGCTAACAATTCTAGTAAGGGGTGCTAAGCTCTAGTTTATTTTGCATAAAGCCAATTTTATTTCACAAACATTTTTGTAAACCACTCTTTGAATGCTAACTAACTCAAGTGGGAACATTAGTGTCATTCCCACAACTCTGTTGTGATTCAAAGTTCGAATCACCTTTCAAATTCAAATTCACAAGTCACCATTCACCATTTATAGTTTTCGAAAAGTTCTGATGACGGAACAGTATGGCCTTTCCAACTGTCCATAACCGAGGACGCGGCTATTCGAATAGGTTTAACTCTGCAGAGGTTGTACACTTGTGCCACAACAATTGCAATAGCTCATCGGGAGTAGCGGCCCTGATTTATCGTACGCGGTATGCGAACTACCAATCCTAACCTTTCATTTACATACCCTAGTATAGGCACCTCTCCCCATGAGCTTGGCCTCCCAGGTGAAGACGGACAGATCGGCTGAGAGCCGCACGGAGGCTTGGGCCGGACATTCACCTCATTTCGCATCATATCATATCGTTTCTTTTGTGGTAGAGGCAGCTTTCGGCATAACCCCGATGATGCTTGTTTAGAGGGAACCCATACTAAGACACACAAACTTCCAGTTAAGCCCTACCCAGATTCAGGTATTGTGGGGGTACAGGTAAAATTGGAATGGTATCGCATCCGAACCCAACCATCAGTGTTTTTTTTGTAAAATTCACCAAGTCATTCACCAGTCATATTCACCTTCAAAAATCATTCAATGGAATGCATCTTCATTCCAAGGTTTCAAAACTCCTTCAAAATCTCTCAATAGAATGACTCGTCATTCCAAGGTTTTCGAAATCATTTCGGTTCCCAGTTTCCCAATGGAGTAGTCACTTTCAAATCAGCACTAGCATCTATGTATGAGGGTGCTAAGTGTTTGGTTTGCTTCTAGGCTAAGTTTGATACTCTTGTACTAATCCAATACTAACCCGGTGAATCATGAATCAAAAAGTACCTTGATAAAACAAAAGTACATAAGGCTTGTAAAGTACATACTGGAAAAATAGGATCGGAAGTATAAAGTAGATAAGGTAATGCCTTGCTCATAGTGAGCTTTGCAAGTTGCAAGATTATTATCTTGCATTGGGGTCAACTTGCAAAGTTCTAGCTTGTATTGGTGATCTTTGCTAACTTGGACTATTCTAGTAAACTTCTTTACTTTGACCAAAGTTAACTATAAAAGTAACTCTTTTAGAAAACCAGTAAAAACTTGTAGGATGAAAACTTGGGATGGGTTCATATAAGAAAAGATAAGAAACATGGTGCCTTGCCCCAAGGGGCTTTGCACTTTGCAAGAATATTAGCTTGCTAGTAGCTTGCAAGAGTATAGCTTGCAAACAATATCATTGATAATAGCTTGCAAACAATATCATTGATAATAGCTTGCATTGTATTTTAGCTTGCATTGGTTGAAGTGAGGGTCCAAGTTCTCTTCTCCTTTCTTGTTGTAGAAGTCCTCCTCTTCCTGCTGGTCTCCGGTACTAGCGTCTAAAATACGAATACGGGGTTCACAATCATCATACCAAACTTACATACTAACTAAGCACACACCAGATTTACACAAATTAAACTAGCATCTCACACTACTATTAAGTGGGTGGAGGTGTTCCTCTTATTCAAGAAAAATAATTTCCTCTCATTATCTTATTAAGATTTAATTTCTCTTATGAACAATATATGACCTAGGTTGACCAAAGTCAACCTCTTCATACTCATCATTTTAGAAAATGATTTAAATGAGGTTCCATACCTCATACAATTTAATACTAATCATGGTAGTGATTTAATGTCATCAAGTAATTCAATATGAGGGTATATGGACCATGGTCCATACCTTATGTTGAAATACTTGAGACCAAGATTTAAATGAGAGGAAAGCCTCTCATATGCTTTAACACATAGTTGTAACTAGGTTAATAACTATCCTTGAGGTGATTTAACATTATCAACTATTCATTGGTGGTTCTAACCTTACTTGTGCTCACACCAATTATTCTATTCCCACAAATACTACAATTGGGGTGCATTGATTGGGTTGCTTGAGGAAAAGTAATTTCCTCTCCTTACATGTGTAAAAGATAATTTCCCTATGGTTCTTGAGAAATACCTTTCTCTCATTGAAATCTTCTTAAGATTTAATTTCTCAAACAGTCATGACTGAAATCATGTTGACCCAAGTCAACCATTCATCATCATCATTTGAGAAATAGATTTAAATGAGGTAAAATACCTCATACCTTTTAATAACACTACATATGATTTAAATCTCTAAGTAATTTATATAAGTGAGTTTGGCCAGAGGTCCCAACATCACATGAATTCATTTGAGACAAGATTTAAATGAAATATAAAACTTCACAAGACTTACTTAATGGTTTTGGACAATATCAACTAGTTAAACTAGTCATATTATCCACTACTTAGACTAGGGCATGATCATGCAAAGTGACCACACCATTTTCTTGCATAAACAATTAGTGTAAGTCAAATGTGAGCTCAAGGAGTTGGAATTGACTCAATATCTATTTTGGTTGATTTTTAAGAATTATTCCAAGGCAGAAAAGTCCCTGTCTTGTTATTTTTGTCAGATTAATTCAACACAAGATCTTGAGGTGGGACCAGTGGCATTGGATAGATCTTTTCCTAAGCTTTCCAAATATATAAAATTCATAAATTTTGGTTCAGCAGATTTTAAACTATTCAATTTCAAAGTGGGGTTTAGTATTTAAATTTATCCTAAATTTATCTAACCGGATTTGAAAAATGGGCCGGCGGGAAACTACACGGGCCGGAAGATTTAAAAAGCCAGGGAGTCGAGTTGGGCCAGCCCAGCGGTGCGTCCAGCACGCAGCGGGCCAGCTGACAACAGGCCCCACTTGTCAGCGGGTCTTACTCACCGAAACGGTACGGGATGGTGCGGGCCGTAGGATTAGAGGAAGATCGGACGGCGGGGCGTCGTCATCGTCGACGATGCGAGGGAGGCGCTGGCACGGCGGAGGTCGGGGGTCGGCGGCGAGCTGGGACTCCGGCGACGGTCAGCGACGGTGCAGGGCGGCGTTGTCGATGATGAGGAAGCAGATGGCGCAGACGGCGGCTCGAATGGTGGCCTGAATCGACGGCGGCGATCTCAGGACCTCTACGGGCTCCGGCGATGAAATTGGGGCTACTCCGGCGGAATTGGGAAGGGGGAGGTGGTCGAGGAGATCAAGGATGAGGAGGGAAGGCGATTGGTGTGCAAGAATTGGCCGTGGATGTCCTCCTTTTATAGCGACTCGAGGTGGCCAGAGGTCTGCGGCGGAGTCGACATGGCCGCGGCGTTTCTGGCGAGTAATGGGAATAGGCGAGGGCGGCGCTAGGTAGGCGAGATCATGGCGGTGCTAGAGCGCTTGCTAGCTAGGTGGGGGACGGTCGGGTGGCGACGCATTGCGTCCAGGTCTGCGGCGGCGTCCGCGGGAAAATGGCGACGGTGTCGACGGCGGCAGGCGGCGCGAGGACACGGGACCGTGTCAAGCGGGTTCAGGGTGCGGCGGTGATGCTCAACGCGTAGCCAGGGGTCCGGGGGAGGTGTGCTGCGGCGAGGCGACTCGTGGCCAGGGCGTGTCCACGGGCGCGCGCACGACGTGGTCGGCATGGTCCTGGTGACAAGGTATTGACTTGTCAATGCCTATGGATTGTAGGCTAGGGTTTAGTTAGAAGTAGAGGGCAAGTAGATCTCGAAGGTTTCAGCCGAAAAGTACTCGACGATTATGAAAACTAGGGTTTGCAGACAATGATTCGATTGATTCTTCGTCCCTCGACTCCCCCTTTATATACAAGGTGGAGCCGAGGGATTCGTGCTATACAAGTTTACAGAGTCCGGGACGGTTTCTAACTCATCCCGCCAGATTACAAATAACACTTCCTATTACAACTCTATCTTTTCCTTAAATACATCCTGGGCTCTCGAATCTTCTTATTCTTCGGGTAATGGGCCTTCAGTAAACCCCGGGTACTATATTCGGCAGGCCCATTTGGGATGCCTATGTCAGTAGCCCCCGAGATTTTGCTTGAATCGCAGAGTCAGGGAAAATCTCCACTGTTTATTTTTATTCGAAAGCTTTAACTTTTTTATACTTCTTCACATAAAATTCTATATTGTACAGGGATAATGGTAGTTGGGGCTAGTTCATCTGACGGATCAGGTACTAGTTAACTGCTCTAGTGGCAATCCGCAAAAACCTACTTCAAAATCACGTCCCTGGACATGATCTCGGGATACTGGTGTAAACTTCGACAGGTGCCGCTTAAGGTCTTACCATTCTGTCGAGTCCCAGTCAAATTTATCGGGTACCTAACGCGTCCGTTAGGATTTTTCTTCGTATCTGTTGATACGGATAAAGGTAGCGAGAGCGCAGTCTTTGGCGATGCCACGCCCAGCGAGAACGGATCCGGGGTCTTACCTTCACAAATTTGCGGCATTCAGAAATTGATCGCAACTTCGGCGTTCTGAGAATATATTGTCGAGTGCTTTTCCGGCTGTTGGAATGGCACATTTTATCGAGTCAAATATGACTTATGTTGCTCTCCCGATGGGAGTATATGTAGAGTTAACTATAACTCGAAATATACTCTCTTGCTTTTCTATTTTTCCTTTGTTAATTTCATCGGGCACGCGAACAGCGTTCCCGATGGGAGTAGCCCCCGAGGCTACAACCAAGAACTTGTGCTTGGTTGTAGGCTCAACATTTTAGTCCACCTTGTCGCTATATTGTCATTATTTCCCAATATGATCTCTTTCTTCTTCTTCTTTTTTTTTTTATCTCTCGGGTGCGCGAACAGCGCTCCCGATGGGAGTAGCCCCCGAGGCTACAGCCAAGGACTTGTGCTTGGTTGTAGGCTCCCGTAATTTCTATATTGTCATACTCGAAATTTTACTTTTTTCCAAAGTAGCCCCCGAGCATTTGGGCAAAAACTTGTATTTGATCAAAGGCTCCCGAAGTATTGAATAATTCCTTCTGTCGCCAATCTTCTTTTATTTTTCTTGTCGACATGCTTCCCTTAATCAAATTTACTTCATCCTTCTCGAATAGTCGTGATTTTTTCTGCCCTGTGGGTCCATTGCTTCTACCATGTTGACACATCGTGCAAGTGGGGGACACACGTCCTCCGCTTTTTCTGGCGCACGTACGGTAACGCCTATCTTAGTAAAAATACCTTTTTGCCCTTGTATCTAGAAGATCCATTCTCACCACACGATTTCTTCATCCAACGGCACACTGCTTCCCCCTATTCTTATATAAACCTTTCTTCAACCTCCGTTCATCCCCTCGCTTGCGCCGCTCACCTGTTCCTCTTCGCAAAACTTCCCCTGCGCCCAACTCTCTCCGATCTTCCGCACGCACATACATTGCTCTGCCCATTGCCGTTGATGCCACCGCGCACGCGTCTGACTCGCCACAGCACTCCGGAATCCAAGATGGCCGCCGAGGATCTCGAGTGGGAGAGATCCAAAATCTCCAACCAGGACGTCAACACGCTGAAGAGGCTTGGCCTCATGAAGAAGGAGGACGCCATCCGCTTTCCCAGCGAAGAAAGCTACCCCAAGCCTCCAATGGAGTACCGGGTTAGTTTTGTTGATCACTTGATCCGCGGCCTTTCGGCCCCAATCCATGATTTCCTCCGCGGCCTTCTTTTCGTTTACGGGATTCAACTGCACCAGTTGACCCCCAATTCCATCCTCCACATTTCTATTTTCATCACACTTTGCGAATGCTTCCTCGAAATCCCTCCCAATTGGGCTCTGTGGAAACGTATTTTTTGCCTTCGCCGCAATGGCTCCCACAACGTCACTTATAACATAGGTGGCGTTGTTATCTGTGTTCGTACTGATGTCGACTATTTCGACGTCAAGTTTCCTGATTCTGTCCAAGGATGGCGCAAAAAGTGGCTCTACATTCACGAAGAAAGCGCCAACTCCGTTGAGCACAACATAGATCCTTTCGACGGAAGTGCCAAAATTCAGCGCCGCCGTTCCTGGGACGCTGAAGCTTCCGAAGAAGAGAAAAAGGCGACAGAGGCACTCATGTCTCGTATTCATCAGCTTCAAAATACTCGAGGCAAAGAACTGTCTGGTGTTCAAATCACTGCCTACTTCCTTAGGATTAGAGTGCAGCCTCTTCAGGCTCGCAAAAATCCCCTCTGGACGTATTCTGGTGAAAACGACGCCAACAGAATCTCCAGTGATCTGTCTGCAAAGGACTTGGAGAAGTTGATCCGAAGAATTTCCCGCTTGGCCAAGAAGGATCCCATTCCTTCCGCTTGTCGCGTGGAACCATACAGCTCCGCCAATCCTCTCCCCGAGGTATTTTGCCTTCTCGAGTTTCTATCTTGTTCCGAATTTTTCCCTGCATCTCGTTGTATTTGTATTGCTCTAATTTTTCTTTTGTCACTGTTTTCTTGCAGAACCATCCTACGATGACTTCCCTTCCTCCTCTTCCTGAGGATGGAGAAGTCGAAGAACGGGCCATCGTTGCCGAAGATACCCCAGGTTCATCTATTCCTGAATGTGAAGTCGCGGGTTCTCACAAATCTGCGGCTTCCCATGAAAAGGAAATTGAATCTGAAGCCAGTGAATCGACGCAATCCCTTCCTCCTGCTGTTTCTCCAAAGAACAAAAGGAAAAGGAATGATGCCGAGGATTCTGGCACCTCTAAGGCTGAAGAAGTTGTTCCTTCCCATCCGAAGGCAACTTATGATCCTTATATCGAATCCCTCGTCAGCTCGTAAGTCGTCTTTATTTCTCCTTATTTTTGTACTCGAAATATTTATCTTGTCTTGCTTTTTATGCTTCCGATTTTTTGATCAATAGTGATGACGAGGAAGAAGTACCAACTACTGACGTGGCTCCTCGGACAAGCACGTCACGTACTGTACTTGCCTCAGACACGCTAGTTGAAGGAGAAGAAACCTCGCCTCCTCAACAAGACGTCGTCACCACAACTCCACCAGCAAGCCCCCTTGCCCCTTCACCAAAAAGGGCAAGAGTTGAAAAGATTGTTGAACCTGCCCCTCAATTGGGCAGTTCGTCGACTCTGCTCTTAGATGATGTAAGCTTGTCGACATCTATATTTTCTTTATTTTATCTTTTCGCATCTTCACTCTCTTTTTCATGCCGATGTTTCGACTCTGCTCTTTTGATGTTGAACAGCCAATGATCAAAGAACTTCTTCGCATCGGGTCCCAATTTATTGGGTACCGTGAATATGCCGCCAGAGCCGAAGGTAACGACTTTTGTACTTGCTATTTTTCCTTGACTTTTTACTCCTGTTGCTTGTCGCTATTTTTTGATCTTTCTTCTCTTTCTTTTTCATATCTTGACAGAGAAACTTGCAGAGGCCAACGAACGTGCCGACACACTTGCTCAACAACTAGAGCACAGTGAGGCGGCTCGCGAGAAAGCCGAACTTGCCGCTAGCGAAGCTAAAGCTGAGGCTGATGATGCCAAAGCAAAGGCTGCTAGTGTCGAGGAACTGCAGAAAAGGCTCAAAGATGCTGAATCTGCCTTAGATGAGCAGAAAGCTGCACAAGCTGCACGTGAGCAAGGGATCATCAAGCGTTTGAAGTCGCAAAGTCGACGTACGCTGAGTAATATCATCAATCCCTTCTATTTTATTGTACTTCCTGTTTCTTGGTTTTCGACTAATGTTTTGTCTCGTGTGGCAGCCCAAACAAACCAAGATTTTGATCCGGAGAATCCCGTCAATGACCCTCTCCTTGACGCACTTTCTCTTCCGGAGTTTCATGGACGTGAAATTCGTGAAGGCGTGGCCAATGCCAGTGCAGGTTTGTCGGCGTTGTTTCCCTACTTCTTCCCGAAGAAAGAGGAACCTTCGACTTTCCTTGCCCTTGCCAAGCTTTTCAATTCGTCGGAAGACCTTGGATTGAAGATGCGTCAGGAGAATATGAAGGTTGCCGTCGAGAATACTGTTGCCCTGGTTGCTGACAGCCAACAGTCGCTTGATTGGATGAAGGTTGGCGACACCGATCAGATAGAGCGATCGAGATGGAGGTCGGCTGATCAAGGCAGCCAAGCCCAACACGAAGAAGATCTTGGCGTATCTCGGGATCAAGCCAGCTTCGACTCCTAGCTCCTCGAGGCCGGAGGTCTAGTTGCATGCCTCCTTGTTTCTTTTTCTGTTTCTTTTGCTCTTGTCGCCATTTTAGTCTTGGCGACAATTACCCTCTTAGTCCCCCTGGAAAACTTTCTTTTGTAATGTCTGTGTAAATTTTCTAGCAAGTAATGAAATTCCTCTTCGTGCTTGTCATTGATCCTGGGCCTTTCTTTTCCAGTTAATATTTGATAATTACTCGACCACTCCTTGTTCTGCCGCTGCTTCACCTGCATCTTCCTTTTCGAAGAAAGTACTAGTCGACCATAATCCCCTCGAAAATTCGTCGGGCGGACATTTGTCGGAAGATTTGCAAGAACTTCGACAACAACTTCAATCTATGAAGAAGCAAACTTTGGCCATGATGGAACAATCTCGAAAAGCATCTGAAGGAGAAAAACTTGCTCTTCAACAAGCTCAAGAAGCTATTGCTGCTAAGGATGCTGCTGTGTCAGAAGCAAAGGGAGCCGCGACCCGAGAAAATAGTATGCTTGAGCTAATGCTGGAGGCTAGCACAGACATGTTAGGTACGTTTTTGCGGTCGTTGAGATGCCTTCTCTTTGTTTTGCTCTGCCTTTCTTCCAATTCCTTGCCCTGTCGTTTTAACAGGCTCAGTTATTGATTCTGCTGCCGAAGATCAGAGAGTGAATGAGCGAACAAATCGTCTTGTCGATCTCTCCCTTAATCATGGCTGTTTGTTCTGGGCCACTCCTGAACGAACCCAACAAATTGTTAGGTTCCAAGATCGTGCTTGCCAAGTGCGCGACTTTCTCAATTTTTGCACGTCGACATTATCCCTTGTCTATAGGAATTTGTTTCCTCGAAATGAGGTTCCAAAAACTCTTCCTGAATTATTAGAGGTATTCAAAGATGCTCCCCGCATTCATAACTTTGTGCGGGCTCAACTTGAAGCTGGGGCGAGATTCGCCATGATTATGATAAACATCTGTTACCCAAAGTTAGACCTGACGAAGATTGTTGCTGGTTGCCTGGCCAAGAAAACGCGTCGGAAAAATGATATTGACTCAATCGATGCCATGGTAGCTCCTGTGGCCGAATCGATGATAGATGAACTTCTTCGGATGGACTCAGAGTTCTTTACCAAGGGTTCTTATGCTGAGCATAAAACCACCAGAGGCTTGTCTATAGATAGTATCTTGGGATTTAACTGATTTGTACTATATTGGGAACCTTGTATCTCTCTTCTTTTTTGATTCCTTTTTGTCTTTCCGAAGAAATTTGTTGTATACTGTCGACGTTTTCTATATTGTTGAAGCCCCCGTGCCTATCTGGGCGAAGGTTGTACTATTTTTTGCCTTGAAATTTATCTTGTCTTGTTGTAATAAGACATCCTTTATTTTTCCCTTGGATGGATTGCCAATCTTCGAGTATCTTTGATGTCGAAGTTCTATATTTTTTGTTGCGAGGTTCTTAGACCAGCGCACTTTAAATTTTTTGACGTGTACACTATATTTATGATTGCTGGCTTCCGATGTTTTATATTTGGCGAGGTATTAATGTACCAAGGCGAAATATTTCAGTGAATCTATATTGTATGTATTTTGAAACTTAGGCGTTGAGCCCCCGAGCGTGTCGGAAAAATAAGAAGTATATCTCCACTATCTTTATTATATTGCAGCGCCACGAGCCCGCCTCATTAAAAACCTTTCCCGGCCCCACTCGGTGCCCCGAAAAAGGAAAAGAGTGCGTCTGAAAACTCGTGGGTGTTTCAGTACATTGAAGTTTACAAAGACTATATTTCGACTCTAGGCGTAGAACCGCCTAAGTTGCGCCACATTCCAGGGGTTTGGCTCCTCCACCCCTGTCTTCTTGTCTTTTATCCTGTATGCTCCTCCTCCGATTACTTCCGTGATAATGTAAGGGCCAAGCCATGGTGACTCGAGTTTTTCATGACTTTTTTGCGTGAGCCGAAGAACCAAGTCTCCTACCTGAAAAGATCTTGGCCGTAAACGTCGACTGTGGTAGTTTTTTAAGTCCTGTTGATATTTGGTTACCCGAGACAGTACTTCATCTCGAGCTTCATCAAGTGCGTCGACATCATCTTCTAGCGCTTTTCTCGACGTCTCTTCGTCATACTCCGCGACGCGTGGAGAGTTGTGCTCTATCTCGATTGGCAATCACGCTTCTGCTCCATGAACCGGGAAAAATGGAGTTTCTGTGTCGCTGTATTTGGTGTTGTTCGGATGCTCCACAACACACTTGGTAGTTCTTCGGGCCAGGTATGTCGAGCTTTTTCTAGTGGTCCTAACAAGCGCTTCTTGATGCCATTGCAGATGATGCCATTGGCTTTCTCGACTTGCCCATTGGTTTGAGGATGTGCAACTGACGCAAAGTTCAGCTTGATACCCACCTCTTCGCAATAGTCTTTGAATTCATGGGATGTGAAGTTGCTGCCGTTGTCTGTGACGATGCTGTGGGGCACTCCAAATCTGAAGACGAGGCCTTTTACGAATTTTACTGCAGATGCACCGTCTGGTGAATTTATCGGCTTCGCTTCTATCCACTTTGTAAATTTGTCGACAGCTACTAGCATATACTCTTTTCCTCCTGGCCACGATTTGTGTAATTTGCCCACCATGTCAAGTCCCCATTGGGCGAAAGGCCATGACAATGGTATTGGTGCTAGCTCTGCTGCTGGAGAGTGAGGTTTTGCAGCAAACCTTTGACACGCGTCGCAAGTTCTTACTATGTCCTTAGCGTCCTCAATTGCTGTCAACCGAGTAGAATCCTGCCCGAAAAACCTTGGCTGCGATAGCTCGACTACTTGCGTGGTGGCCACATATTCCTTCGTGCACATCCTTCAGAATTATTCTTCCTTCTTCAGGTGTGACGCACCTTTGCAAGACGCCTGAAATACTTCGCTTATACAATTCTCCCTTGACCACTGTAAAAGCTTTGGAGCGTCGAATTACTCGCCTTGCCTCGACTGGATCGTCGGGTATTTCTTTCCTGAGGATGTATGATATGTATGGCTGCATCCACGGTATCTGTATTACCATGACCAGGTCTTGATCTTCTTCTTCTTCCTTGGTAGCCCCCGAGGGTTTCTTCTCCTTCTTTTTTGATTTTGTCGACTTAGTGGATCTCTCTGTTATCTCTTCCCAGAATACACCTGGTGGGACTGCAAGGCACTGCGACCCGATGTTTGCAAGAACGTCGGCTTCGTCGTTGCTCAATCTACTAATATGATTTACTTCGCATCCATCAAACAACTTCTCGAGCTCATTGTACACCTCCTTGTATGCCATCATGCTATCATTGACTGCGTCACATTGGTTCATAACTTGCTGAGCCACCAACTGTGAGTCGCCAAAGATTTTTAATCGAGTTGCTCCACAGGCTTTCGCCATCTTCATCCCGTGTATGAGAGCCTCATATTCTGCTTCATTGTTAGATGCGTTAGGGAACGTCATCCGAAGGATGTACTTCAACTTGTCTCCTTCAGGTGATATGAGTACTACTCCTGCGCCAGCTCCTTCTAATCTTTTGGACCCGTCGAAGTTCATGGTCCAAGTTCTCGATAAATCTGGAGGTCCTGTATTTTGCAACTCCATCCACTCTGCGATGAAGTATGGCAGTATTTGCGACTTTATTGCTTTTCTTTTTTCATACGTGATGTCCCGAGGGGAAAGTTCTATTCCCCAAAGGGAGACACGACCCGTAGCTTCTGGATTGTTCAATATATTTGACAAGGGAGCTTCATTGACCACTATGATCGGGTGTGCCGAAAAATAGTGGCGCAATTTTCGTGCTGTCGTGAACACTCCATATGCTAGCTTTTGGTACTGAGGGTACCTCTGTTTTGAGGGCGACAAAACTTCGCTCACGAAGTATACTGGCCACTGCACTCCATGGATTTTCCCTTCTTCTTCTCTTTCGACAACTAACACCGTGCTAACCACTTGGGGTGTGGCTGCAATATACAACAGGAGAGGTTCCTTTTCCTTTGGCGCCACCAAGATTGGTGGTGTCGAAATTTTGCGCTTCAGATCCTCGAAAGCTCTGTCGGCCTCTTCATTCCACTGGAATTTATCTCCTTGTTTTATCAACGCGTAAAATGGTAACGCTTTTTCTCCCAGCCTGGCGACGAACCTGCTCAACGCTGCGACTCGCCCAGTTAGCTGCTGTATTTCTTTCAGCTTTGTTGGCTTTCTCATTGTTACTATGGCTTGTATTTTGTCGGGATTTGCTTCAATCCCTCTTGCTGAAACTAGAAACCCCAGAAGTTCTCCTGTCGGGACGCCAAAAGAACACTTCGTCGGGTTCAGCTTTGAGGCAGAATTTGTCGAGGTTGTCAAAAGTTTCTTTGAGATCCTCGATCAGCGTTGCCCCCTTTTTGATGTTATGACGACATCATCGATGTATACTTGCACATTTTTCCCGATCTGTGTTGCTAAACACTTCTGCATCATCCTCTGATATGTTGCTCCCGCATTTTTTAGACCAAAGGGCATTGTCTTGTAGCAAAACACGCCGTAAGGTGTAATAAACACTGTTTTGGCTTCATCATCTTCTTTTAATCTGATCTGGTTATAACCAGAGTATGCATCCAAAAAGGAAAGACGTTCACAACCTGCCGTGGAGTCGATGATTTGATCGATCCTTGGGAGGGGAAAGTGATCCTTAGGACAATGTTTATTGAGACACGTAAAGTCGACGCACATGCGAAGGATTGTCGTGTTTTTCTTCGGCACCATTACTGGGTTAGCTACCCATGTGGCTTCTGTAGATATTTCTCTGATAAAACCAGCCTCCTCAAGTCGATTTATTTCTGAAAGCATGGCTTTGCGGTTTGGTTCCGAAAAACGCCGCAAAGGTTGTCTGATTGGTTTTGCTACTGGATCCAAGTTTAGGTGGTGCTCGGCAAGTTCCCTGGGTACTCTGGCATGTCAGCTGGACACCATGCAAAGATTTTCCGAGTTCTCACGGAGGAACTTGACGAGCGCGCTTTCCTATGCGATATCCATGTCGTTTGCGATAGATGTCGTCTTTTTTGGATCCGTCGGATGAATCCGCACCTCTTTTGAATTTTTCTCGGTATTGAAAGTTGATTCTTTGTTTGGCCTTCCAACGTCCGCGGCGACGTCGTAATCAGTCATGCTTTTTGACGCCAAGTACTCAGCTTGCATCCCGAAAGTTTCTGCCAACCGGTGAAAATCCTTGTCGCACTTATCGGCTAAGGCAAAGCTTCCCTTGACTGTGATTGGTCCCTTCGGTCCAGGCAACCTCCACAACAGGTATGTATAGTGTGGTACCGCCATAAATCTAGCATATGCTGGTCGTCCCAACAGAGCGTGATATTGCGACGGAAAATCCACGACTTCAAACTCGAGCCTCTCGATTCTATAATTTTCTCGGGTCCCAAACTGAACGTCGAGATTGATCTTTCCCAATGGATAACTTGGTTTCTCCGGTGTGATGCCGTGGAACCTTGTGTCTGTTGGTTTTAAGTTTGCTAAGGATATGTTCATCTTCCTCAATGTATCTGCATACATAAGGTTTAAGCTGCTGCCGCCGTCTATGAACACTCGAGAGACATCAAATCCTGCGATAACTCGCCGGCGAATAAGTGCTGACCGCCCTGGTCGAGGAACTTGCTGCGGATGATCCGCTATTGTGAAGCCGATATCTTGTCCTGACCAATTAAGGTACTCAACTGTTGGTGGAGGCATTTTCTCTGCCATAAACACCTGTCGTGAGATTACTTTCTGAGCTCTGTTGGACGGCCTTCCTTTCTGAATCATCGACACTGCTCCATTGGAATTAGGATCAACATAAGGTGGTGGTGCAGGTGCTGCCGCTATTCTGAGCTGATGTCGATTGTCCTCTGTAATCGCGGGAGGGGGCGGCAAGTGAATCTCGCTTCTGGGTTCTCGAGGATTTCTCTGTGCTGCCCGCGCGTTAGCGTTCTCTGCATATCGCAACATTGCTCGAAAATTTCGACGAGTCTTTACGCAAGTGCCACTGACTGTCTTTTACCGTTGCTGTCGAGGAAAAAGTGCATCTGGCACGGTCCATTCATCATATCTTCAGGGGACACGAAAGGCCTTGGGAACCTAGGTCCGCTATTTTGCCTGTTGCGTGAGTCATCCCTGTTATCACCTCGCTGCTCACTGCTTCTCTGATAATCATCTCTGTTGTTTCCTCCTGTGTTTGTCCGAAAACCTGCCGAAATTTGTCCTGGAGCGTCATAGTTCTGGTACTGCCGAGGAAATCTTCACCTCGGTTGATAGCTTCGACCACGGTCCTCCTCTGGCGACCTGTGTCGTTTGTTGTGGACGGCGTCTTCTCCATCTGCCCATTTATTTGCTATCTCCATTAACGCAGATACTGTCTTTGGATTGGTCCTTCCCAAGTCCTCGACAAAATCTCCACGCCTGACTCCTGCGACAAACGCATCTATTGCTCTCTCGTCAGATATATTTTCTGCCGAGTTTTTGATGATATTCCACCTTTGGATGTACTTTCTCATTGACTCGTCTGGTTTTTGTCGACATGCTCTCAATTCCTCTAATGACGCAGGTTTTTTGCACGTGGATCTGAAGTTCTTGACGAACACATCCTCGAAACTTTCCCAACTGTCGATGGATCCTGGAGTGAGTTTCTTTATCCAAGATCTTGCGGCTCCACTCAAATGCACTTGGATGCTCTGCATAGCTGTTGCCCTGGTTCCTCCTGTGAGCTTCACCGTCTCCAGATAGTCGACTAGCCAATCCTCTGGATCTTGAAGGCCGTCGAACTTCTTGAAATTATCGGGTAACTTGAATCCTGAGGGGACTCGAGTTTTTCGGACTCTCCTCGTGAAGCATGGTAAGCCGCACATATCTTCGTCGTTAAGCTCCGGAGATTGCCGATGATCCCTTCGCTTTGCCGCGCTCTGTCGACCCTTGCTTGTGCTTGCTGTGTCTCTTGCTCCACTTGGTCCTTCAGGTGCTGCCGCTGTTGCTGCTGCAGGTCGTGGGCTATTTTGCCTTGCCGCTCCTTCGGGAGGCGTTGATACAAACGCTGTCCCCATAGCTCCAACTCCTGCTACCGCCATATTGTACAATGTTTCCCTTGGATCACCTGGAGGTGGCTTAGATGCAAGGATAAAAGCATGTGTCGCCATATACCCAGCCTCTGGTGTCTTAGGGATGATGTTTCCTCTTGTATCTATCGACATAAAGGACATGTCGAGGTTTTGGACCAAGTGCTCTCTTTCTGCTTCGGGTATGTGTTGCAGCCTTGATCTTGCTCTGTTCCGCGCCTCCATGTGACTATCACCCGTGGTTCTAGATTGTCGACTTAGATCTGCCCTTCTCCTGCTGGATGCAGAAGCTGCCTCCTTTCTCCTGTTCAACTCAGCTGTCTGTTTTTCCAATTCCCTGGCAGCTCGTGCGAGTCTATATTGATATGCTTGTAGTTCCTCCGGTGTGGCCGTGGTAGCCATTGGTTCTGTACCGTTCATAGCTCTCGCGGCTCTGTCCCACGCTGCTTGTGAAAGTTGAACTCTGTCTCGCGCTTCTGGCCCGATGTATTTGTTGCCTAGGCCTTGTCGCAGATTGGAGGGATCGACGTATGGGTTTCCCAGACTGTCGAAAGCCTCAGATGTTTCCTCTTGATCTTCAATGGCATAAATCTGATGATACTTTGTACTCAGATCTACGTTGGGTTTGGTGACATCATCGTTGAGATTGATGAAGACCTCGCCCACTGTGATAGATTTGTCGATGAAGTCATAACTGTCGACATCGCTTGAGCCATCGCTTATCTGTGAGTCCGCAGATGACTCAAACGACATGTCGTTGAAGATCTTGGCGAGTTTCTCTCTTGTTCTGGTGCTGATGTAGCGTGTCGCCGAGGTTTCTTCTTCTCCTGACTCGGTTGACGATGCATAGCTTGAAAAATCGGAACCGACCGGCGATGATCCCGACGAAATCGGAATTTTGACACGATACGATCCTTCCTTCTCGACGCGAAAGTGAAACCTTCCGAACGTCATCTCCATGGGCTCCGCCAGATACGCATATGCATCCAAACGGGAGGGTGGGTGAGGAACAAAATCGATAAGACCAGCAGCGATCTGTTTACCTCGATCCATTGTGTTGCTTGCGGTTGACGATGTCGAAGATCTTGAGCGTGCCATCGAGATCAGCTCCTTACGCCTCTAGTTCCCACAGACGGCGCCAATTGACAAGGTATTGACTTGTCAATGCCTATGGATTGTAGGCTAGGGTTTAGTTAGAAGTAGAGGGCAAGTAGATCTTGAAGGTTTCAGCCGAAAAGTACTCGACGATTATGAAAACTAGGGTTTGCAGACAATGATTCGATTGATTCTTCGTCCCTCGACTCCCCCTTTATATACAAGGTGGAGCCGAGGGATTCGTGCTATACAAGTTTACAGAGTCCGGGACGGTTTCTAACTCATCCCGCCAGATTACAAATAACACTTCCTATTACAACTCTATCTTTTCCTTAAATACATCTTGGGCTCTCGAATCTTCTTATTCTTCGGGTAATGGGCCTTCAGTAAACCCCGGGTACTATATTCGGCAGGCCCATTTGGGATGCCTATGTCACCTGGGCTGATCTGGGCGCGTGGGTTTCGGCCGCTGTCGTCGTTCACCTTGACAGGGGCAAGGCTAGGGAGGTCGAGGGAAGTGAGGTGGAGCCAGTAGACATGGGGGGCCGAGCTGGGGATGAAGGAGAAGTGAAGAGGAGGAACATGGCCGGCATGGCCATGTATATGTAAGCTAGGCTTGCTCCCTTAGGGTTTCTGTGGGTGGTGAGGTAGAGAGGGGACAAGGGGACAGGGTAGAGTAGTTAGGAGCAGGTTAGGGTTGGGGGAAAACACTATTTC
The DNA here is from genome assembly GCF_022539505.1 of Lolium rigidum. Taxonomy (NCBI): domain Eukaryota; kingdom Viridiplantae; phylum Streptophyta; class Magnoliopsida; order Poales; family Poaceae; genus Lolium; species Lolium rigidum. The sequence goes on along the minus strand of NC_061510.1, from coordinate 230,264,654 downwards.
AAATAGTGTGGTATTGTTCCATAATTGAAATTCCTCAAATTTGTCCAAATTTGATTTAATTCAAAGGGTTGACCAATTTGAAAAGGGTGTATTTGGTTTGGTTCTAAGTGACCAGAGGCAAAGAGAGGTGGTGGTGGAATTTAGAAAATCAAAGAATTGCAAAAGTTGACCAAGTGAGATTGTTGCATATGTTAAAAAGTTCCAACTTTGCATGAGCATAGTTTTTGATCCAAGATGAATTTGGCAAGGTTGTCTTTACAAAAGTTGTTCATCTTGATGTCCTCTTGGATGACATGCAAAGAGTTGGGAAAGTTTAGTTTGAAAAATTTGAAATAGAGGGGCTCAAAGTAGTGACCGGAATATAAATGGCAGATTTGACCATTATTGTATGTGAGACAAATTTGAGTTTGAATTTGATTCGAATTGGGTTTCTTTGATTCCCAAAGTTGTACTAAGTGTTTAGTATCATTATTCAACTAATGGTGAGGGCCAAATTGGTCTAGGTCAAAATTTTGGAAAATGGCATAACCCACATGTGGGGGTTTTGTGAATTTCTAACTTTTATTCTTTTATTTCTCTTGTCTTCAAAATAACAAGAGTGAGGTTTATTTGTGTTAGATTGAGTTGGGAAAAAGGTTCCAACCATTTGGAGACAAGGTTGGTGCCTAGGTCAAGGTTTGATAAATTGGCCCTATGTGTATGTGAGGGAAAAAAATTGGAATTATCCCACTCTTGGATTTCTCTCCATTTGATTGGACTTGTCTTGACTCTAATGTCATTCTTATTAGTTTAGAAACATTTTCAAACCATTGAAACCATTCCAAAAGGTCTAGCTCAAAGATTTGTAAATTTGGCCAAAACACATAAGAGGTTATGTGTCAAATTTCATTAAACTTGTAACATGTTCCCATTGTTTTACTTGGGCATGGGTTAGGGTCAATTTAGGGTTAGGTTGGGTTCAGAGAGGGTTTCACACCATTTGGTAAAAGTAGAAGTGCATAGGACAAGAATTGGTGAAAATGGCTATGGGTCACATATGCCTCTATGCATATGTGGCATTGGATTTTTAATTTAGCTAAGCTTGACCCAATTGATGTTGTTGAGAGTTGAAAAGGTATATAGGAGTGATCCACCCATTCAACTTCAAGTCTAGGGTCAAGATCCTCAATTTCACCAATTGGATATTTTGCTCTCATATGCCTCTATGGCATTATTACTTTCTTTTTGAAAAACTTTTGTTCCACTTGGTATTGTGTTGGAAAAGTACTAGATAAGTTTTAAGAAGGTTTTCCCATTTCTCTACATAAAGTAGAAAGGCCTAGGGAAGGTTTTACAAAGTAGCCATAGGCATATCTGCCTCTTTCTCAAATAAGATTTTTCCTTTTTATTTTATTTTTCAAAGATTGCTGACAAGAGGGATGTGGTTTAGGTTTTAATAAGTTTTGCAATGGTTCACCACCATTTAGCACAATAAGAAAAGGTAGGGTTCAAGGGTTACATATTAAGGCTATAGGCCCACATATGGTTTTTCCTTTATTTTAGGTTTCTCACAAAAGATCCAAATGACTTTTGAAAAGATTAGGGTTTAGGGTTTTTCTTATTTGATTTCTTTCTCTTTTAATTTTATTTGGTTTGTGATCTTCACTTGATCACTTTAGGGTTTTAGGGTTTATCACATAAGCATAATAACACTCATCATGGCAAAAACACAAGTAATAGGCAGGAGCACTAGGCATAGCATTCTATTTCAGAAAAGTTTTTGTTGGTTCTCATTTTTGGAAAAAGGAACTTTATTTTTCTCTTTGTTTTGAAATTTGGGGTGTTACAATACGTCTCCGACGTATCGATAATTTCTTATGTTCCATGCCACATTATTGATGATATCTACATGTTTTATGCACACTTTATGTCATATTCGTGCATTTTCTGGAACTAACCTATTAACAAGATGCCGAAGTGCCGATTGTCTGTTTTCTGCTGTTTTTGGTTTCAGAAATCCTAGTAAGGAAATATTCTCGGAATTGGACGAAATCAACGCCCAGGGTCCTATTTTGCCACGAAGCTTCCAGAAGACCGAAGAGGAGACGAAGTGGGGCCACGAGGTGGCCACACCATAGGGCGGTGCGGCCCAAGCCCTGGCCGCGCCGACCTGTAGTGTGGGCCCCTTGTGACGCCCCTTGACCTGCCCTTCCGCCTACAAATAGCCTTCGTCGCGAAACCCCCAGTACCGAGAGCCACGATACGGAAAACCTTCCAGAGACGCCGCCGCCGCCAATCCCATCTCGGGGGATTCAGGAGATCGCCCCCGGCACCCTGCCGGAGAGGGGAATCATCTCCCGGAGGACTCTACGCCGCCATGGTCGCCTCCGGAGTGATGTGTGAGTAGTCTACCCCTGGACTATGGGTCCATAGCAGTAGCTAGATGGTTGTCTTCTCCCCATTGTGCTTAATTGTCGGGTCTTGTGAGCTGCCGAACATGATCAAGATCATCTATCCGTAATTCTATATGTTGTGTTTGTTGGGATCCGATGAATAGAGAATACTATGTTATGTTGATTATCAATTCATGTCTATGTGTTGTTTATGATCTTGCATGCTCTCCGTTACTAGTAGATGCTCCGGCCAAGTAGATGCTTGTAACTCCAAGAGGGAGTATTTATGCTCGATAGTGGGTTCATGTCTCCGTGAATCTGGGGAAGTGACAGAAATCTCTAAGATTATGGATGTGCTGTTGCCACTAGGGATAAAACATTGGTGCTATGTTCGAGGATGTAGTTACTGATTACATTACACGCAATACTTAATGCAATTGTCTGTTGTTAGCAACTTAATACTGGAAGGGGTTCGGATGATAACCTGAAGGTGGACTTTTTAGGCATAGATGCATGCTGGATAGCGGTCTATGTACTTTGTCATAATGCCCAATTAAATATCACAATACTCATCATAATATGTATGTGCATGGTCATGCCCTCTCTATTTGTCAATTGCCCAACTGTAATTTGTTCACCCAACATGCTGTTTATCTTATGGGAGAGACACCTCTAGTGAACTGTGGACCCCGGTCCAATTCTCTATACCGAAATACAATCTACTGCAATACTTGTTCTACTGTTTTCTGCAAACAATCATCATCCACACTATACATCTAATCCTTTGTTACAGCAAGCCGGTGAGATTAACAACCTCGCTGTTACGTTGGGGCAAAGTACTTGGTTTGTGTTGTGCAGGTTCCACGTTGGCGCCGGAATCCCTGGTGTTGCGCCGCACTACATCTCGCCGCCATCAACCTTCAACGTGCTTCTTGACTCCTACTGGTTCGATAAACCTTGGTTTCTAACCGAGGGAAACTTACTGCTGTACGCATCACACCTTCCACTTGGGGTTCCCAACGGTCGCGTGCTGTACGCGTGTCAAGCTAAATTTCTGGTGCCGTTGCCGGGGAGATCAAGACACACTGCAAGGGGAGTTTCCACATCGCAATCTCTTTACTTTGTTTTTGTCTTGCTTTATTTTATTCACTACTTTGTTTGCTGCACTAAATCAAAATACAAAAAAATTAGCTGCTAGTTTTATTTTATTTGCTATCTTGTTTGCTATATCAAAAATACAAAAAATTTAGTTACTTGCATTTACTTTATCTAGTTTGTTTTATTTACTGTTGCTAAAATGGGTACTCCTGAAAATACTAAGTTGTGTGACTTCACAACCACAAATAATAATGATTTCTTATGCACACCCATTGCTCCACCTGCTACTACAGCGGAATTCTTTGAAATTAAACCTGCTTTACTGAATCTTGTTATGCGAGAGCAATTTTCCAGTGTTAGTTCCGATGATGCTGCTGCCCATCTTAATAATTTTGTTGAACTATGTGAGATGCAAAAATATAAAGATGTAGATGGTGACATTATAAAATTAAAATTGTTCCCTTTCTCATTAAGAGGAAGAGCTAAAGATTGGTTGCTATCTCCGCCTAAGAATAGTATTGATTCATGGACTAAATGCAAGGATGCTTTTATTGGTAGATATTATCCCCCTGCTAAAATTATATCTTTGAGGAGTAGCATAATGAATTTTAAACAATTGGATACTGAGCATGTTGCACAAGCATGGGAAAGAATGAAATCTTTGGTTAAAAATTGCCCAACCCATGGACCGACTACTTGGATGATCATCCAAACCTTTTATGCAGGACTGAATTTTTCTTCGCGGAACCTATTGGATTCAGCTGCTGGAGGTACCTTTATGTCCATCACTCTTGGTGAAGCAACAAAGCTTCTTGATAATATGATGATCAATTACTCCGAATGGCACACGAAAGAGCTCCACAAGGTAAGAAGGTAAATTCGTCGAAGAAACCTCTTCCCTGAGTGATAAGATTGATCTATTATGTCTATGCTTGTGAATGATAGGACTAATGTTAATCCTAATAATGTTCCGTTAGCGTCATTGGTTGCTCAAAAAGAATATGTTGATGTGAATTTCATTAAAAATAATAATTACAATGATTCTAGGCCATATCCTGTTAATGGTAACTCTTATGGTAGATACGCTTCACCTAATGAGGAAAAGATGCTAGAAATTGAAAGATCCACCAAGAGCTTTATGCAATCACAATATGAGCAAAATAAATTGTTTACTAAAACTATGAATGAGCAATCTACCTTGTTGAAGAATATAGGAAATCAACTTGAAAATCTGAATAAGGAGATCTCGGGGTTGCAAACTAAACTTGCTAATGCTGAAAACCGAATCTCATACATGTCTGCGTCACAATCTTCTTTAATTAATAAAATGGTTGCTAAACCCGAGGATATAGATAATAAAATTACTACTACAGCAAATGCCATCCAAGTTAGAATTAATGAGAATATAAGATTGATGGCCGAATTGCGTGCTAGGTGGGAAAGAGAAGAAAATGAAAAAGAAGATAATATAGCTAAAGTTTGGACTATTACCACCACTAGCAATGCTAATGCTCCACAAGTTGCTGCACCTCCTACTATTACTAATAAAAGAATTGGTGTTAGCAATGTTTCCACTTCTAATGCAAAGCGCGAGAAACTGCCCGAAACTGCTAAAACTGCTCGAAACCGCTCTGTGATAAAACCGCTGAAATTTTTTCCAACATTGGGGATGATGATCCCATTGCTTTAGATTATAATGGTTTGAATTTTGATGATTGCAACATCTCTGAAGTTATAAAGTTCTTACAAAAACTTGCTAAAAGTCCTAATGCTAGTGCTATAAATTTGGCTTTCACGCAACATATTACAAATGCTCTCATAAAAGCTAGAGAAGAGAAATTAGAACGCGAAGCTTCTATTCCTAGAAAGCTAGAGGATGGTTGGGAGCCCATCATTAAGATGAAGGTCAATGATTTTGATTATAATGCTTTATGTGATCTTGGTGCAAGTATTTCGTTATGCCTAAGAAAATTTATAATATGCTTGACTTGCCACCGCTGAAAAATTGTTATTTGGATGTTAATCTTGCTGATCATTCTACAAAGAAACCTTTGGGGAAAGTTGATAATGTTCGCATTACCGTTAACAATAATGTTGTCCCCGTTGATTTTGTTGTCTTGGATATTGAATGCAATGCATCTTGTCCCATTATATTGGGAAGACCTTTTCTTCGAACTGTTGGTGCTATCATTGATATGAAGGAAGGTAATATTAAATATCAATTTCCTCTCAAGAAAGGTATGGAACACTTTCCTAGAAATAGAATGAAGTTACCTTTTCATTCTATTATTAGAACAAATTATGGTGTTGACACTTCGTCTCTTGATAATACTTGATACACACTTTCTGCGCCTAGCTGAAAGGCGTTAAAGAAAAGCGCTTATGGGAGACAACCCATGTTTTTACTACAGTACTTTGTTTTATATTTTGTGTCTTCGAAGTTGTTAACTACTGTAGCAACCTCTCCTTATCTTAGTTTAGTATTTTTATGTGCCAAGTAAAGTCGTTGATAGTAAAGTTCATACTAGATTTGGATTACTGCGCAGAAACAGATTTCTTTGCTGTCACGAATCTGGGCAAAATTCTCTGTAGGTAACTCAGAAAATTATGCCAATTTACGTGAGTGATCCTCAGATATGTACGCAACTTTCATTCAATTTTAGCATTTTCATTTGAGCAAGTCTGGTGCCCCAATAAAATTCGTCAATACGAACTGTTCTGTTTTTGACAGATTCTGCCTTTTATTTCGCATTGCCAGTTTTGTTATGTTCGATGGATATTACGATTCCATTGACTTTCAGTAGCTTTGTGCAATGTCCAGAAGTGTTAAGAATGATTATGTCACCTCTGAACATGTATATTTTGATTGTGCACTAACCCTCTAATGAGTTGTTCTAAGTTTGGTGTGGAGGAAGTTTTCAAGGATCAAGAGAGGGAGATGATACAACATGATCAAGGAGAGTGAAATCTCTAAGCTTGGGGATGCCCCGGTGGTTCACCCCTGCATATATCAAGAAGACTCAAGCGTCTAAGCTTGGGGATGCCCAAGGCATCCCCTTCTTCATCGACAACATTATCAGGTTCCTCCCCTGAAACTATATTTTTATTCCATCACAGCTTATGTGCTTTGCTTGGAGCGTCGATTTGTTTTTGTTTTTGTTTTGTTTGAATAAAATGGATCCTAGCATTCTTTGTGTGGGAGAGAGACACGCTCCGCTGTTGCATATGGACAAGTATGTCCTTAGGCTTTACTCATAATATTCATGGCGAAGTTTCTTCTTCGTTAAATTGTTATATGGTTGGAAACGGGAAATGTTGCATGTGGTAGGGTATAATAAAATACTTATAGAACATTGAGCTTTGATAACTTGATTCTTTGCAAATGTTTTGAGATATTTAGATGGTAAGGCTTGCTGGATAAATAAGTTAAAATTAGTAGTGGATTGTTGTCTTTAAGCTTGTGCCGTACTACAAACTCTATTTAAATAGTTGAAGGCGTAGTTGGACTTGATAGCTTTCCATGTCTGAGAGTTCATCGTAATAACTAAGTTGTGCTGAAGGTCGAGGGAGCTAGCGGGGTACTTGTGCCACCGTGAACGGCCCTCCTTGGAGTAAATTTTAATCATGCTCTTAATGATGAACCTGCTAGTTGTTTGCAATAAGCTTGTGAGTTCTTTTTGACTAATGTTAAGCTACGGTTTTTGGCACTTCCACCATCCAAATTTGCTAGCCTCTTCGGTACTGTGCATTGCCTTTTGCTCACATTGAGAATTGTGCATACTTCGCCGGTACATCCTAACCCGTGGGAGAACTTTCTCTTGTTCTCCTACACATAAGCCCATACATCTCCTCAAAACAGCCACCATACCTACCTACCACAGCATTTCCATAGCTGTTCCGAGATATATTGCCATGCAACATCCATTTTTACATTACATGCCATGTTGTCATTTATTATTTATATATTGCTTTGCATGATCATATACAGCTGATGTGTGGTTTACCCATGTTACGCTAGATCATTGCACATCCTGCTACACTGGCAGAGGCATACAGTTTCATACATCATGTTTCATTCATTATGAGTTATTTGTACTAAAAAGTGTGTTGTCATATTAGGATGTTGCCCCTAAAAATGAAAAGAGCCGTGGAGGCCATCAAAAAGAAAAAAAGAGAAGAAGGAAAAAAATGAAAAGAAAGAAAGAAAAAAAAAGAAGAAGAAAAAAAAAGAAAAAAGAAAAAAAGAGAATAAAGAAAAAAGGGGGCAGCATTACTATCTTTTATCCACACTTGTGCTCATGTTTTAGCACCCGCGTTATTCATAGTCATCATTTGTGCTCATGTTTAGCACCTACATTCATATGAGAGAGTTTTCATGTTTTACTAGTATAACTATGTGGGGAATTTACACTATAGAACTTGGGTTGTATATTCCAATGATGAGCCTCCTCAAAAGTGCTCTAGGTCTTCGTGAGCAACCAAGTTGGATGCACCCCCACTAGTTCCATTGGAGAGCTTTCATACACATATAGCTCTATGTGCATCCGTTGCATGGCAATCACTACTCCTTGCATAGCTTCGATCATAAGGCTTCCTCTTGTCTAATGGTCATTTACAGCTTTGCAAGCCTTTCTTCCATTTGGCCTTCCAAACCCCACATTAACGTTCTTTATGCCATAACATCCTGGTGCTAATACCAAATGCTTGCGCTCACCGGTTGAGTAGACTTCGAAACAGTTGATTCATGACGTTCATGTTTATGTTTACTTGATCGAATCCTTCTTATGTTGTGAAAATTTACTTGATGCTTGGAATGAAGGATAGAACTTCTATGCTGAATACTTAATACATCTTTAATGAACTTTGTACGGTTGCATGTCTTTAAAGCAATAGTTCATGAAAACTTCTAGCTTGTCTAACTCTTGCATTATCATCTCTTATGTCAATATAGATACTTGCTTTGAATGATTTGATCTCAGCTCATACGCTTTACAAATAGTTTGATCAAGATTATGATGGCATGTCACTCCAGAAATTATCTTTGTTTATCGTTTACCTGCTCGGGACGAGTAGGAACTAAGCTTGGGGATGCTGATACGTCTCCGACGTATCGATAATTTCTTATGTTCCATGCCACATTATTGATGATATCTACATGTTTTATGCACACTTTATGTCATATTCGTGCATTTTCTGGAACTAACCTATTAACAAGATGCCGAAGTGCCGATTCTTGTTTTCTCGCTGTTTTTGGTTTCAGAAATCCTAGTAAGGAAATATTCTCGGAATTGGACGAAATCAACGCCCAGGGTCCTATTTTGCCACGAAGCTTCCAGAAGACCGAAGAGGAGACGAAGTGGGGCCACGAGGTGGCCACACCATAGGGCGGCGCGGCCCAAGCCCTGGCTACGCCGACCTGTAGTGTGGGCCCCTCGTGACGCCCCTTGACCTGCCCTTCCGCCTACAAATAGCCTTCGTCGCGAAACCCCCAGTACCGAGAGCCACGATACGGAAAACCTTCCAGAGACGCCGCCGCCGCCAATCCCATCTCGGGGATTCAGGAGATCGCCTCCGGCACCCCGCCGGAGAGGGGAATCATCTCCCGGAGGACTCTACGCCGCCATGGTCGCCTCCGGAGTGATGTGTGAGTAGTCTACCCCTGGACTATGGGTCCATAGCAGTAGCTAGATGGTTGTCTTCTCCCCATTGTGCTTAATTGTCGGGTCTTGTGAGCTGCCGAACATGATCAAGATCATCTATCTGTAATTCTATATGTTGTGTTTGTTGGGATCCGATGAATAGAGAATACTATGTTATGTTGATTATCAATTCATGTCTATGTGTTGTTTATGATCTTGCATGCTCTCCGTTACTAGTAGATGCTCTGGCCAAGTAGATGCTTGTAACTCCAAGAGGGAGTATTTATGCTCGATAGTGGGTTCATGTCTCCGTGAATGCAGGGAAGTGACGAAATCTCTAAGATTATGGATGTCTTGTTGCCATTAGGGATAAAACATTGGTGCTATGTTTGAGGATGTAGTTACTGATTACATTACGCGCAATACTTAATGCAATTGTCCGTTGTTAGCAACTTAATACTGGAAGGGGTTCGGATGATAACTTCGAAGGTGGACTTTTTAGGCATAGATGCATGCTCGGATAGCGGTCTATGTACTTTGTCGTAATGCCCAATTAAATCTCACAATACTCATCATAATATGTATGTGCATGGTCATGCCCTCTCTATTTGTCAATTGCCCAACTGTAATTTGTTCACCCAACATGCTGTTTATCTTATGGGAGAGACACCTCTAGTGAACTGTGGACCCCGGTCCAATTCTCTATACTTGAAATACAATCTACTCGCAATACTTGTTCTACTTGTTTTCTCGCAAACAATCATCATCCACACTATACATCTAATCCTTTGTTACAGCAAGCCGGTGAGATTGACAACCTCGCCGTTACGTTGGGGCAAAGTACTTGGTTTGTGTTGTGCAGGTTCCACGTTGGCGCCGGAATCCTCGGTGTTGCGCCGCACTACATCTCGCCGCCATCAACCTTCAACGTGCTTCTTGACTCCTACTGGTTCGATAAACCTTGGTTTCTAACCGAGGGAAACTTACTCGCTGTACGCATCACACCTTCCACTTGGGGTTCCCAACGGTCGCGTGTTGTACGCGTGTCATGGTGGAATTTTAAAAATCAAAGAAATGCAAAAATGCAAAGTGAGAGATTGTTGAACTTGTTAAAAAGTCTCAACTTTGCATGACCATAGATTTTGATCCAAGATGATTTTGATATGGTGGTCTTTAGAAAAGTTGTTCACCTTGATGTGCTCTTGTATGTGGTGCAAAGAATTGGGAAAGTTTAGTTTGAAATACTTGAAATCCAGGGGCTCAAAGTAGTGACCAGGATATAAATGGCAGATTTGACCATTATTCTATGTGAGCACAATTTGAGTTTGGATTTTATTTGATTTGTATTTTTTGATTCCAAAAGTTGTAATAAGTGTTTAATAACATATTACAACTAATGGTGAAGGTCAAAAATGGTCTAGGGTAAAGATTTGCAAAAATGGCATAAACCACATGTGAGGGTTTTTAGGGTTTTTCTTATTTGATTTCTTTCTCTTTTTATTTGATTTGATTTGTGATCATCTCTTGATCACTTTAGGGTTTTAGGATTTATCACATAAGCACTATAACAATCATCATGGCATATCACTCAAAATGCACAAGTCCTATGCATAGCTCTATATGCAAATAAAAGTTTTGTTGATTCTAGATTTTGGATCTCTGGAATTCTTCTTCTTCCTTTTATTGAAATTTGGGATGTTACAATGGAGCTAGTACATTCTTGTTCACAACATTGATTCCTTTGTGCTCGACCTATTTCCTACATTAATTTATCATTTTATCATGCTTGATTTGATGATCTATTTCAGTTCAATGAACTTATGTGAAACTTCAATCACTTTGATACCTTTTAATCAAATGCTCGATTTTTTTTCCGAATTTTCTATACATAAATGTAACGCACACATATGTGTTTTTCTATTTCTAGTCTCTTAATCATGGGATGTTACAAGAACAATACCGACTTAAGCCTTTCTCATGTAGGAAATAGGTTGAGCATAAAGGAATCAACGAACAAGAATGCACTAGCTCCAAATGTGACCTTTCTTAAAAACTCGTGTTTTGGGTTGAGATATTTTATGAGAGTTAGATGAGATTAACATGGAGTAAGATACAAATGTTAACACATCCTTTTAGTAGTCAATATCGATTCCTACCATGATTATCATGGTACTCCTTAAACAAGATTCTTGAACTCATGTGAAGGAAATCTCATCTAACTTATTACCAGATCTTGAGCCATTCTATGCTTTCCTATATCAGTATGTTTACAAAAACTCACAAGGGATTTTTTTATTCCTATTCAATGGATATCCTCATCTCTTGAGTTAGAGCTCTATGATATAACCAATTTAACTCGATCTTAAATTATCTAGAAGATTTGTCTGGACTTTAAGTCATATCCATGCCACAAGGAGACTAGAATCATTTTAGAAGATTCCCAATTAAGTAGTCTCATAGAAGCAAGAAGTGTTGTGGGTATACTTTATGGGTATATCAATGGCATGGACTAGATCCGACAAGCCCGGGTGGCCCACAGATGATGATGTGGCATGTGGCCCATCGGACGGCCCAGTTGTTGTAGATCATGAAGGATGAAGTCCATCCCAGGAGCAGGGAGCCGGATCCCAACCAACCTACGAAGGAGGCCGGATCCGTGAAGGCCCATGAAGTATCCAGATCCAGTACGGCCTATGGAAGGCGGATCCTTGACGTACATGGCAATATATTGTTGTTGGAGATATGCCCGAGAGGCAATAATAAAATAGTTATTGTTATATCTTAGTGTTCATGATAAATGTTTACACTCCATGCTATAATTGTATTAACCGGAAACATTGATACATGTGTGTTGTGTAAACAACCAGAGACCCTAGTAAGCCTCTCATTTAACTAGCTTGTTGATTAATAGATGATCATGGTTTCCTGATCATGAACATAGGATGTTATTAATAACAAGATCATATCATTACGTGAATAATGTGATGGACACACCCATAGTAAGCATAGCATGAGATAAAGTCATTAAGTTTAACTTGCTATAAGCTTTCGATACATAGTTACCTAGTCCTTCGACCATGAGATCATGTAAATCACTTACACCGGAAGGATGCTTTGATTACATCAAACTCCATTGCGTAAATGGGTGGTTATAAAGATGGGATTAAGTATTCGGAAAGTGTGAGTTGAGGCATATGGATCAAGAGTGGGATTTGTCCATCCCGATGATGGATAGATATACTCTGGGCCCTCTCGGTGGAATGTCGTCTAATTAGCTTGCAAGCATGTGACTAGGTCACAAGAGATGACATACCACGGTACGAGTAAAGAGTGCTTATCGGTAACGAGGTTGAACTAGGTATGGAGATACCGATGATCGAACCTCGGACAAATAAAGTATCGCGTGACAAAGGGAATTGGTATTGTATGTAAACGATTCAATCGATCACTAAGTTATCGCTGAATGTGTGGGAGCCATTATGGATCTCCAGATCCCGCTATTGGTTATTGGTCGAAGAGGAGTCTCGACCATGTCTGCATAGTTCACGAACCGTAGGGTGACATACTTAAGGTTTGATGTCGTTTTAAATAGATATGGAATATGGAATGGTTCGGAGTCTTGGATGGGATCCAGGACATCACGAGGAGGTCCGGAATGGTCCGGAGAATAAGATTCATATATAGGAAGTCACTTTCCAAGTTTGGAAATGATCCGGTGCATTTATGGAAGGCGCTAGAATGTTCTAGAACCTTCCGGAAGACATCACCATGGAAGGTGGAGTCCCGGTTGGACTCCACCAACCCTAACCAGCCAACCAAGAGGGAAGGTGGACACCATGGAGGACTCCACCACCCTGGCCGGCTAAGGGAGAAGGAAAGGGAGGAGTCCCTGTCCCCCTAGGTTTCGCTCATATGGAAAGATTTGAATTAGGGTCTTATTTGAACCTTTGGGAAAACCCTAGGGATTCCACCTATATAATGAGGAGGAGAGGGAGGGGAGCGGCCACACCAAGCCAGCCGCACCACCCAAGGGCTCTTAGGCCGGCGCCCCCTCTCCCCAAACCCTAGCTGCCCCCCTCCTCCCACTTCTCCCGTAGAGCTTAGGCGAAGCCCTGCCGGAGATCTCCACCACCACCGACACCACACCGTCGTGCTGTCAGGATTCCGAGGAGGATCTACTACATCCGCTGCCCGCTGGAACGGGGAGAAGGATGTCGTCATCGACACCGAACATGTGATCGAGTACGGAGGTGCTGCCCGACTGTGGCACCGTCAAGATCTTCTACGCGCTTTTGAAAGCGGCAAGTGATCGACTACATCAACAATGAGATCTAATCTCGTAGGCTTTGGAAATCTTCGAGGGTTAGTCTCATGATCTTCTCGTTGCTACCATCTACTAGATTGGATCTTGGCTTGTTATTCGTTCTTGCGGTAGGAATTTTTTTTTCTATGCTACGAATCCCATCAGTGGTATCAGAGCCGTGTCTATGCATACATTGGTTGATGCTCTGAGTAGAACACAATGGTTTTTGTGGGCGTTGATGCTTTTGTTGTTTTTATTTAGTGTACTTTGCATCTTGCGGGGTGGTGGGATGAAGCGGCCCGGGCTAACTTTACATGACCGCGTTCATGAGACTTGCTCCACGCTCGACATGCAACTTGTATTGAATAAGTGGCTTTGCGGGTGTCTGTCTCTCACCATAGTGAAGATTCAATCTACTCTTTCTATTGACAACACTAGTATCACCGTTGTGGTTCATGTTCGTAGGTAGATTGGATCTTACTCAAAAACCCTAAACCACGTAAAATATGCAAACCAAATCAGAGGCATCTAACTTGTTTTTGTAAGGTTTGGTGATGTGATATGGCCATGATGTGATGATGAATATGTATGAGATGATCATTATTGTATTGTGACAACCGGCAGGAGCCTTATGGTTGTCTTTATATTTCATGTAGTAGTATTATTTCAAAGTAGTTGTAATAGTTGCTACATGTGGTGAACAACCATGAAGACGGCGCCATGGACCTTGACGCACCGCCGACGATGATGGAGATCATGCCCGTGATTTGGAGATGAAGATCAAAGGCGCGAGATAAAATGGCCATATCATATCACATTATGAATTGCATGTGATGTTAAACCTTTATGCATCTTATCTTTCTTAGATCGCGACGGTACCATTATAAGATGATCCCTCACAATAATATCAAGATAATAAAGTGTTCTCCCCTCGTATGCACCGTTGCTACAGTTCGTCGTTTTGAAGCATCTCGTGATGATCAGATGTGATAGATTCTACGTTCACATACAACGGTTGTAATCCATGTTACACACGCGGAAATACTTGGGTTTGCTTGACGAGCCTAGCATGTACAAACATGGCCTCGAAACACAGGAAACCGAAAGGTTGAACATGAGTCATATGGATGATATGATCAACATGTTGATGTTCACCATTGAAGCTACATCATCTCACGTGATGATCGGTTTTGGTGTAGTGGATATGGATCGTGTGCCACTAAACAACTATGAGGGATGTTGTATTAAGTGGGAGTTCATTAGTAATTAGATTAAAACATGAACTAATTATCATGACCATAGTCTGAATAGTATTTGAATTGAATTTGTAGAATTGGCATCCGTTATCTACCATGCGCTAGTCTTATAATTAAGATAGAAATATTGTTAAGTCTCACAAGAAACTTTACGGACTGGTACTGTATTGTTAAAGAATCAAGAAATGATTAAGTCCTATTGCAAACTTTTAGTAAACCTCACATTGCTGATTCAAAGAGCAATGGTTTCAATTAGTACCTAAAATCATCTTGTCTCCGTGAAACTTGAAGTTCAAATCCGTTTGAAAAGTAAGTAGCTGAAAATTTTGTTTTCAGAAATAAGCGAGGTATGAGATATATGTGATATCTAAGACCTTATTGCAAGGTGATAAAATATAATCTGGTAAGACTACATAAACTCATAAGTTTTATGGGAATGTACGAAGGTTGAAGATGCTAGGCGTCCCAATCCTCCAACTAGTTGTGCACTAACGATATTCTCATATCCATGAAGTGATCGTCCTTAGTATGCACCGTTGCTAAGACTCGTCGTTTCGAAGCATCACGTGATAATCGTGTGTTATAGATTCTACGTGTGCATACAACGGGTGCAAGCCAGATTTGCACATGTGAATACTAAGGTTAAAACTTTACGAGCCTCGCATGTACAGACATGGTCTCGGAAAGTCGTCATGATTTGATGGATAAAAATTATGAGTGAAATTATTCATCACATTAAAAGGCTACTAATAGTGAAATCTGGAACACTTGTCATGTGATGATCAACTTCAAGGTAAGAACCTCAAGGTTATTAGTATTTGACCAATGGAACTAGAAGTTATTGAAGGTGAAGTGTTTTCTGAGAATGAGGAAAGCTAAAAGAGAAACTACAAAAGATTTTTGGCAGAAAGAAAGAAAAGACTAGAAAGTCTGGCTCAGGTGTATATACATGATATACATGTTATGAATGTATTCTTTGTTTGGTCACACAATGCAATTGTTGGGTATTTGTACCATTTTGGTTGGTATGAAGTGTCATACAAAACAATGCAATACAAGAATACAATGGCCTAAGTGACTGACAAAGAATATGATAGGAATGCACGTCTGGAACAAAAATAAAGTGTTATTATGTTCGTCGTTGGCATTCTATCTAGCCCTTCAGATTTATAATAAAGAACTTCATAATTGTTATTTTGTTCTGGTTAAATGAAAACAATGAGTTGTTCAAAGTTATGACTATACTCCATGTACGATGGATAAGTTATTATAAATCTTAATGGTAAAACACACATCCATAACACTGACGCTAAAATTCCATAAGGCAAATGAATTGAATTCCACTTATTTGTGGAACCGCCATTTAGGTCATGTTAGAAAGGAACACATGAAGGAACTCCATGCAAATGGATTTTTGGAGTCATTAGATTTTTGAATTGTTTGGCGCTTGCAAATTTCTTCTAAAGAGAATGACTGAAATACCGTTCATAGGCCAAGAATTGAACGAGCAAAACTAACTTAGTGGAAACATACATGATGATGTATGTGGTTCACTGGGCATAGTTGTGTGCGGGAGATTCTTCTACTTCATGAAAACTTCCGATCTGAGATGCTGGAGCTTCCTATGGAAGATTCCGCCTTAGATATGGAAAGTTCAAAACCCACCCAATCCGCCCCTGAGCAGGAAACAACGGTGGAAGACCAATGCAGATCCGCCTGGGTCTCCCAGGTGTTAGAGAAGCAAAGGTGTCACTTCGTGCACTTCCTCGCACATACCGCTGGAACCGCTCTTCCCCAGGAAGAAGCCGGACCCATGCAAGATTAGGCTATCGGAGCCGGCAACGCCCCGGAACAGCAAGAGGCTGTCGAAGAAAGCAAAGCCCTCGAACATTAAGAGGATGTCGGAGATGTAGAAGAATCAATCCTGGGCAACCTAAGTCCAACCTCCGACGACGCTTCAACCATGAACACGGAGGAATTCAACAAAGCTCTGAAGGAGTTAGAGGGTGAAGAGGAAGCCGAAGCGGAATCCGCTCCACCCAAGCAGGTCCTAGCGACTATAACTGGGCTAGGGGAGGACGCTGATACCTCTCAAACGTATCTATAATTTCTTATGTTCCATGCTAGTTTTATGATGATACTCACATGTTTTATACACACTTTACATCATTTATATGCATTTTCCGGCACTAACCTATTGACGAGATGCCGAAGAGCCAGTTGTTCTTTTCTGCTGTTTTTGGTTTCAGAAATCCTACAAAGGAAATATTCTCGGAATTGGACGAAATCAACGCCCAGGGTCTTATTTTTCCATGGATTTTCCAGAAGACCGAAGGGGATACGAAGTGGGGCGACGAGGCGCCCAGACCATAGGGCCGCGCGGCCAAGGGTGGGCCCGCGCCGCCCTATGGTGTGGGGCCCTCGTGCCTCCACCGACACTGCCCTTCCGCCTATTTATTCCCTTCGTCGCGAAAACCCTATTACCGAGAGCCACGATACGGAAATACTTCCAGAGACGCAGCCGCCGCCAATCCCATCTCGGAGGATTCAGGAGATCGCCTCCGGCACCCTGCCGGAGAGGGGAATCATCTCCCGGAGGACTCTTCATCACCATGATCGCCTCCGGATTGATGTGTGAGTAGTTCATCCTTGGACTATGGGTCCATAGCAGTAGCTAGATGGTTGTCTTCTCCTCATGTGCTATCATGTTAGATCTTGTGAGCTGCCTATCATGATCAAGATCATCTATTTGTAATGCTACATGTTGTGTTTGTTGGGATCCGATGAATATGGAATACTATGTCAAGTTGATTATCAATCTATCATATATGTGTTGTTTATGTTCTTGCATGCTCTCTCGTTGCTAGTAGAGGCTCGGCCAAGTTGATACTTGTGACTCCAAGAGGGAGTATTTATGCTCGATAGTGGGTTCATGCCTCCATTGAATGCTGGGACGATGTGACGGAAAGTTCTAAGGTTGTGGATGTGCTGTTGCCACTAGGGATAAAACATCAATGCTTTGTCTAAGGATATTTGTGTTGATTACATTACGCACCATACTTAATGCAATTGTATGTTGTTTGCAACTTAATACTCGGAAGGGGTGCGGATGCAAACCCGAAGGTGGACTTTTTAGGCATAGATGCATGCTCGGATAGCGGTCTATGTACTTTGTCGTAATGCCCTGATTAAATCTCATAGTAGTCATCGTGATATGTATGTGCATTGTTATGCCCTCTCTATTTGTGAATTGCCCAACTGTAATTTGTTCACCCAACATGCTATTTCTTATTGGAGAGACACCACTAGTGAATTGTGGACCCCGGTCCATTCTTTTACATCTGAATACAATCTACTGCACACATTGTTCTTTACTGTTCTTCGCAAACAAACATAATCTTCCACACTATACATTTAATCCTTTGTTTACAGTAAGCCGATGAGATTGACAACCTCACTATTAAGTTGGGGCAAAGTATTTTGATTCTGTTGTGCAGGTTCCACGTTGGCGCCGGAATCCCTGGTGTTGCGCCGCATTACACTCCGCCACCAACAACCTTCACGTGGTCCTTGACTCCTACTGGTTCGATAACCTTGGTTTCTTACTGAGGGAAAACTTACTACTGTACACATCACACCTTCCTCTTGGGGTTCCCAACGGACGTGTGCTTCACGCGTATCAAGACTGTTTTATGCGTCGTTGCCGGGGAGATCAAGACACGCTGCAAGGGGAGTCTCCACATCCAATCTCTTTACTTTGTTTTTGTCTTGCTTTACTTTATTTTATTTACTGCTTTGTTTGCTTTCTATATTAAAAATACAAAAAAAAGTTACTCGCATTACTTTATTTACTGTCTTGTTTGCGTTCTCCATATTAAAAATACAAAAAAAAATTAGTTACTTGCATTTACTTTATTTAGTTTGCTTTATTTACTACTGCTAAAATGGGTACCCCTGAGAATACTAAGTTGTGTGACTTCACAAGCACAAATAATAATGATTTCCTATGCACACCTATTGCTCCACCTGCTGCTACAGCAGAATTTTATGAAATTAAACCTGCTTTACTAAATTTTGTTATGAGAGAGCAATTTTCTAGTGTTAGTTCTGATGATGCTGCTGCCCATCTTAATAATTTTGTTGAACTTTGTGAAATACAAAAGTATAAGGATGTTGATGGTGACATTATAAAATTAAAATTGTTTCCTTTCTCCTTAAGAGGAAGAGCTAAAGATTGGTTGCTATCTTTGCCTAAAAATAGTATTGATTCATGGACTAAATGTAAAGATGCTTTCATTGGTAGATATTATCCTCCTGCTAAAATTATATCTTTGAGAAGTAGCATAATGAATTTTAAGCAATTGGATAATGAGCATGTTGCGCAAGCATGGGAAAGAATGAAATCTTTGGTAAAGAATTGCCCTACCCATGGACTGACTACTTGGATGCTCATCCAAACCTTTTATGCAGGATTGAATTTTTCTTTGTGGAACCTATTGGATTCAGCTGCTGGAGCTACTTTTATGTCCATCACTATAGGCGCCGCAACAAAACTTCTTGATGATATGATGATAAATTACTCTGAATGGCACACAGAAAGGGCTCCACAAGGTAAGAAGGTAAATTCTGTTGAAGAAACCTCCTCCTTGAGTGATAAGATTGATGCTATTATGTCTATGCTTGTGAATGGTAGATCTAATGTTGATCCTAATAATGTTCCTTTAGCTTCATTGGTTGCTCAAGAGGAGCATGTTGATGTGAACTTCATTAAAAATAATAATTTCAACAACAATGCTTATAGGAATAATTCTGGTAACAACTATAGGCCATATCCTTCTAATAATGGTAATGGTTATGGTAATTCTTATGGTAATTCTTACAACAATAATAGTAATGTACCCCCTGGTCTTGAAGCCATGATTAAAGAATTTATTAGTACACAAACTGCTTTTAACAAATCTGTTGAAGAAAAGCTTGGTAAAAATTGATATTCTTGCTTCTAAAGTTGATAGTCTTGCTGCTGATGTTGATCTTTTAAAATTGAAAGTTATGCCTAATGAAACTAAAGATATTAAGTCATTTGCTACAGCAAACGCTATCCAAGTTAGAATTAATAAAAATATTAGATTGATGGCTGAATTGCATGCTAGGTGGGAAAAAGAAGAAAAAAAATGCTAAAGAGAATAATGTAGCTAAAGTTTGGACTATTACCACCACTAGTAATGTTGATTATTCACATGTTTCTAAACCTCCTACTATCAATGGTAAAATAATTGGTGTTAGCAATGTTTCTACTCCTAATGCAAAGCGTGCAAAACTGCCTGAAACTGCTAAAACTGCAGAAACTGCTTGTGATAAAACTGTTGAATTTTTTCAAAATATTGGGGACAATGATACCATTGCTTTATATCATAATGGTTTAGATTTTGATGGTTGTCATATCTCTGAAGTTATAAAGTTCTTACAAAAACTTGCTAGAAGTCCCAATGCTAGTGCTATAAATTTGGCCTTTACAAAACATATTACAAATGCTCTCATAAAAGCTAGAGAAGAGAAATTAAAACTTGAAACTTCTATTCCTAGGAAGTTAGAAGATGGTTGGGAGCCCATCATTAAGATTAAGGTCAATGATTTTAATTGTAATGCTTTATGTGATCTTGGTGCAAGTATTTCTGTTATGCCTAAGAAAATCTATGATATGCTTGAGTTGCCACCATTGAAAAATTATTATTTGGATGTTAATCTTGCTGATAATTCTACAAAGAAACCTTTGGGGAGGATTGATAATGTTCGCATTACGGTTAACAATAACCTTGTCCCCGTTGATTTTGTTGTCTTGGATATTGAATGCAATGCATCTTGTCCCATTATTTTGGGAAGACCTTTTCTTTGAACTGTTGGTGCTATCATTGATATGAAGGAAGGTAATATTAAGTATCAATTTCCTCTCAAGAAAGATTTGGAACACTTCCCTAGAAAGAGAATGAAGTTACCCTATGATTCTATTATTAGAACAAATTATGATGTTGATGTTTCATCTCTTGATGTTACATGATTCACACTTTCTGCGCCTAGCTGAAAGGCGTTAAAGAAAAGCGCTTATGGGAGACAACCCATTATTCTACTTCTGCACTTTTATTTTATATTTGAGTCTTGGAAGTTGTTACTACTGTAGCAACCGCTCCTTATCTTTATTTTATTGCATTGTTGTGCCAAGTAAAGTCTTTGATAGTAGGGTTGATACTAGATTTGGATTACTGCGCAGAAACAGATTTCTTACTGTCACGAAATTGAGCAGCCCCGTCTGTCGGTAACTCAGAAATATCTGCGAATTTACGTGCATGATCCTCAGATATGTACGCAACTTTTATTCAATTTGAGCTTTTTCATCTGAGCAAGTTAAGTGCCCCAGAAAAATTCGTCTTTACGGACTGTTCTGTTTTGACAGATTCTGCCTTTTATTTCGCATTGCCTGTTTTGCTATGTTTGATGGATTTCTTTGTTCCATTAACTTTCAGTAGCTTTGTGCAATGTCCAGAATTGTTAAGAATGATTATGTCACCTCTGAATATGTGATTTTTTGATTATGCACTAACCCTCTAATGAGTTTGTTTTGAGTTTGGTGTGGAGGAAGTTTTCAAGGGTCAAGAGAGGAGGATGATACAATATGATCAAGAAGAGTGAAAAGTCTAAGCTTGGGGATTCCCCCGTGGTTCATCCCTGCATATTTTAAGATGACTCAATAATCTAAGCTTGGGGATGCCCAAGGCATCCCTTCTTCATCGACAACTTATCAGGTCACCTCTAGTGAAACTATATTTTTATTCCGCCACATCTTATGTGCTTTACTTGGAGCGTCTGTATGTTTTTATTTTTGTTTTTGTTTGAATAAAATCGGATCCTAGCATTCTTTGTTTGGGAGAGAGACACGCTCCGCTGTTGCATATGAACACATGTGTTCTTAGCTTTACTCTTAATGTTCATGGCGAAGGTTGAAACTGCTTCGTTCATCATTATTATGGTTGGAAACATAAAATGCTTCATGTGGTAATTGGTATAATGTCTTGAATAATTTGATACTTGGCAATTGTTGTGCTCAAATAGATCATGTTTAAGCTCTTTCATCATGTACTTTGCACCTATTAATGTAGAACTACATAGAGCTTGTTAAAATTTGGTTTGCATGATTGGTCTCTCTAGAGTCTAGATATTTTCTGGTGAGGTGTTTGAACAACAAGGAAGACAATGTAGAGTCTTATAATGCTTGCAATATGTTCTTATGTAAGTTTTGCTGTACCGGTTCATACTTGTGTTTGCTTCAAACAACCTTGCCAGCCAAAGCCTTGTACCGAGAGGGAATATTTCTCGTGCATCCAAATCCTTGAGCCAAAAACTATGCCATTTCTGTCCACCATACCTACCTACTACATGGTATTTCTCTGCCATTCCAAAGTAAATTACTTGAGTGCTACCTTTAAAATTTCATTCTTTGTCTTTGCAATATATAGCTCATGGGAAAATAGCTTAAAAACTATTGTGGTAAAGAATATGTAACTTATGTATCTTATTTGTTAGAAGTTGCTTGTTGAGCGGTAACCATGTTTCTGGGGATGCCATCAACTATTACACCTTTGTTAAATATCATGTGAGTTGCTATGCATGTTCGTCTTGTCTGAAGTAAGAGTGATTTATCATGATCAAATGGTTTGAGTATGCATATTGTTAGAGAAGAACATTGGGCCGCTAACTAAAGCCATGAACCATGATGGAAGTTTCAGTTTGAACACTAATCCTCAATCTCTTATGAGAATATTATCTGTTGTTGAATGCTTATGCATTAAAGAGGAGTCCATTATCTGTTTTCTATGTTGTCCCGGTATGGATGTCTAAGTTGAGAATAATCAAAAGCGAGAAATCCAATGCGAACCTTCTCCTTAGACCTTTGTACAGGCGGCATAGAGGTACCCCTTTGTGACACTTGGTTGAAACATATGTTATGCAATGATAATCCATGTAAATCCAAGCTAATTAGGACAAGGTGCGAGCACTATTGGTAATCTATGCATGAGGCTTGCAACTTATAGGATGTCTTATGCATAACACATATGATTTATTACTACCGTTGACAAAATTGTTTCTATGTTTTCAAAATAAAAGCTCTAGCACAAAAATAGTAGTCCATGCTTCCCTCTGTGAAGGGCCTTTCTTTTACTTTTATGTTGTGTCAGTTTACCTATTTCTTTCTATCTTAGAAGCAAACACTTGTGTCAACTGTGTGCATTTATTCCTACATACTGTTGGAGATATGCCCAAGAGGCAATAATAAAATGGTTATTATAATATCTTTGAGTTTATGATAATGTTTACATACCATGCTATAATTGTATTAACCGAAACATTGATACATGTGTGTTATGTGAACAACAAGGAGTCCCTAGTAAGCCTCTTGTATAACTAGCTTGTTGATTAATAGATGATCATGGTTTCGTGATCATGAACATTGGATGTAATTAATAACAAGGTTATGTCATTATATGAATGATATAATGGACACACCCAATTAAGCGTAGCATAAGATCACGTCATTAAGTTATTTGCTATAAGCTTTAAATACATAGTTACCTAGTCCTTATGACCATGAGATCATATAAATCACTTATACCGGAAAGGTACTTTGATTACATCAAATGCCACTGCGTAAATGGGTGGTTATAAAGGTGGGATTAAGTATCCAAAAAGTATGAGTTGAGGCATATGGATCAACAGTGGGATTTGTCCATCCCGATGATGGATAGATATACTCTGGGCCCTCTCGGTGGAATGTCGTCTAATGTCTTGCAAGCATATGAATAAGTTCATAAGAGACCACATACCACGGTACGAGTAAAGAGTACTTGTCAGGAGACGAGGTTGAACAAGGTATAGAGTGATACCGATGATCAAACCTCGGACAAGTAAAATATCGCGTGACAAAGGGAATTGATATCGTATGTGAATGGTTCATTCGATCACTAAGTCATCGTTGAATATGTGGGAGCCATTATGGATCTCCAGATCCCGCTATTGGTTATTGGTCGGAGAGAAGTCTCAACCATGTCTACATAGTTCGCGAACCGTAGGGTGACACACTTAAGGTTTGATGTCGTTTAAGTAGATATGGAATATGGAATGGAGTTCGAAGTTTTGTTCCAGCCTAAGGGAGGAGGAGTCCCAAGTGGACTCCCCACCATGGTGGCCGGCCACCCCACCAAGGAAAGGGGGAAGTCCCACTCCCCCTAGGTTTGGTCATATGGAAGGTTTATGTTGGGGTCTTATTCGGAGACTTTGACCTAATCCTTGGGGCTTCCACCTATATAAAGAGGAGAGGGGAGGGGCTGGCCGGCTACACCAAGCCATGAGTTGGCCGCACCCCTCAAGGCTGCCCTAGCCGGCGCCCCTCTCCCAAACCCTAGCACCCCTCCTCCACCACATCTCTCGCATACGCTTAGCGAAGCTCCGCCGGAGATCTCCATCGACACCGCCACCACGCCGTCGTGCTGCCGGGATTCCGAGGAGGATCTACTACTTCCGCTGCCCGCTGGAACGGGGAGAAGGACGTCGTCATCAACACCGAACGTGTGACCGAGTACGGAGGTGCTGCCCGATCGTGGCACCGTGATCAAGATCTTCTACGCGCTTTTGCAAGCGGCAAGTGATCGTCTACCGCAGCAATAAGAGCCTACTCTTATAGGCTTTGGAAATCTTCAAGGGTTAGTCTTGATCATCTCCTCGTTGCTCCCGTCTTCTAGATTGCATCTTGGCTTGGATTGCGTTCTCGCGGTAGGAAATTTTTTGTTTTCTATGCAACGAATCCCTACAGTGGTATCAGAGCCGTGTCTATGCATAGATGGTTGTACGAGTAGAACACAATGGTTTTGTGGGCGTTGATGCTCTTGTTGTCTTTAGTTTGAGTACTTTGCATCTTTGTGGCATAGTGGGATGAAGCGGCTCGGACTAACTTTACATGACCTCGTTCATGAGACTTGTTCCTCGTTCGACATGCAACTTGTATTGCATAAGAGGCTTTGCGGGTGTCTGTCTCTCCTACTATAGTGAAGATTCAATTTACTCTTCTATTGACAACACTAGTATCACCGTTGTGGTTCATGTTCGTAGGTAGATTAGATCTCTCTCGAAAACCCTAAACCACGTAAAATATGCAAACCAAATTAGAGACGTCTAACTTGTTTTTGCAGGGTTTGGTGATGTGATATGGCCATAATGTGATGATGAATATGTATGAGATGATCATTATTGTATTGTGGCAACCGGCGAGAGCCTTATGGTTGTCTTTAAATTTCATGTTGAGTAGTATTTCAAAGTAGTTGTAATAGTTGCTACATGAGGTGAACAACCATGAAGACGGCGCCATGAACCTTGACGCTACGCCGACGATGATGGAGATCATGCCCGTTCATGATGGAGATCATGTCCATGCTTTGGATATGAAGATCAAAGGCGCAAAGACAAAAGGGCCATATCATATCACATATGAATTGCATGTGATGTCAATCCTTTATGCATCTTATTTTGCTTAGATCGCGACGGTAGAATTATAAGATGATCCCTCACATTAATATCAAGATAATAAAGTGTTCTCCCCTCGTATGCACCATTGTACAGTTCATCGTTTCGAAGCATCTCGTGATGATCGGATGTGATAGATTCAACGATTCACATACAACGGGTGTAAGCCATGTTGCACACGCGGAATACTTGGGTTTGCTTGACGAGCCTAGCATGTACAGACATGGCCTCAGGACAACGGAAAGCGAAATGTTGAACACGAGTCATATGGATGATATGATCAACATGTTGATGTTCACCATTGAAGCTACATCATCTCACGTTATGATCGGTTTTGGTGTAGTGAATTTGGATCATGTACCACTTAACAACTATGAGGGATGTTGTATTAAGTGGGAGTTCATTAGTAATTAGATTAAAATATGAACTAATTATCATAAACATAGTCTGAGTAGTATTTTGAATTAATTTTGTAGTATTGGCATCCGTTTACTACTATGCGCTAGTCTTGTAATTGAGATTGAAATACTGTTAAAATCTGACAAGAAACTTTACGGATTGGTACCGTATTGTTAAAGAATCAAGAATTGATTAAGTGTTATTGCAAACTTTTAGTAAACCTCACATTGTTGATTCAAAGAGCTATGGTTTCAATTAGTACCTAAAGTTATCTTGTCTCCGTGAAACTTGAAATTCAAATCTGTTTGAAAAGTAAGGAGCTGAAAATTTAGTTTTCGAAATAATCAAGGTATGAGATATATGTGATATCTAAGACCTTATTGCAAGATGATAGAATATAATTTGGTGAGACTACATAAACTCATAAGTTTTATGGGAATGTACGAAGGTTGAAGACGCAAGGCATCCCAATCCTCCAACTATTGGGGCACTAACGATATTCGCATATCCATGAAGTGATCGTCCTTAGTATGCACCGTTGCTATGACTCGTCGTTTCGAAGCATCACGTGATGATCGGATGTTATAGATTCTACGTGTGCATACAACGGGTGCACGCCAGATTTGCACATGCGAATACCAAGGTTAAAACTTTATGAGCCTAGAATGTACAGACATGGTCTCAGAAAGTCATCATGATACAATGGATAAAATTATGAGTGAAATTGTTCATCATATTACAAGGTTACTAATAGTGAAATCCGGAACACTTGTCATATGATGATCAACTTCAAAGTAAGAAACTCAAGGTTATTGGTATTTGACCAACAAACCGAGAAGTTATTGAAGTTAATGTGTTTTTCTGAATAATGAGGAAAGCTAAAAGAGAAACTACAAAAGATTATTGGCAGAAAGAAAGAAAAGACTAGAATGTCTAGCTCAGGTGTATATAAATGATATACATGTTATGGTTATATTCCTAGTTAGGTCACACTATGAAATTCTTGGGTATTAGTACTATATTGGTTGGTATGAAGTGTCATACAAAACAACGCAATACAAGAATACAATGGCCTAACTGACTGACAAGAAATATGATAGGAATGCACTTCTGGAACAAAATAAAGTGTTATTATGTTCGTCGTTAGCATTCTATCTAGCCCTTAGAATCTATATATACCTAATAATAAAGAAAATAAGGTTTCCGCGGTTTGGTCCGTTTTGTCCGTACCATTATTTGGTCCGTCCGTCCGATCTAGCTAATTTTTGTTTCGTTCGATTCGTATAGCTGCGTCCAGCTTCCAAAACCGGAAGAGAAACGAACCGCGCGTGGCGACGCAATAACATCGGGAGGCCGAGCGGAGTACCCCTTCCTTCGTGCATCGTGTCTTGGTTGCGGTCCACGTCCTGATTGCCCTCTGAGTATTCAAAACGGAATCCATCAGCTTTCCGATCTCTTCGATAAAGCAATCCTCCTCTCGCGCCTCGCCGCAGTCGCCTACGACCTCCTCCGCTCTATTTGCCCGAGCGTGAGAGGCTAGGGTTCGACTGCACCACCACGTTCCACCGACGCCTAAACCGAGGAGCTCGAGCCTTCGTGCGGCTAGCGAGGCCATGGCTACGAGGCTGCGCCCATAGAGGGAGAACGCCGAGATCCTGATGGAGCTCAATGTCAGGGAATAGGATAACTCCACCGGTTCTTCCTATCCCTACCAGACAAAATTCCTAGCCGTCGCTGTCCCGGCCGTCCTCGAAGAGCCGTGAACCACCTCCGCCATCTCGGCGAAAATGTCCGTGCCGCCGAACGAATCAACACCGTTTTCTGTGACTCCCGCGGCCGTCGTTTGCATCATCTTCGCTTCCTGCAAGCACGTGTGGTAGGCGCATCTTCCGCGCCTGGAAACGATCTAATAAGGGGCGAAGAAGCCACTGTGATTCGTTCGACATGTTGGCTCCACCGTTGTTTGTTGATGGGGTTAATTAGATATATGCCATTGCAATTCATGCCTATTGGAAAAATGCCACTCAAATTCTCAAACTTCGAAATATGCCACTCCAATTCTTCTATACCTTGATAAATGCCATTCTACACATTTGAGCTCCTTTTTGGTAGAAAAACGGCCACTGTATTTTCTCCCGGACGAAACTACCCCTGAGCCCACATCTTTATCCCATCTACATCCAAGGGCATTCTTTCTCTGGTTTGACCACATCGTCGAAGAACTTAGGGCGCCGCCGCCGCAGCCTTTCCCGTCGGTGCCCCCACCTCCAACCATCTCCGCGCCTCCCTGCAGCCCTCCGCCGTCGACGCACCTTTCCTCATATGTACATCATCTGCTCCGTCCCAAACTGGAGCATCGTCGATATCTCCCCACAGATGCGCTGCCGCCTCTCTTCTTTCCCCTGTTCCTCGCCGCAGCTCTGGGCTCTCATAGCCTTACTTCCCGCAGAGGTGCCATTCGCGTTCGCCGGCTCCCCGCAGCAGCGCCGCCGGCGTGGCCTGGAGAGCAGCTCCTCATCATGCTCTTGTTTGAGCGACAACAAAGGCAGAAACTTGTTCAGAGGAGGGAAGTGGAGTGAGAGTGGAGAGGATGAGCTGGGCTGATGTGTTGGTTTAGTCACATGTGGGATCAAGGGCAAATTTGTCCGGGAGAAAATACGGTACACAGTTTCTGAACAAAAACGAGGCCAAATCACTAGAGTGGCATTTATCGACGCATAGAAGAATTGGAGTGGCATATTTCGAAGTTTGAGAATTGGAGTGGCATTTTTCGAATAGGCATGAATTGCAGTGGCATATATCTAATTAACCCTTGTTGATGTGCCCCGTTCATGAGATTGATCCAAAGGGGATATGGGCAGTTGCATACTTACATTTGAGGATATTGGAAGAGATTATATCAGAAGATTAAGAGAAGATAGTACTGCACTACTGTTTGTTCGAGAGGCACAGCACGAGTTTACACGAGTTTACAGGTGAGAGAGATTGAGAGCTGAATCTACTTTAGCTTCCAGACAACACACGCCTAATTGTTGTTCTCTATGCATGTATCTCACAAGTCACAACACGAGTTGGGGTGAGAAAAAACTAGGAAGACGCAAGATAGCTGGGAGAAACGATGTCGATCTGAAGCACGACGAGTGCCTCGGGCCTCGGCGTGTTCCCTCTCCAGTACAGCTGCAAGCATCAGCTGAGCCAGCCGGAGCCTGAACCTTCTACCGGTGCGTGGGACCGGTCTCCAAGCGACGCATACCTATTTTCTGCCAGCTGAGCGAGCAGCTTCAGATGCCGTACTGCTAGCTGATGGATCCGTCGATGCGTGCTGCTTTTTTCAATCGCAAGTTCCGGCGTCCCTCGACCAAAGCCTGTCCTAGACTTTGCCATCATTTGGCGACTTCGCCGAAACTTGGTCCTCGTGCTCCACTCAAGGTAAGAGGTCTGAGTGCTTATTTTTCGTCTTCCAATTCCCTAATCAGTCTGTAGAAAAAGGAAGATTCCGATAGCAATGAATTCGCTATAGGTTCTGTTAGTGTTGCTCTGCAAAATTCCTTGATATATCGGAGTTTCTTGAAAATTCCTTTATGTATCAGTCCTTGATATATATATAATGCATGTTCATGTATTCCGATAGCAATGAATTCGCTATAGGTTCTGTTAGTGTTGCTCTGCAAAATTCCTTGATATATCGGAGTTTCTTGAAAGTTCCTTTATGTATCAGTCCCTGATATATACATAATGCATGTTCATGTATTTTTTTGGTTACTGCAATGGCAACGTTACATTTGATTTCAGTATCAAGTTAGTATCAGATTCACTAGAAACCTAAAAGGCGTGTACCAGATTCACTCCTAAGAAAAACATCAGTTTGAGTTTATCTTAAACATACTCTTCCAGGTTCTGATCACATCACGTTGTTGAATAATATACAAGAAAATTAGATTTGTGGTAGCACATGCATCATCATTGCATATGTTCGTAAATGAGCACATACAAGTACGCACTGTACTGCAACATCTATTCAGTTTCGGCATAAGAAGTTGGTTTCAGGTTTCAACTGAAGTATGCATCTACTCAGTAGAGGGTTTTTACCGTACCCTATACTGCAGGTAGCAGTATAAAATATTTCACCCTTGATTTGCTGAGGGTATGATAGACAATTCCATCTTTCTTAATTAGTGAGAGAAAAAAACTTCAAGCGGAGTCTGATGGGACAAGACCCTAGGTCGTATCTCCTCACACGGTTGCTCCTTAGCCCGTCTCTCCTCACGCCGCCGCCGCTAGGCGCTAGGCAGGTCGCCCGCTCGTCGACCTTGCCGCAGCGTCGCCGCCGTGTTCAACCCAAGCTGCCGCCACAGCCAAGTCGCCCGGTCGTCGAGCTTGCCGCAGCGTCGCCGCAGGCGCGCTCCCGCCATCACCCGCTTGCCGCTTCCACGTTTGACCTAGGCGGTCGCGCGCTCATCGACCACGCCGCAGCCTCTCCGCGTCCTGATCCGGGAAACCTCAGTGTAAGTAGTTAAGATTAGAAAATTCAATGTTTATTTCGAATTCCACCCGCACCAATCCCCTGTGTAGATTCAATTGCTAGTTTCACCTCTTGTAAACCTCTGTAATAGTTATTATTTCTTTTCGTTTTGCATAGATGCTGTTAGCAGATTTATAAACTGAATGTACATGTTGATTGAGTCGCTGCTGTGCAGATCCATCATGAGTTAGACAGCATGTGGCAAACCATGTGAATAGTTTTCTTCTTTTCTTTTTGCCCAGATGCTGATAGAAGCACTTGAAACTGAATGTATATGTTGATTTGTAATGTGTTGCATATACAATCTGTCAAGTCAGAATCATTGTTAATTGAGTATGGCCTAGTTTGTTCAGTTTAGAAGGATAATCCTGAACCAAATAATTCAAGCACTGAATGGTAGTGATATTGCATTATTCATACTGAAACATGTGTTAGTTTTCAGACTTGTAAGAGTTAAATACACACCGCACCCAACTACTTGTCTGCTGCGTGCATTTTCATCCTACTACTTGAAAAATGGGACCGGGTAGTCCTAAACATTGTTTAGCAGATTGGTTTGACATCCAATCATTTTAGAGCTCCACTGCCCATTACCAATGATTTCCTCCTGTGTGTGTTAGCTGGAAGGTCTGATTTGATTGTTGTGCTATTTTCGTTAGGAAGCTAAATTGGAGCAGATTGGTAACATGAGAACTTCCAGCTGAAGCAGAAGTGTTGCCAACTTGAATGTATTATAAAGAAGATAGCTGAAGAAAGGAGAAGAAGTGAGCGGCTGCACACTTGAGATGAGATGGAGGAACAAGAAAGAATTAGGCATAGTTATAGCAATTATCTGTACAATGTAGTAAGTGATAATTGCCTTGGCAACAAGGCAATTTTTCTGATATTTTGATGAGTAATGTTTCAGTGTAATGTATCAATACAATGTTGTAAGGTGATGTTTCTCCCTGGAAATGAAATAACAAATTTTTTTGTGCAATGTTTCTGTCTGGACATGGCTCAAATATATTTCAGTGTGTAATGGCAATATGTTAATCTGAAAAGGAGAGTACACGCTGGTCCAGTAAAATGATAAGCCAATGTCAAGGTAAAATGACAAGTACAGATGCATTCTTATTTCTGGAATAATGAGAACAAATGACAGTAATGTGGTGACTCTAAAATTGATAGCATCCTAACGGCTGTAACAAAAAGATAATCAAGCAAATTGGCAGCAGTCTGCGTAACTGGTACATTTAAACGGACAACATGGTAGTAAATAGAACTTCAGCTGCATCAACATTTCCTGTAGTTCTTCCTCTTCCTTGCACATTTCCTGTAGATCTTCATGTGGCATTAGAACTTGTGCTTGCCCTTCCTCTCCTCCCCCTTACTGTAGCGGTAGTGACCCTCTGCCTAGGTGGTGGTATGCTAGCTCTTGCGGTAGCAACAAACGAGCTTTCTTCAGGAGGAGGACCATTGACCCTTCTAGTAATAACACGAGCTCTTTCCTGCAAAATAGAATGTGATGAATACATACAGTGCTATAATACTACTAACACCAATTCCTGAAAGCTGCAAAATAGAATGTGATGAATACGTACATTTCATGCTTTCAGTCAATCATATTTCATGGACATTGGGCTACTCTGCATTAGCAGTGGGCTTAAGTATCAACTAATTCCCATGGTTCCACCATATTCACCAATTTCAAATTTAACACTGCAAATATAGGTCTCCAACTTGTTTGCAATTGTTATCTGAATTCAACCGGTGTATGGTGCGTCCTCAGGAAACAGGCGGTTTCTGTTTAGTTCACAAGTATCAATTGAAACTATACGAAAAAATTTATCTCTCACTTAGTTCAACAATCAAACATTTACTATACATTCGTCAGCATCAACTCATGAAAGTACTTCTTCTATGGTGTAAAGCATTTCCATTATTATTGTGTCATGCAAAACTTGGTTGTGATATGAATTCAGTTCAGACTTGGATCAAACCATGTATAAAAGAAACTTAACATGGATGTGTTCCTCTGTGTACTACAAATTGAACTGAGGATTTCTTTTTTCAGTTTCAGTGTGACGTGAGGTGTTGCTTTGCAATAAGAATTTCATACAAATGAGTAGCTTAAACTTGAGCAACATGATACAGGTTGTCTTTTGTAAGAAAAGTTAATAAATTATAGACAACCAATTGTAGACATTACGTACCATACCTGTGCTAGACTGCGGATGTACATATCAGAAAGGTCAGGTGACACAACATTGTCTAATGATATGCTTTCCACATACAAAAAGGGAGTTTATGCTCCAACATCTCCACAGAAACATAAAACCCACTCTTGAGCTTTACTTGTAAAATCAGATTTCCAATACAGGGACAGCATCAAGAATCCCTTTGTCAACACTGTCAGCGTAAAAACGACATTAGAATCAAATACAAGGATTTTACAACTATATTACCTGAAACAGATAACAAAAATAAATCATGAAGTATGCCAATTAGACAATATTATCTATATCTATATCTATATCTTTTCAGTTAAATGGGTAATTGCTAGTTCTTTCTAAGTACCCATAACAGGAACCAAATCAACCAACTAACATACTAGGATACGTAGAACTCGCAATTGACTGAAAATTTCAATCCACAAACTGAAATACAGTTCATGATGGTATCAGTTCATCTGCACAGAGCTATGGTATCATTTTACCTAAGTCATATGCTCGGATTTTAGCGGCACAGCCTCATCGTTGTATGCTGCATTTTGCACGCTGCATCACTGTCAGCGTTGAAACTCTGCAGGGCAACAGCCATCATCCACCAGACTTCGACGCCGTGACAAGATTGATGACCATGGAGGTTCGATGATGACCATGGACGTAAGGCCACTCAACCCAATTTGCGGCAGGAGGAGGCGGTGCTGCAGCTAGGCGTGCAGCTGCTGGGCGACGGTGCATTCCGCAACTTCCGCCGCTCTAACTCCGCCGCCAACCATGGTCAGCCTGTTGGCCCGGGACGCCGTCTGAGAAGAGCTGAGCCGGTTGGCTGGGCCACCTGCAGCTTCGTCGCCGCGCTTGGCGGCAACCGCCGGCGACAATGCCTCTGCCTTGGCCACCTGCAGCTTCGTCGCCGTCCTCGGCGGCAACCGCCGGCGACACCGCCTGTGCCTCGGCCACCTGCAGCTTCGTCGCCGCGCTCGGCGTCAACCGCCGGCAACACCGCATCTACCTCGGCCACCTGCAGCTTCGTCGCCCCGCGGTCGGCGGCAACCGCCGGCGACACCGCGTCTGCCTCGGCCCAGTACTTGACCGGCTGGGCCGCGCGGCCCTCCGACACCTTCATGCCCGCGGATCATCCTGGCCGAAGATCGACCAGCTGCCCCACGGTGGTCCGCGTCGGCGACGGCCGGAAGCCTAGTTCGTAGGGGCCATTCAAATCGACCGAGGAGGAGGGGATACGGGGGTGCGCGTTGGCGGCGGCCGGACCCTGGCTCGGAAGGGTGGTTCCCGTCTCCGCCGCTGCTCAAGCCGGAGAGAGAGGAGGGACTACAGGGGTGCAGGTTCATGGCGGCCAGAATATGTGAGGGGATTTTTTTGGGTGGGCAAACTGAACGAACGGGGGTAGGAGATGGAGTCTGCCTTGCTGCAAAATATGATCTTCCTAAAATGCCCTCAAAACATATACTGCTGGCCTCCGGATCGTGCAGGACACCTCTATACTGCTGGCGAGTTTTTTTTTTTTTTTTTTGAGAAACACGGTACAAACGCAGACGCTCACATACACGCGCATACACTCACCCCTATGAACGCACACACGCACACCCTACCCCTATGAGCATCTCCGAAAGACTGAGCCGGCGGATTGGATCTTGAAATTGACGAAGTCACCACAGGCGCCTCGCTGTCGACGGGAACGTCGCCTCCCACTGAATGAATATTCCGCCTTTATGAGACACACAGATGTCAAATCTGGGATTTGAACTCTGGTGGGCTTGGGGTACAACCACCCTCCTAACCACCCAACCTCAGGGTTGGTTTCTCATACTGCTGGCGAGTTGTGAGGCCGAAATCAGGCAGTATGATTTCATCTGCATGGCTCAATCTATAGATTGGATGGCCCATATTCATCCCTCGGTACTGTAAAAGAGCTCACTCAGTAATATGTGGTAGACGTGTTGGTGATGTTTGTTGCGCACCAGGTCTTTATGGTTACCACGTGAAAACAATGTTTTCCTCACTCTTTTCAGTAAATTTTTGCGATATCTCGATGTTTATTTGCTCGCATTCAGACACCAGATGTAGATCAGACACAGGTGCTACCCACCATCATGAAAAGTCCGTATAACTAAAATATGGGGACGAACCACGCAACGTCTTAAATTTACATGGCGATGGCGTCCACCATAATTACAAGTTTATTGTATTAAAAGTTGGTTATGTGGAGCTCGCACTGTTATATTAGAATTTATCATGTTTGTCATGAATACGAGAAACAGTGGCAACCTTCATCGATTGTGCCACAAAAGAGACATGTTAATCAAGGATGATGGATTGGAATATTTGTGTGTTTTGTTGTCCCAGTGCAACGCACGGGTATTTTTACTAGTACCTAGTCTATATCTATACCTTCCTAATAATAAAGGGAGAAGCGTTTCCGCGGTTTGGTCCGTCCATGTTTCGGTCGTCCGTTCTCTTTGTTTCGTCTGTCGTCGTCTTTCTTCTGTACGAGTATGTTTTGTTTGGTACATCTGTTGTCCAGCTGGATCACGTCACATAAACCAGGAGAGGGATAAAATAAGAGAAAGGAAACCGAAGACGACAGGGAAAAAGAATCAACCCAACTCACGTCCTTCTCCTTCCCTGTATATACATAAAGAAACAAATCAGCCCACGATCGCCGGCTCCACGAGAAAACTGGAGAGCGAAGGTGTGATTCGAATGGATGCCAGAGCTTCGGCGCCGCCGACAGCGCTGCCGACGCCTCCCGATTTGGCGAGCGCGCTCACCAAGGGCAATGATACCGTCATTGTGCTGGAATCCAGATCGTGCCCGCTAGCGAACGAGTTGGAGACTGTGGCGTCGCTGATGGCGGTGATACGCAGATGAGCACCATTGCTCGACGTCATGTACGTGGGAGCACCGAGTCGAGAAACCAATCGCTGCCACCGATGGAAAATCAGATCCGCGTATGCTCGTGGGAGGTTGTCCTGTTGCTCCGCATCACACCCGACCTGGGAAGCTCGGTCTCCAGGTGCGGCTCAGACCTCCATGGAGAGGACGCCGGCGCAGCTCGATTGACGGCAGCGGGGAACGCAGGGGTCCTTGTTCGCCGGGGAGAGCGGGGCATGCACGGGAGTTCCCCGGCGGTGGTCCCAGCCTGTGGCCTTTCCCCCTCGCATCTCCAGGAGCCAGCGGCGGAAAATCGGCCCGTCGGGAGCCGTTCGGGTGGCGCTTGCGTGACACCGAGGCCACCAACCCGCTGCTGGGCATGGAAGGGCAGCGGTGGCCTATGTTTTTGTGCCAATCGCAGCTATGCTTGCTCATCCAGCCGCGCCTGAACTTTCGAGCGGCTTCTGCAAGTCCGTCCATGGCCTGATTCGGCTTCAGCAAGGTCACCATACCCCTAGAGCTGAAAGATTTGAGATAGGAGATAATCTAGAGATTTCAGTTGTTGCCGCTGCTCTGTTTTCAGTGATAGAGATAAGAATTATAGAGATTTGATAGGATTGAGACGAGCTGGCCCAGATGCAGTCATGCAGATGCAAGCACCATGCTAGGCATGAGATTCAGGAAAGGCACATAAAACTGGAGCCAGAGAGCGGAGTGTGCGTCCAGGGAGAATAGAGCTGGGCCAAAATTTAGAGGAGCACAATCACAATAGGCGGGTGAAATAAGAAAGGATAAGGAGCAACCAGGTAAGACGGCCAATGGTGGCCGCCGTGGAGTCAGTTGAGTCCATGACGAACTCGCTCTGGCCAGCTGAAGATTAGAAATTAGCCAGGACCCCAGGCTGTCCAGAATCACCCGGCCAGAGAGTCATTTGGCTACTGTCTTAAACAGTAAGATCGTCCCCTATTTTGGTCCCATTAATTGGACTCATTTTTTAAATATTTATCAATCCAGCAATAACATTATTTTGTGAAAGATATCCGAATGCTTTGTGATACATTTAGTGATTACCAAGTCTAATATGGAAACACATATATCTAAGAAAAATAATATAGTATATGAGAGAGTAGAGGGGTACAGTCAACTTTGAGAAAAGTAATATAGTACATAACAATGGATTTTGTACACATGCGCATGGGCGTCGATTTATTTCTCGAGAATAAGAATGGATTTTGCGCACACACATAAGTGTGGGTGTTTTTGTACTCAATATTATTGTTCAGAATGGTTGATTAAAAACGATGTGATAATGAAGTATTGAAGAGTTTTTCACAAGACTGCAGTGGCGGACCCAAGACTTTCATCAAGCCCGGGCTCACTGTAAGCCCAACTAAAAAAAATCAAAGTTTTCATTAAATTTTTATTAAAATAGGCTGCACCGTAGGCCGGAAGTCTGGTCGTGTGCCCTGGCTTAGGGACGGTTGGGTCCATCTATGCTAGAGCGTTGAAGTTTTCGTTTTTTCCGGTGCAACGCACGGGCAGTTTTCCTAGTACCTAATAAAATAAGCAAAAAGGCTTCTTGTTGGTCCCTTTTTTTCTACCCCTAATATTCGTTCAAATTACCTATCCTGCCACCGCCAAGTAAAAAATAACGGTTCGCCCAAACGTTGCATATGTCGACTCGAGTACTCGACCCCCGTCTCCCGCCGCGGCCTGGTCGCCGAGCGCCACAGCTGCGCTCAATCTCAGAACCCCCGCCCCACCCGGATGTCGTAGCCCGCGAAGACGGATTTCTAGGGACCAGAGCGTACCTCAACATCCAGACCATCCGCATCCGCACGACTCGCAATCACGCCCGCGCCAGGCGCCTGTCCGAGGAGAGCAGAGCTAGCAGAGAAGTTAGATGCCGCCGATGAGCCCTTGCCATGGGAAGGAGCCGTCCATCCCCACCTTTTACCTTCCCAATCTCTTGGATTTCTTCCTCTACTTGCCCAATCGGTTGGCAACAGTGGATCTTGCATTCTTTTTCCTGATCTGGATCCGTGAGGTGTGGGGCACATGCTTCCCCGGATCTTGATTTGTTCATGAATTTGGAAGGTAGTTTTAATTTCGAATTTCTGTACCGAGTCTTTGTAGATTAATCGATTTGTTCATGGCGAATATGTGGATCCTGCTTTTCTACATTTGGGATTTTTGTTGGTGCCTCATATCTTTGGCCGTGGATACATACTGACCTTGATGGTGAGATAATGTGATTGGTTCAGTGTTTGTACGAGATCGTCTGGGGTGTTGCACTGTTGCTTAGTACATGCATGTGTAGATGACACTGAATCAGAAAATGCTGAATGGGTTCGCATCTCCGGGTACATCTGTGTATGTTTAATTAATTGAGATCCCGATGAATACAATGCATGCACAGTCAAGCTAAAATTGGTTGACGCAAGCTCAAAGACTTGAAAACGGAGCTGAACATACTCATGCTGGGATCAGGGCTTCAAGTTCTTGGTGCCTTGCTCTACCCTGCTTGACCTGTGCTAGACACTGTTAGTAGGAAGTTAGTTGAAGCAAAAAAATGCTGAAGTACACAGGGTAGCTGATCTACTCATTGTCGTCGTATTGGTTGTTTTTTCAACAATGAGTTCGCTAAGGTGGATAAAGTATTTTGGTAGAATTTACATCTCCGATATTGGATGATTCACGCCATTCAAGGCAGCCTTTTATCCAAGGAGTCACCATCAGGGTATCACTGATACTATGTTTACTGTTGAGCGCTCAAAGTTCAGATAAATTTTAAGCAACTTAGGTGTTGTAAGCGAAACCGAGAGATGTGTATACAAAATTCAGTAATAACTACGCAAGAACAATAAGTTGAGAGGAGGAGCAATAAAACTGGATGAAAGCAGTGGGAAGAAAGCGATGCCCGGGCGATGTGGTAGTACGAAAAGCTCGACTCCTTTGGATTCCGGATTACAACACTATAGGCACTAATGTCCCATAACGTTAGCTTAGCTGATAGCCTCTATTCCTTCCTTTTGAGCTTTTAAAGACTTTTCATGCACGGGAGTAGGCCCTTGCACACGTCCGGATTTGAGGTTTTCACAACCAAGCAAGCCACTTCTCCAAGGCCATTCCATGAGTCATTTCCGAATCAAAGCGTGAACTCGGCTTCCAACCATCAATAAGATTGACTCGAACAAGACTGGGTTCCTATGAAAGTGAAAGTCAAGAGCTCTTGTATTAAACAAAACTTCCTTTTCTTTGGGTATCTCGAATGCCAGCATCTCATTATGTCGAGAGCAGCCAGCCCGACGTTACCTTTCCCAATTTGGGAACATGAGCGAAAAAGGGGATGACTCCTCTCCCTTCTGGGTGTTGGGCGCTCCCGTGGTTCGCGAGAAGGAAAAAGAGAGGGGCGTCTTACCCGCTGAAATAAATGCCAACTCTCCTTTGGATTTGATATCTTTCGAGTGGCTCATGAGCTTGTTTCTTTTCGAACAAAGAAAATAGGAAAGTATCCACCTATTTCATCTTGGAGGAGAGTTTGTACATCGCTGAACTAACATACCCGGGCCCGGCTCAACATTCTTTTAAAACAATCGAATAATGGACAGATCTCCATTGTGAACTCTTTGTTCAGCTATAACCCAGTGTCGAGAAGAAGACACCTGTCCGGAGAGGTGCAAAGGAGTGGCATAATTGTCTACATGGTCTTTCTTCTTGGCAATTCCGGGAGGAGTCGGTAGTTGGGCACTGGATCCCTTCGGACCTGGAGAACGTGTGACACTGGGTCGGGGTTTGGTGAACCAACAGGTCGCTCCTTTAGTTGAAGTATCGGGCCCCTTTTTCGTTGCCTAGGTTACACCTTCGGAATACCCCAGACGGGGATTTCGCTCTATTCCCCCCAATCTTCACTTTACGCCACGCCAACTCGTTGTCGGAGATCTTGCCAAGCGCACTAGATCTATTGTGGATGTTCCTGCGGGAAAGGCCATGTTAGGCCGTGTGGTCGACGTCTTGGGATTACCTATTGATGGAAAAGGGGCTCTAAGCGATCACGAATGACAAATTTCATTGAGAGGAATCAACAAAGAAAAGAAATCTTCTCTTCTCCGGGTAACTGGATCGCCCCGGCAGCGTGGTTTAATGAGCGGAAAACCAGAAAAAGCACATGCTCTGTGTAGGAAATAGCGGTCCGAAAAAAACGTAAGAACTAACAAAGACAGCTTCCAGGAAAGTATCGATAATTCATTGCTTGTCCAGGAAAGTATCGATAATTCATTGCTTGTTTTCCCGCTCAACGAGCTTGCTGATGGAAGTCGTTGAGTCAAGGCAGTGAGATAGGATGGTTAATTTGGAAAATGATGAATTTTAAAATAAAAATTCTGAGAAAGATGCTTGGATATACAACCATTGAAAATGTTAACTAAAAAAGGCAAGAAAACCTATAAGATACATATTGTGCATGGTAGTTTGACAGCTCCATCATATTGATATGGATTGATTCCTCTCTTTTCCGTTGCAACGCACGGGCAAATTTCCTAGTTTATAATAAAGAACTTAATAATTGTTATTTTGCTCTGGTCAAATGAAAATAATGAGTTGTTTAAATTATGACATTACTCCATGTACGATGGATAAGTTATTATAAATCTTAATGGTGAAACACACATACATAACACTGACGCTAAAATGCCATAAGGCAAATGATTTGAATTCCACTTATTTGTGGAACCGCCATTTAGGTCATGTTAGAAAGGAACGCATGAAGGA
Source organism: Lolium rigidum (assembly GCF_022539505.1). Lineage (NCBI taxonomy): Eukaryota > Viridiplantae > Streptophyta > Magnoliopsida > Poales > Poaceae > Lolium > Lolium rigidum. The sequence continues at coordinate 230,224,633 of NC_061510.1, read as the reverse complement.
ACTCCATGCAAATGGATTTTTGGAGTCATTTGATTTGTTGAATCGTTTGATATATGTGGTTCACTGGGCATAGTTGTGTGCGGGAGATTCTTCTACTTCATGAAAACTTTCAACAATGAATTGAGTATATATGTGGATATATTCAATAAGGAAAAAGTTTGAAACATTTGAATGGAGTCAAATAAATTTCAGCATGAAGTGGAAATCATCGTAATAGAAAAATCAAATATCTATGATTGGATCAAGGTGAGAATATTTGAATTACGAGTTTTAGCGAACATCTAAGAGAGTCATGAAATTGTTCTACAACTCACATTTCTTGGAGTATCATAATGATGATATAGTATCCAAGAGATGTATCCAAACCTTGTTGGATTAATGATGAGATTAAATATTATGACGCCATTATATTTTTGTGGATTATGCTTTAGTGACTACCGCTTTTACACTAAATAGAGCATCATCATGATCCGTTGAAATGACACCATAAGAGTTATGGCATTGGTATAAACCCTAATAGTCCTTTCTTTAAATTTTGGTCCAAGAGTTTACAACCAAAATCGGATGAATGTCTTTGTTGGTTATCCCAAAGTGTTGATTGGGAATTCTTTCCACTATGGATACAAAGACAAAAGTGTTTGTCGATGTTTCTTATTTATTTCCAAGAAATTGTTCTAGCGAAATTTTTGAGTGGGAGGACAATAGAACTTGATAAAGTTTATGAACCTGAGCATAATGATCAGAGTAGCACAGCATCGGAATTGGTTCCGGAAGCGGCCACGACGATCATGGCTCCCACGACTACAAAGTGTTTTAGCCATGGAGATCGAAGTACATATTGAACCTTGTAGGTATGGTTTACTTTGTGATCAAATAAATGATTTGTGGACAAAGGATTGATTTTGAACAATGATAAACCAACTACAAACAAAGAAGTTATGATGGGCCCTAACTCCGTTAAAATGGCTATACGCCATGAAATCCAAGATAGATGAATACTTTTTGAAAGTAAATACATCTACAAAATTTATGGACTTGGATGAAATATCCTTGAAGAAGCTTGACTTGTCGAAAAGTTGTTTACGACAAAGTTCAAAGAGTTGACTACGATAAGATTAGATCTTCCGTAGCAATGCTTATAGTCTATATGGATTATCCTAGTAATCATTACATATTTCTTTTATGAGATATGTTAGTAGGATGGCAAAATACATTATTTATCAGAAGTGTGTATTAAAGATGTATACAAGATACAACCAAGAGTTTTGCTAATCCATGGAATACTAGATAGGTATACAAACTTCAATTGGATGAAGTGAGTATCGCGGAGTTGAATCTTCACCAGATGAAATAGTCAAAGAGTTTTTGATTTCATCAGAGATGATGAAGAGGCTTGCATTTGCAAGAAATTTAGTGGGAGCGCTGAGACATATTTATAATACTTTATGTAGACGACATATAGTTGGTTATAAATGTTGTAATTATATACTTGATTAAAAAGGTTTCATTGAGAAATTAACTTCAATGAAAGGATATGGACTGAAACAAATTTAGTGTCAAGATCTATGAAGATAGATTGAAACACATAATAAGTTTAAGTCAAAGTACATAGAATGGATATTGAAGCAGTTCAATATAGAAATATTAAGAAAATGTTCTTGTCATGTGAAGGTTTAACAAGACTTGAGTGTATCTGACACTCGATGAGTAAAAACACATGAGTGATTTTAGATCATGAATAATATGTACATAATCAGATATCTTGTGCTCTAAAAAGTTAGGAGCATATACCAGAATGATTCATGTGATGATCATTGAAAAACAGTAAGAATATTCTTGAGTACTTAAGAAGAACCAAGAATATATATATATATAGTTTTTGTATGAAGAAATGACAAACAAATCGCTGTAAAGTGTTGCACCGATATTTGTTTTGTCACATATGAAAATAAAATTTCACTTTCAAATTAGACTAAGTGTTGTTTAAAAGGTAGCCAATGAGCTAGAAGTTGTCTATGCTAGATTTAGAAGAGTTCTAAATATTGTGACGGATTTTACAAAAGAAGGCAGAGTATGTCATTGTTTTGACAATGACAAAGGATGTTAAGTCAAGAGGTTCTTTTAGAACTTGGTGTAGTTCCGACAGAGTCAGAACTTTGAAGCTATATTGTGTGTGACAATATTAGTGACATATTTCGGACCGCGGAATTAAGGTTCCACCAGAAGACCAAGCATATTTACTGCCAACTCATTTGGAAATGAGTGATGCGTTGAGACGCAAATGAATTACAAAATATATACGGTTCTGAGCATGTCAGATCCGTTGACTAAAACCTCTCCCGTGAGCAAAACATGATAAAGCACCGGTAGGCCAAGGTGTTATATCTTTACAAATGTAAACTAGATTATTGACTCTAGTGCAAGTGGGAGATCTGTTGGAGATATGCCCAAGAGGCAATAATAAAATGGTTATTATAATATCTTTGAGTTTATGATAATGTTTACATACCATGCTATAATTGTATTAACCGAAACATTGATACATGTGTGTTATGTGAACAACAAGGAGTCCCTAGTAAGCCTCTTGTATAACTAGCTTTTTGATTAATAGATGATCATGGTTTCGTGATCATGAACATTGGATGTAATTAATAACAAGGTTATGTCATTATGTGAATGATGTAATGGACACACCCAATTAAGCGTAGCATAAGATCACGTCATTAAGTTATTTGCTATAAGCTTTCAATACATAGTTACCTAGTCCTTATGACCATGAGATCATATAAATCACTTATACAGGAAAGGTACTTTGATTACATCAAACGCCACTGCGTAAATGGGTGGTTATAAAGGTGGGATTAAGTATCCGGAAAGTATGAGTTGAGGCATATGGATCAACGATGGGATTTGTCCATCCCGATGACGGATAGATATACTCTGGGCCCTCTCGGTGGAATGTCGTCTAATGTCTTGCAAGCATATGAATAAGTTCATAAGAGACCACATACCACGGTACGAGTAAAGAGTGCTTGTCAGGAGACGAGGTTGAACAAGGTATAGAGTGATACCGATGATCAAACCTCGGACAAGTATAATATAGCGTGACAAAGGGAATTGGTATCGTATGTGAATGGTTCATTCGATCACTAAGTCATCGTTTAAGTAGATATGGAATATGGAAGTGGGGAGTTCGAAGTTTTGTTCGAAGTCCCGGATGAGATCCCGAACATCACGAGGAGTTCCGGAATGGTCCGGAGAATAAGATTCATATATAGGAAGTCATTTTATAAGATTTAAAATGATCCGGAAGGTTCTACGGAAGGTTCTAGAAGGTTCTAGAAAAGTCCGGAAGAAATAAGGATGGAAGGTGGAGTCCCAGAGGGACTCCACCCACCTTGGCCGGCCAGCCTAAGGGAGGAGGAGTCCCAAGTGGACTCCCCACCATGGTGGCCGGCCACCCCACCAAGGAAAGGGGGGAGTCCCACTCCCCCTAGGTTTGGTCATATGGAAGGTTTATGTTGGGGTCTTATTCGGAGACTTTGACCTAATCCTTGGGGCTTCCACCTATATAAAGAGGAGAGGGGAGGGGCTGGCCGGCTACACCAAGCCATGAGTTGGCCGCACCCCTCAAGGCTGCCCTAGCCGGCGCCCCCTCTCCCAAACCCTAGCACCCCTCCTCCACCACATCTCCCGCATACGCTTAGCGAAGCTCCACCGGAGATCTCCATCGACACCGCCACCACGCCGTCGTGCTGCCGGGATTCCAAGGAGGATCTACTACTTCCGCTGCCCGCTGGAACGGGGAGAAGGACGTCGTCATCAACACCAAACGTGTGACCGAGTACGGAGGTGCTGCCCGATCGTGGCACCGTGATCAAGATCTTCTACGCGCTTTTGCAAGCGGCAAGTGATCGTCTACCGCAGCAATAAGAGCCTACTCTTATAGGCTTTGGAAATCTTTAAGGGTTAGTCTTGATCATCTCCTCGTTGCTCCCGTCTTCTAGATTGCATCTTGGCTTGGATTGCGTTCTCGCGGTAGGAAATTTTTTGTTTTCTATGCAACAAATCCCTACACATACTTGCTTATTTGCATTCATCATATTACTTTGTGTTGACAATTATCCATGAGATATACATGTTGAAGTTGAAAGCAACTACTGAAACCTATATCTTCCTTTGTGTTGCTTCAAAGCTTTCTACTAAGAATTTATTGCCTTATGAGTTAACTCTTATACAAGTCTTATTGATGCTTGTCTTGAAAGTACTATTCATGAAAAGTCTTTGTTATATGATTCAATTGTTTAATCATTGTCTTTACCATTGCTTCGAATCACTGCATTCGTCTCATATGCTTTACAATAGTATTGATCAAGATTATGATAGCATGTCACTTCAGAAATTATCTTTTTTATCGTTTACCTACTCGAGGGCGAGTAGGAACTAAGCTTGGGGATGCTTGATACGTCTCAAACGTATCTCTAATTTCTTATGTTCCATGCTACTTTTATGGTGATACTCACATGTTTTATACACACTTTACATCATTTATATGCATTTTCCGGCACTAACCTATTGACGAGATGCCGAAGAGCTAGTTGCTGTTTTCTGTTGTTTTTGGTTTCAGAAATCCTACAAAGGAAAGATTCTCAGAATTGGACGAAATCAACGCCCAGGGTCTTATTTTTCCACGGAGCTTGCAGAAGACCGAAGGGGATACGAAGTGGGGCGACGAGGCACCCAGACCACAGGGCCGCGCGGCCAAGGGTGGGCCCGCGCCGCCCTATGGTGTGGGGCCCTCGTGCCTCCACCGACGCTGCCCTTCCGCCTATTTATTCCCTTTGTCGCGAAAACACCTGTACCGAGAGCCACGATACGGAAAACCTTCCAGAGACGCAGCCGCCGCCAATCCCATCTCGGGGGATTCAGGAGACAGCCTCCGGCACCCTGCCGGAGAGGGGAATCATCTCCCGGAGGACTCTTCATCACCATGATCGCCTCCGGATTGATGTGTGAGTAGTTCATCCTTGGACTATGGGTCCATAGCAGTAGCTAGATGGTTGTCTTCTCCTAATTGTGCTATCATGTTAGATCTTGTGAGCTGCCTATCATGATCAAGATCATCTATTTGTAATGCTACATGTTGTGTTTGTTGGGATCCGATGAATATGGAATACTATGTCAAGTTGATTATCAATCTATCATATATGTGTTGTTTATGTTCTTGCATGCTCTCCGTTGCTAGTAGAGGCTCTGGCCAAGTTGATACTTGTGACTCCAAGAGGGAGTATTTATGCTCGATAGTGGGTTCATGCCTCCATTGAACCTGGGACAGTGACAGGAAGTTCTAAGGTTGTGGATGTGCTGTTGCCACTAGGGATAAAACATCAATGCTTTGTCTAAGGATATTTGTGTTGATTACATTACGCACCATACTTAATGCAATTGTCTGTTGTTTGCAACTTAATACTGGAAGGGGTGCGGATGCAAACCCGAAGGTGGACTTTTTGGCATAGATGCATGCTGGATAGCGGTCTATGTATTTTGTCGTAATGCCCTGATTAAATCTCATAGTAGTCATCGTGATATGTATGTGCATTGTTATGCCCTCTCTATTTGTCAATTGCCCAACTGTAATTTGTTCACCCAACATGCTATTTCTTATTGGAGAGACACCACTAGTGAACTGTGGACCCCGGTCCATTATTTTACATCTGAATACAATCTACTGCAAACATTGTTCTTTGCTGTTCTTCGCAAACAAACATCATCTTCCACACTATACATTTAATCCTTTGTTTACAGCAAGCCGGTGAGATTGACAACCTCACTGTTAAGTTGGGGAAAAGTATTTTGATTGTGTTGTGCAGGTTCCACGTTGGCGCCGGAATCCCTGGTGTTGCGCCGCACTACACTCCGCCACCAACAACCTTCACGTGGTCCTTGACTCCTACTGGTTCGATAACCTTGGTTTCTTACTGAGGGAAAACTTGCTGCTGTATGCATCACACCTTCCTGTTGGGGTTCCCAACGGACGTGTGCTTCACGCGTATCAGACGCCGACGAATAAGCAACTCCCTCCGACCCTATGGAGTCAGGGCCTTCCGAATCCGGGAACAAGGATTACCTGACCCCGGAAGAACTCGTGGAGCAAGCAGGCATAGGAGCCTTAATTCACACAGAAGTACTCAACAAGCCTATTAACTCCGGAGGAAGCCGCAGATCCGGTAGCCCTAGAAGCTGCAAGAAAGGAGATGCTGGCTACCGCCAAGAGAATTTCCACCACCGCAGCGGCGATGCTGGAAGAAAGGCAAGAGGCTTAAGAAGTAATGGATGGTTTCCTCCAAAGAGAGTGCGAAGCTGTTGACTCTTTGCAGAAGGCCAAAAAGCTCCGAGAACATTGGGAGTCCATGATGAAAGACGCTCACAAGGAAGCAGACAAGATCCGACGGGACGCCATTGGCCCCCACAAGATCACCTTCGCGACTCACTCAAATCAGCATCCGCTCACAACTCCAAAGGAAAACATGCAGAAGGCCGCGGAGATTTTGGCAAAGAACAATGAGGAAATCGACATCAACCACCTCCGCACACTCGTCGCTTCGATGGCGCAAGTAAGTCGACACTTCACGCAAGTTGGAATCTAACCCAGAGTTATGCATGTCCACTGCGTAAAAGGACGCCTCCGGAAGCAAACATCGCGACGACGAATCGCGCACCGGATCCTCGGAGCGCAGAAGGAGAACCAGAGAACACCCAAATCCGATCCCCGTACCGTCGAAGACGGCTCCATCAGACCTGCAGAAGGGAAATGATGCGATGTATACTGGCAGGGACAAGTACTGGAACCCGTCACCCCTTCCCAAAGGCTACCCACGTCCTCCACCTCCTCGCCACCGTAGTCCAGTCGGAAACACTAGGCCCCATGGTCCTGGTGGAATCAACATCTGTAAAAACGTGGTCCCCCTGAGGAACAGGAACAGGGAGCGCACGCCGGAACCCCGTCGGAGCCGGAACGAGGAGCGCGACGCGGAGCCTCGCAGAAGCCGGAACGATGGAGGCGACCATCATCATGGTGGAGGCATCCATCGAAGCCGGAGTCAGCAGCGCGAGGGACGAGGAGAATCTGAAGGCGGAAGCAATAGGTCGAATTGGCCCCCTCGCAGGTCTCCCTCCCCACCACCTAGCGGTGGAGGCGGAGGTGAAGGCCGGAGATCTCGCTCGCGCACAAAATCCCCCCGCAATGGTCCGTGTGACGTGCGGGAGCGTCTCAACGAATACAAATCTGACTACATTGGCCCAAAGTGCTTTGGCAGGATGATCCGAGAGGAACCAAAGCAAAGGATGAACCTCAAGCTACCCGGAAACCTGAAGCATTATGATGGCAGTGAAAGGTCGGATACCTGGATCGAGGATTACTACAATGCAGTAACCTTCGCCGGATGTTGGGGGGATGACCCCCGGTATTCCAAAGGCATGCCGAACCGGCTTGTTTAAGCTATCAAGGTACCGGTTTAAAGATCATTCCGGGCTAAGAAGTTAAGCTTGTGGCTAAGTTAATCTATCCCGGTATCCCAGGAGGGGTATACCGGAATAGGCTAAGAAGGTACCGGACTACCGGTACAAGTTACACTGTAGCACGTTGGCAAGCTGGTAAAAGATTCCCTCAAGGACTAGAGGACAAGGATGAGCGAAGCACTTCAGCTTTAATCGAAGCTCTGAGGCCAAAGCAGAAGATGACGTAAAAGGTACCGGAGGATGTTACCGTTCCTGATTAAAGGTCTACCGGTGTCATCAGCTGCCAAAGAGGATTTGTAAAGTAGTTTGTCTAATCAAAGATGCCATTAGGGTTTCCTAGGGTTTCTTCCCCTGTAAGCCACCCTCTCCCCTATATAAGGAGAGGGAGCACCCCCCGCGAGGGACGATCGATGGGTGAGCAATAGAGAGATTGAGCTCGTACTGTACATCTTCAACCTCTGGCCAAGGCCAAGTTCATCAACAAAGATACCGGAAATCCATCCGGAATTCATCCCCATATAACCAAAACCCTCCACCGAATCCTCTAGCGCACATTCGGCCCCAACTTAAGCCATCCTATGGCATCTGTCCGTTCACCACGACGACAGTTGGCGCCAACCGTGGGGCCAGCAGCTGCGCTTGCTGGAGTTCATATTCGGGCGGGCCTCCTCACCATCTCCGGCGAGCGTGTGGTCATTGCGCTTCTCGACCGCGTCCTCACCATGGACTTCATCAACAACAACATTGGATGCTTCGCCAACGGTGGTAAGTTCCCCAAGAATGGCCGCATCATCGACTTCGACAGCCTCCGCGTCTACTACGGCATAGTCCCGGAGCGCCAGTGCCTCTCGCTGGTGCTGGTTGCGCCGGACCCGCCAAGATCTGCAGTTCGCAGCGGCCACGCAGCCGGCAGCGTGGAGGTGCTGGTGGTTGGCGCGGCTGACGCTGGCAAGGAAGCTGCGGCGGAAGGCGCTGGACAGACGAAGTCTGCACGCACGGCCAAGCCGCCGACCGAGCGTGATCAAGCGGTAGCAGGTGCATCTACAGCGCCACCGGAGACTCCTCTCCAAGCGGCCATGAGCGTGCTGGCGACGCCCATCGCGCAAAACATCGATCCGGCAGCGGCTCAGGCGGAGCTGGAGGCACAACGACAGAAGCTGCTCTCCGGAGGCGCGGACATCATCCGGGCGCAGCGCGAGCTGAACCTAACCCTACGTGAGTATAACGCTACCCATGGCTTTGCTTCTGTTAGCGCTCAGGCTGCTAGAGTACCGGAAAGCCGGCTTAGAGCTCGCAATCTAGATCAGGATCTGCGTAAGGAAGTTCTTGCCAGAAAAAGCATATCTGCATCGTTGAGCATTGTAGAAAAACCTAAGTATGGTAGACCGGACAAAACCATAAAAGCTGCTAGGCTTGCAGTAGAGCTGTGTGACTCGCTTACAGGAGATGCTTTAGCAAAACAACAAGATCGTGTTAGGGAGTTGCTTGACATGATACATGAACAAAATGCTGAGCAGCTTGCTAAGGTAAACAAAGCTGCAGCGTCAAAATCTGTGCGTTCAGCAAAGAATGCCGGAAGCAAGTCCCATGGGCAGGCATCGTCCCCCCATCCGGACAGAAGAAAAGAAAAAGAAGAAAATGCGCAGCAAATGACTGTGTATGATCCGGTACTTGCCGGAAAACAACAAGCCGGGCGACACGAGGCCGGAAGAAAAAGCCAAGGGGCAGGTCGAGGCTATGCCGGGAATGGCTATGCCGGAAATGATTATGCCGGTAGAGGTGAAACCGGGCAAAATTATCGTGCACCAAGAGCTGCTTATGTTGAGGAGGAAATGCCTCCGCCCAGGTACCGGCAGGCAAGAGCCGTGGTGCCGGAACATTACGATGAAGCTGATTCAGGAACTGAAAGAATCGCAGCCTACCGGAACCCTTTGGGGGAACGCGTATGAGAAAGATGCCTGCCAGACCGGGATGCGAGGCACAGGCTGGCCAGGGTGTATTTATCTGAGATGATCGAGGCAGAAGGTCCTCCGGGCCCAAAATGCTTTGGCCCACGAATCATGAAAGAAGAACCACCGGTTCGCAACTTCCAGTTGCCCCGTGACACAAAAACATATGATGGCACCACTAAGCCGGAAGACTGGCTTGCGGATTACGTGACCGCAGTATACGTCGCTGGTGGCGGAAGAACCGTAGCAGGTGGAGGAAACCGGCGTTGGGCCGTGAGAATTGTACCGTCTTTTCTGGTAGGACCGGCACGCATCTGGCTTAACAATTTACCAGCAGGAAGCATAAATGGCTAGCTAGACTTTGAGGAAGCTTTCGTGAGCAACTTCAGCAGTACGTACTGGAGGCCAGACAGGCCGCAGCAGCTCACCTTGTGCGTGCAGCGCTCTAATGAAACATACCGGGATTACCTGACCCGGTGGAACTCCACAAGAAACTCCTGTGAAGGAGTGATCGAGGCACATGCCATTGCTTGGTTTTGCAATGGGTGCAGAAGAGGTTCACCGCTGTGGCAAAAGCTGTAGAGGAACATGCCGATAACGTTGGTTGAAATGATACGTGTGGCAGATAGCTACGCATTAGGAGACCCAATGCAGCCAGCGGTTCAAGCCGAACTGGCGCAAACAAGCCAACCGCGCCAAGATCAATACCGGGATAACCGGCACAACAAAAGAAGGGAAGATTTTCCGGATCGAAGATATGGTCCACAGCAAGTGGCCGCGGTGCAAGATAATTTCGGCGCTAGCGGAAGCCAGAGGGCAAAAACCGGATCGCAGCCATGGGCGGGTCCTAAAAAACAGTGGGTTGTAAAGAAACCGTGGCAAAATGATGAGAGGTACACCATGGAATCCGCTATGGATCAACCGTGCCGGTGGCACACACCAAATCCCGCAAGGCCTGCGAACCATTTGACAAAGGATTGCACTTGGACCAAAAGATTGATGGAAAGAGTCATGATGAAAAATGCGAGGGACCAAAATACCGGAAGACTACCACCACCACCACCGCTTACCGGAGCAAATGCTCTACCGGTGCAACCTCAGCCGAACCGGCAGCAGAAACAACAACTTCATCAGGTGGAAGATGGCAATGGCCAACCACCACCGCCGGCACCTTTGGGCCGGAACGTTTACAAGGATCCGCACCTTTGATGTGTTGTGTTCGTTACTGAGCCAACAGACAGGCAGAGCATGCATCGCCGTTCCATGGAAGTGAATGCGGTTATGCCGGCAATACCGAAATACATGATGTGGTCTGGTCAGGAAATTACCTGGTCGTTTAAAGATCACCCAAAGATAATGCCAAACCCGGGTGGCTACGCTCTTGTCGTGGACCCTATCATGCATGGGCCAACGACTCGAGTCCGGTTCAACAAGGTGCTGATAGACAATGGTAGCAGCATAAACATTATGTACCGGCACACTATGCACACGCTGGGGATAACAGAGAATATGCTACAGCCAACTCACACAACTTTCCACGGAATCGTTCCGAGTCTATCATGTTCGCCCATGGGAAAAGTCCGGGTGGATGTGTCATTTGGAGGACGAGATAATTGTCGGGTTGAAAACCTTTTGTTCGAGGTGGTGGACCTGGACAGTCCTTACCATGCACTGTTGGGAAGACCGGCATTGGCGGCATTCATGGCCTCAACTCATACGGCATATCTCAAGATGAAGATGCCGGCACCTCGTGGACCCTTAACTGTGGTGGGAAATTATAAGATCTCACTGGAAACCGCTTCCGCCGGATCAAACCTGGCTGAGTCGCTGGTGATTGCAGAGGAAAAAAGAAGGATACAAACCGCAGTTGCGCTGGCTCAGTCCTCACAGTTAAGTTTAGCGAAAATGAGTGGCAACTTGGGCACGCCGACATTTAAGCCAACCAAGGAGACAAAGGACATCGTGCTGGACCCGGCATACCCTGAGCGCACCGTTCGTATCAGTGCTGGCCTGAGTGAGGCATAGGAAAGCGCGCTTGTCAACTTCCTCCCTGAGAATCGGAATGTCTTTGCCTGGTCTACTGATGACTTGGCAGGTGTTCCGAGGGAGTTGGTTGAGCACTCTCTGAATGACCGGAAGGACGCAAGGCCGGTAAGATAGCCCTTACGTCGATTCGCTGAAGACAGGAGAAAAATTGTTGGAGAAGAAGTAACAAAGTTACTGGTTGCCGGTTTCATCGTGGAGGTACTGCATACTGAGTGGCTAGCTAATCCGGTGTTAGTCGAAAAGAAAAAAGAGGAAGACCCCAAAGCTCCAAAGGTGTGGCGCATGTGCATCGACTACACCAACCTGAACAAGGCTTGCCCGAAAGATCTTTTCCCCTTACCCCGGATTGATCAAGTGATCGATTCTACTGCTGGTTGTGAGCTGTTGTCCTTTCTGGATGCTTATTCCGGTTTCCACCAGATTCCCCTGAAAAAGGAAGATCAAATAAAAACTGCGGTCATTTCCCCGCACGGGGCTTATTGCTATGTCACTATGCCTTTCGGTTTGCGCAACGCTGGTGCAATGTACCAGCGCTGTATGCAAAAGTGTCTGTTTCATCAAATTGGAAATAATGTGCAAGTCTATGTGGACGATGTCGTGATAAAAAATAAGGTAAAAGAAACCTTGATCGATGATCTGAGGCAAACATTTGACAACTTGAGGAGGTTCCGGATGAAGCTCAATCCGGCAAAATGCACCTTCGGTGTTCCTGCTGGCAAACTGCTTGGCTTTCTCGTATCAAGCCGGGGTATTGAGGTTAATCCGGTAAAAATCCGGGCCATTGAAAGAATGACTATATCGCAAGATCTCAAAGATGTGCAAAAGTTTACCGGAAGCTTGGCATCGCTAAGCCGGTTCATAAGAAGGTTGGGAGAAAAGGCTCTGCCACTCTATGCTTTGATGAAAAAATCTGATACCTTCGTCTGGACCCCTCAGGCAGACGTGGCGTTTAGAGATCTGAAAACGATGCTGGCAACTGCGCCGGTATTAGCTTCGCCTCTAGAAAGGGAGCCCATGCTGTTGTACATAGCAGCAACAAACCGGGTCGTGAGTGTTGTGGTTGTGGTAGAAAGAGAAGACGAGGGAAAAACCATGCAGAGACCGGTATACTACCTGAGCGAGGTGCCCTCCCTCTCAAAACAAAACTACCCTCACTTCCAGAAAATGACCTACGGCGTGTTTATGGCCGCCACGAAGCTCAAGCACTATTTTGAAGAGCACCCCATGAAAGTGGTGACTGAGGCACCCATTTCAGATATCATGTGCAACAAGGATGCTAGCGGCAGGATTACCAAATGGGCAATTCAGCTATCACCCTATGTACCGGTGTACGAAAGAAGAGATGCCATAAAATCACAAGCCTTGGCCGATTTTCTAGTCGATTGGGCGGAAATGCAGTACAAACCGCCGGAACAAAAGATAGAATACTGGAAGATGCACTTTGACGGATCCAAGCTCAAAGAGGGACTGGGTGCCGGTGTGGTTCTTACTTCACCTAAGGGAGATCATCTACGGTATGTTCTGCAAGTGCATTTCAGAGCATCGAACAATGTTGCTGAATACGAGGCTCTAATCCATGGGCTAAAGGTCGCAAAAGAAATCGGTGCACACCGGATCATTTGCTACGGTGACTCAAATCTTGTGGTGCAGCAATGTTCCAGAGATTGTGACGCAAAGGATGCCAACATGGCCTCATACCAGTTCCATGTACAAAAAATTGCTGGATTCTTCGAAGGTTGTGAGTTTCACCATGTGCCGCGAGCGGAAAATGAAGCCGCGGATATGCGCTCTCTAAGTTGGGCTCCTCCAGGCAGGAAATTCCTCCCGGAATAGCTTTGGCTCACCTAAGGGTGCCATCGATCAAACCAAGTCCGGAGTCTGAATCAATTTTCGTACCGGAGTCACATGTTGTCCCAATGGACATTGACGAGGGGAACCCGGGGACTGTTCCAGTAAACCCGGAGACTGTGGGATCCAAGCCGGAAGAAGCCATGCTGGTGGACAGTATGGAGATAGACGTACCGGTGTTTCTGGTTCGAGAAGCACCAACTTGGGTTGAACCTATTAAGGAATTCCTGATCAACGACACTCTGCCGGTTGATGAAAATGAATCAAGAAGGATCCAAAGGAGGTCCAAGGCCTATACTATCATCAACGGCGAGGTGTACAAAAGGAGTGTTACCGGAGTCCTCCAAAGGTGTGTGGAACCGGAAGAGGGAAAAGAAATGCTGGAGGAAATTCACCAAGGAGAATGCGGGCACCACGCTTCATCAAGGGCGCTGGTGGCAAAAGTGTTCCGGCATGGGTTCTACTGGCCCACGGCACTGGAAAATGCTGAGGATTTGGTACGGAAATGCAACGGGTGCCAGAGGTACGCCAAGCAAAACCATACCCCAGCATCCGGTCTGAAAACTATACCGTTAACTTGGCCATTCGCTGTTTGGTGCCTTGACATGGTTGGCCCATTCAAAACCGCAAGGGGAAGCATGACTCATATCCTAGTGATGGTAGATAAATTCACCAAGTGGCTGGAAGTGAAACCTATCGCAAAGTGTGATGGGCATACGGCGGTGAAGTTCTTGAAAGAGGTTATCTTGCGGTATGGATACCCGCATAGCATTATCACTGACAATGGGACAACATCCGGTTGGATCTGTGTTCAGTGGCACACCCGCAAGGCAATGGCCAAGTGAAAAGAACCAATGCTTTGGTGCTTTCCGGTATCAAACCAAGAGTCATTGAACCGCATGAAAAGACACCGGGATGCTGGCTCGATGATCTACCGTTAGTGCTGTGGAGCATAAGAACAACGCCGAACCGGTCTACCGGATACACTCCATTCTTCATGATTTATGGGGCAGAAGTCGTGATACCTACCGACATTATCCATGATTCACCAAGGGTTCAGCTCTATACCGAAGAAGAGGTAAAAGAGGCCCGAGAAAATGATGTGGACCTGCTCGAGTAAGCAAGAGAGATGGCTTTGGCAAGAACGGCCATATACCAGCAGAACCTCAGACGCTCTCATAGCCGGGAGGTTAACCCGAGAGTGTTCCGGGAAGGGGACCTGTTGTTGCCTAATCAATGGTGCCTCGGAGGAGGGATCCTCACGAGGGGGAGAAGAAGTTGGGGCCATAGGGTGGAGTGCACACGGGACGGTGGTACGCGATTTACCCAGCTTCAGAACACCTGCATGATGACAGGGCCTATTGCTGCTTGTCTGGAATTATCTGGGCGCTTTCGCGTTGTTACAATGAGTTGTGGTTGTGCTCGTGATCGTGCCTGTAGGGCTCCCGGGATCCGGCTTATAAAGGCGCACGGATCTAGGGTTTGCATGGAGAGTCCTAGCCGGAATACAAGTTTCCTAACTACGGTTCAATATCTTGCCGTGTACGTCAAGGATCCGCCTTCCATCAGGACCGTGCTGGATCCGGATACTTCATGGGCCTTCACGGATCCGGCCTCCTTCGTAGGTCGGTTGGGATCCGGCTTCCTGTTCCTGGGCTGGACTTCATCCTTTAGGATCTACAGCAACTGGGCCGCCCGATGGGCCCCATGCCACATCACCATCTATGGGCCACCCGGGCTTGCCGGATCTAGGCCTTGCCGTTGATATACCCATAAAGTATACCCACAACAGTAGCCCCCGAAGTTCTTCGAGATTCATTATTCCTCCGACTTCAATCAGCTCGGATCCGAAGAGAATCTTGAAGAGCTTCAAAACTTTACTCGTTTCCGATATCATCTTCTCGGAAATCTTCTTTTCTTCAGTAACGACAATGTAACAGAAGTTCCACTTTTCCCGTGCACAACTTCCTCCTTTCCCGCGCTAAATTTTCGGAGATGCAAATCTATAGCCGGAAATTTCGGGAGCGCGCAGTCAAAGTTACCTCCACGTCGTTTCACCGCTTTTAACCTAAGACACGTGTCACGCATCCAACGGCATGACCGTTCAGTTTCCACCGTCGGATCCGAAACACGAATCTCCACGCGAGGTCTATAAATACCCCCACGCGCGGTAAGTTTTTCATTCTTTCACCTCCTTACCCACTTCATCTTCCACCTCGCGCCGCGCCGCCAGTCCAATCTCAACTCCGGCGAGTCGCTTCGCAGAAAGCTTCGCGCGTCGCCACTCCGAGCCTCCCCTCACGCCAAGATCATCGCGGTTGATCGGGAAATCTTTCCTGCCACCGATTCGTGGTCAAAAAGTGAGGTTTGCTCCAAGTCCGGCGACCTCTACTTCACCGGAACTTCGTCGGACCACCGTGCCATTAACGGTACGTGTGCCGGCCTCGTAGGAGAAAGACTTAGGGTATATCCGGTTACTCAAATTAACTTTTGCATGGGTGCAGCCGGAAGCATGTCACACGGTTCACCAAAATGTGCTGGTAGTTCTCCCAATAGCCCGGAACCCAGCACAATAGAACCAATCTGCCCGGATCCCATTGCATTCTTGCCACCATTTGTTTTCGACATCCGGTTAGCTCAACCGTTCTCCGCCTCTTTCGGCACTGCAATAGGCCGGATCCCTACTCCCCAAGAACTCCAAGAAGAACTCGAGGGAAAAGCCAGGATGGCAGCCAAGGTACAGGAGGCGGAAAACAAGAAGGCCACCAAGGCCCGGATCCGTGAAGGCAAGAGGGGTCAGTGGTGGCCCTGTGAAACTACCGATGCGGAGCTTAGGGAGCTCCAGAACGAGGGCATAATCTCCACCAATTGGAGTTTCATGAGCGACTCCGACGTCCCCATGACTGATGCGGACGAGAGAGTCATGACCAAAGCTTGGGTTGAGCGCGGCCTATCGCTCCCCTGTTCGGAATTCTTCCTTTCTATCCTCAGCACATACGAACTTCAACCCCACAACATCTATCCAAACTCATATCTCCTTCTCTCGAACTTCGCAACTCTCTGCGAAGGGCATCTTGGGATCCGACCGGATGTCCGGCTATGGTAGTTTTTCTTCCGGGTGAAGAAGGAAACAAAAGATAAGGCCATGGTGAATGTAACATCCCAAGATTTCAATAAAAGGAACAAGAGAGAGAGAATTCAAGAATCCAAAAATCAGAGCCAACAAAAACTTTTTCTCATCATATAGGACTATGCATATAGCTCACCTTGTTAATTATTTGTGTGTGCTTTTGCCATGATGCTTGCTTATGTGTTACTCTCACTCTAAAACCCTAGCAATGATCACTTGATCATCCAAAGTCAAATAAAAATAAAATAGAAAAGAAATTCCAAAAATCAACTTCACACTCACTTATGGCCTATGCCATTTTTGCAAATCTTTACTCTAGACCAATTTGGTTTGCACCATTAGTTGTAAATGGATACTAAACACTTATTAACACTTTTGGAAACAATCAAACTCATTTCAAATCAAATTTGAATCAAAATTGAGCTCACATATGATTATGGTCATATGTGCCATTTTTAACCCGATGCCCACTTTGAGCCCCTGGTTTTTAACTTTTCACTTCTACACTTTGTCAACTCTTTACACCTCATCCAAGACAACATCAAGGACTTCAACTTTGCCCAAAACCACCTACCCAAATTCCTTCTCAAATTCAAATGAGGATCAAGCAAAGTTGGAACAAAGTTGCATATGCAAGATCATATGCAATTTGAGATTTTGCAAACCAACTCCAAATTGAACCAAACCACCACCATTCTACTCCTTTTAATATATGACTACAACCCACCAAAAAGATTTGCAAAATTCCAAAGTAATTTTCTTTCGGCCATTTTAACAAACACCTTGCAGGCAGGGATTAAACAAGTGCCCATACTGAAAATTTGGAGAGGACTTGGTCCAACCCTGCCCTCTCTGCACCTCTGGACCCTCCTCTCACCTCAATGCATCACCTCCACCACTTGCCAAGCACTGGAGCACGGCCAACTTGACAAACCTTGCCATCCCGTGGCATGGCATGCCACCACCATGCCACTCTCACCTCTGGCCATCTCTGGACCGAACCACCATGTCAACTCGCTTCATCTCACCTCCCTGGACACGCTCGTGCCACCCCTTGACAAAGACTGAGCTCGCACGCGTCAGCACACGCACGCCCAGTGGCGCCCAGGACATGCCCATGCCGCGCCAGAGCGCGCATGGTGTCCGCGTTGGACGCGCCAGAGCGCCAGCTGCCTGGAGCCACCGCGCCACCTCGACCACTCCTTTCAGCGCCAGTCGACGTGCGACGAGTCACTGGACCGCCTGGACACACCCACTGGCCCGCGGGAACGCCGCAGGTGATGAGCGCGTCCACGACCGTCCGCCATGGCCTGAGCACTCCCGTCAACCTCGCCATCACTGCAGAGCCTCGCCAGAGCCACGATCACGTGCGTCAGCTTCGCCAGTGCAACAGCCACACGACGCGCCCATGCCTTGCCTCTTCGCCGCCCTGGAACGACGACGCCGTCGACGACCCTAGCTCCGCCCTTCGGCCACCTCCCGCTCCTATAAAAGGAGGACCTCTCCCACCGATTTGAGCACACCATTCTCTCCCTCTCATCCTCACAGCACTCCTTGCCACCTAAATTTCACCGATTAGTCGCCGGAGGCCTCCAATCGCAAGCTCACCGCCGCCGCCAGTACACGGAGCAAGCCGGAGCAGGAGGCCACCCCAGGACACGCCGCTGCTACCAGGGAGATCCTCGTCCTCGACAACGACGCGGCGCACCCCTCCGACGCTCGCCGGAGCTCCGACGGCCGCTCCGACCCCCTACCTCCGCCACCAGTGAGTCCCCTCTCGCCGGAGACGACGACCCTTGTCGTCCGTCCGATCCTCGCCTAATCCTACGGCACAGAACGTCGCGTACCATTTCAGCGTGTGAGTCACGCTGTCAGCTGGCCCGCTGTGTTGCTGGGCCGGCCCATCTCCCTCTCTCTCTGCCTAGCCCGTTAAGATCTCCCGCCAGCCCACAGTTTGAATTCAAATTTGGAAAATAGAGAAATACCCCAATCTGATGCAAAATTTGAATTTTAATAGGGACAAATCTACTAGGCCAAATTTTGCAAATTTTATATATTTGGAAACCTTGTGAAATTATCTACACAATGTCACTGGTTTGAACCCTAGATCTATTGTAGAATTAAAGTGACAAAATAAACAAGGCAGGGACTTTTCTGCTTTAGAATAATTCTTAAAAATCAACCATAAATGCTTTTCAATTAATTCCAACTCCTATAATTCACATTTCACTTATAGTAATTGTTTCTACAAAAATATGCCATGCTTACTTTGAATGATCATGGCCTAGTTGAATAAAATGACTTTATGGCTATTTTTAGTCAAAGATATTGTCCAAAACTATTAAGAAATCTTATGAGAGAGTTTCTCTCATTTAAATCTTGTCACCAACAATTTCAAATGAAGTAGAGACTCTGGTCAATTAGGTCTCATAGGAATTGTTGGTGATATTAAATCTTTACTATGCTAGAATTAAATAGTATGAGGTGCTCACCTCATTTAAATCATTTTCTCAAAATGGTAAGTGTGAAGAGGTTGACTTGGGTCAACCTAGGTCACATATTATGCATAAGAGAAATTAAATCTTAATAAGATAATGAGAGGAAATTATTTTTCTTAAATGATAAAAAGAACACATCCACCAACTCAATATTAATATGTGATGCTAGTTAAAGTGTGTAGCTCATGAGTGTGCCTAGTTTAGTAAATTAGTTTGGTATGATGATTGTGTACCCCGTATTCGTATTTTAGACGCTAGTACCGAGGAGTACCAGGAGGAGGAGGAGGTCTACTTCCAAGGAGAAGAAGACCACTTTGACCAATTCCCCAACCAAGGCAAGATAATACTCTTGCAAAGTGCAAAGCTCACCATGAGCAAAGCATTACCCATTTACTTAATGTTTATGATCCTTTTTCCCAGTTTTACTTTACAAGTTTTATTTACTGTTGTTTTATCAAAGTACTTTTTGATTTATGATTCACTTGGATAGTATTGGATTAGTACAAGAGTATCAAAGTTAGCCTAGAAGCAAAGCAAAGTATTTAGCACCCCTCATACCTAGATGCTAGTGCTAAACTAAAAATGACTACTCTAGATGGGAATATGTGTTTACGAAATAATGATGTTGAAAACCTTGGAATGATGAGTCATTTCCATTGAAAGATTTTGAAGGTGAATATGACCTGAATTTTGACTTGGTGAAATGACTAAAACTGATGATTGAGTTGGATGCGATACCATTCCAATTTTTGAGTACCCCCACAATACCTGATTATGGGTAAGGCTTAGCTGGAAATTTATGTGTCTTAGTATGGGTTCCCTCTGAACACACATCATAGGGGTTACGCTTGAGGCTGCCTCCGTTGTTGAGAAATGATGTGAATTGAGGTGAATTGTACGGCCAAGCCCTGTGCAGTTCCCGGGTTAACAGTAGGTTTTCACCGGGAGGCCAAGCTCATGGGGAGAAGTGCCTATACTAGGGTGTGTAAGTGAAAGGTTAACGGTTGATGATCCGCGTACTGAGTTACGATTATTCGGGGTTTTATCCCTGACGGATGTAATCGAATGTTGTGGCACAAGTGTGCAACCTCTGCAGAGTGTAGAACTATTCGAATAGCCGCGTCCGCGGATATGGACAATTGGGAAGGCCGTACTGTTTCCGTCATTAGAATTTATATCTATGTGACTGGTGAATTTGAACTTGAACTTGAACGGTGAATTTGAATTTGAATCACAACAGAGTTGTGGGAATGACACTAATGTTCCCACTTGAGTTAGTTAGCACATGAGGAGTTGTTTAATAAAATGTTTAGCAAATAAAATTGGCTTTATGCCAATAAACTTAGAGCTTAGAACACTCTCAATAGTAATGTTAGTACTTACATTAGTATTAGATTGCGAGTACTTAAAGTACTCACGGCTTTGTCCCTGGCTATTCAAATGGCCAGAATATGAAGCCGAGCAGCAGTACGAGGATGACGATCGGCAGGACGTCTACCACAACTAGGAGCTTCTAACGTCAAGCGTTGGCCTGTGGACTAGAGAGTCCTTGTATCTTACGCTTCCGCTATGAACTTGTGTTTGTTCGTTGATCATTAGATCAACTATTCGTGTAATATGGATCATGTGATTCCAAGTTGTAAGACATTATGGTTTGTAATGAATGATGACTGTGATACTTAACTATTATGCCTCGCAACAACAATTTTCTGGGATTGCGATGTATGACATAATAGGCACCCGGACTTAAAAATCCGGGTGTTGACAAGTTAGAAATGGACGTTCTGAAAGATTAGTTTCAAAAATGAATGAAGTATTTCTGAAAAACTTAGTCTTGTCTTCTCTTTGAGTTCTTTGGAAAAATAAGAAGTCATGCTCTTCCTTAGAAATATAACTAAAATTTTGCCACACATGTTCACTTCTCTAACTTAATCCTTCACTTTCAGATGGAGCCCATGAACACGAAGTTTTACCAGCTCGGGAACGGGGAAGCTTGGTCTTTGAGCACGACCTCAACGCCCTTTCCGACCACCTTGGTCGCCCGCACCCGGAGTTCCATGGAGTGCAGGTCAATGACCAGCCAGGAGGCGAGTTGCAGTGGATCATCACCGCTGACTTGAGGGGCAAGATGGAGACTCCCACTTCGAGAGGATCCTCTTCTCCTTCGGGGAGAGCAACTGGCTGGACGGACTCGCCCGCGCCCTTCAGGAGGCACTCGCACGCTTGTGAGGGATGAGCGGGGAAGCACTCAGGAGCCCTCGCTTTTCTCACCTCGCGAGGCATAACTCTGCTGGAGAGCCCATGGACATGTCGCCCCACCCGGAGCTGAAGCACCATGTGGAGCACCTGGACTTCATCCTGTACCACACCCAGCAGGACCTCGACCACGCACGTGAGTACGCCAACCAGACTCACGCCCACATCATCGAGCAAGGTGAAGCCATCAAGCTCCTCAACAACGACCGCAAGACTCTCCGCCAGCAGCGGGCAAAGAAGGATGCCACCATCACCCGCCTCCGCGCAAAGATAGCAGCGCTTGAGGCCACTGTCAAGGACCAGGAGGAACAAATGAAAAAGATGGAGGAAGATGGAGATGACATTCAGGGAGGAAGTGCCTTCCTGAGTGACGACGATGACTTCGAGGAGGATGAGAACACCGAGGAGGAAGACTATGAGTTCCTCGATGCTGGAGAAGATGACCATGTCGCCATAGATGTAGATGAGGATGAGGAGTAGTTCACTTGTACACTATCGTAGGTGTGAGTTGTATCCCGCCCATGTATCGTAGCTTGGAGAAGAAGGGTTCTTAAAACCCTTAGTGTGTTAGCTTGTAATGTGTGTTGTTTGTCATGAATGAATGTATGTTGTGTTATCATGAAAAGACTTCAAGTTTTAAACTTTTTGAACTTAAAACACAAAACAAGCCATAGAGAATTTCCCTCTTATCTCATGATCTATCTCAATGCTCAGATGGCCCCTCCGGTTCGCAATGCGACTCAAGAAGCAATGATGCAGATGTTGCAAACTATGCTGGAAGGTAGAGAAGCCGAAAGAGCTGAAAGGCAAGCCAACCTTGCAGCACTTCAACAGCTTGCCAACAACAATCAAGGCCACCATGATCATCCAGGATCCAAGCTCAAGAACTTCCAGAATACCAACCCGCCAGTTTTCAGCAAGACTGAGGAACCACTTGATGCAGATGATTGGCTCCAAACTATGGAGAACAATCTAGAAGTAGCTGGAGTTGAAGAGAATGAGAAAGTGCTGTTTGCCACGCACTACTTAGCCGGACCAGCAAGAGCTTGGTGGACAAGCACCCGTGCCATGAACGCGGGACAGTTTATGACTTGGACTGATTTCAAGCTCAAGTTCAGCAAGTACCATGTGCCCCCGAGTCTGATAAAGAATATGAGAGATGAATTCCGTGAACTGAAGCAAGGCCGGATGTCCGTGGTGGAATACCGCGACAAGTTTCTCACACTGTCAAGGTACGCCCCGGATGAGACCGACACTACTGAGAAGAGGAAGGAAAGGTTCCTGAACGGACTGCATGATGAGATGCAGACTGTGTTGATCAACATCCCCTTCGCCGACCTCGAAGCCCTTGTTGACTCCGCCATCCAAATGGAGGGCAAACTGCACCAAGCCATCGAGAACCGCAAGCGCCGCATGATGAATCAAAGTGGATCAAGCCACCCCAGAAGTATCGCCCTAGCTCCAGCGGAGGTTTCACTCCAAGAAACAACAAGGCACCGATGCAGAACTCGCGCCCCGATTATCAGAACCGGAGTGGAGGAAACTCGAGGCCAGGAGGCCACTACAACAACAACAACAATAGCAACTACAACAACAACAACTACAACCGCGCTCCGCCGAGAGCCCCCAACAACAACAACAGCAACAACAACACCAACACCGCACCAAGGACCGGGAGCAATGCAATCCCCGTCGCGAACAAGCCGGACAAGACCACCATCACTTGCTATGAGTGTGGTGTAGTGGGACATTACTCCAATGAGTGTCCCAAGAGGCTCGCCAAGCTCGCAGGCAACCCCGCACCACCAGCTCAGCAGCAACGCCGTGTCTCCACCGGCAAGAAGTTCGCCCCCAACAACCCGAACAACCGCGGAGGACGCCTCTACCACATGAACGCCGATGAAGCCCAGGAAGCACCCGACGTGGTGCTGGGTATGTTCTCTGTTAACTCAATACCAGCAAGAGTGTTGTTTGATTCTGGAGCATCGCATTCATTCGTTATAGAAGACTTTGTGTGCACTAGTAAGATTCAACCAATCAGCTTGAAACATGTCATGATAGTTCAAATACCTGGATCAACAACTAAAGCTAGAAAATTTTGCAAAGATGTACCCATCAGAATCCATGAAATAGACTTTTATGCAAACTTGATTGTTACGGGAACAAAAGGATTGGAAGTAGTCCTGGGTATGGATTGGATGGCGAAACATCATGGATTGATAGACTGCGCCAAGAAGGCCATCACCATGACTAGTAGCACCGGAATAATAATAGAACACATGTCTGAAAAGCTACCAAGAAATTTCACATGTAACCAAAGTGTAGCCAAGCCAACTCTGGATCAAATCAGGGTCGTTTGTCGATACCCTGATGTGTTTCCGGATGATCTACCCGGTATGCCCCCGGATCGGGATATCGAGTTTATCATCGAGTTAATCCCTGGAACAGGACCTATAGCCCAGAGAGCCTATAGCATGAACCCCGCAGAGTTAGTGGAACTGAAGAAACAACTGGATGATATGCTATACAAAGGTCTGATTCGACCGAGTGCGTCGCCTTGGAGATCACCAGTTTTGTTTGTGGATAAAAAGGACGGTGCCACTCGTCTGGTTACGGATTATCGTAAGCTTAACAATGTCACCATCAAGAACAAATATCCCTTGCCAAAGATATAAGACCTGTTTGACCAGCTAACCGGTGCCCAGTATTCTCGAAGATTGATCTGAGGACAGGTTACCATCAACTGAAGATCCGAGCAACAGATATTCCCAAGACTGCCTTTACCACCAGATATGGACTGTATGAGTACAATGTCATGTCCTTTGGACTGACCAATGCCCCCGCTTACTTCATGAATCTCATGAATAAGATCTTTATGGAATTCCTGGATAAGTTTGTCGTTGTCTTCATCGACGACATCCTTATCTACTCCAAATCAGAAGAAGAACATGAGCAACATTTGGAAGTGGTCCTAGAAACCTTGAGGCAACACAAGTGGTACGCCAAGTTTAGCAAATGTGAGTTTTGGTTGAAAGAAGTAGGATTCCTGGGACACATCTTGTCTGCAGGAGGAATTGTTGTAGATCCCGCAAAAATCAAAACCGTTGAGGAATTGAAAGCCCCAACCACCCAGACTGAAGTCCGAGCATTTCTGGGATTAGCGGGATATTACCACCGATTCGTTGAAGGATTTTCAAGCATCGCAAGACCAATGACCCAACTGCTGAAGAAGGACAGGAAGTTTGACTGGAATGACAAATGTGAAGAAAGCTTTCAGCTACTCAAGCTCAGATTAACCACAGCCCCAATATTGATCATGCCCGATGTCACCAAGCCATTCGATGTCTATTGTGATGCATCCAAGACTGGTCTTGGATGTGTGTTGATGCAAGGAGGCAAGGTGATATCTTACCTATCCAGGCAACTGAAGCAACATGAACAGAACTATCCAACTCATGACTTGGAGTTAGCAGCCGTAGTTTTAGCCCTGAAGGTTTGGCGTCATTACCTCATGGGTAATCGATGCGAGATATATTCAGATCACAAGAGCCTGAAGTACATTTTCACCCAGAAGGAGCTGAACATGAGACAACGCAGATGGATTGAATTAATCAAAGATTACGACATGGAAATTCACTACCACCCCGGCAAGGCCAATGTGGTAGCGGATGCTTTGAGCAGACTGCCGTGTCAGTTAAACTCCATGATCGCAATAGAGCAACCAAGCCTGTATCAAGAGTTTGAACAATTCAGACTAGAGCTAGTGAGCGAAGGATTCCTCGCCAGCATTGAGCTCCAACCCACCTTGATGAGCCAGATAAAGGAAGCCCAGAAGGGAAATGCCAGCATTGATGGAATCAAGAACCAGATAGCCGCAGGAAAGGCACCAGGATTCACCGTAGATGAAGAAGGAGTTCTTTGGTACAACGAACGCCTGTGTGTACCATCAGATTCGGAGTTGAAGCAAGTCATTCTGAAAGAAGCTCACGATACACTGTATTCCATTCATCCCAGAGGAACCAAGATGTACCAAGACCTGAAGGAACAATTCTGGTGGCACGGAATGAAGCGAGAGATAGGAAGCTACATCGCCAAGTGTGATATCTGTCAACGAGTCAAGGCGGAACATCAACGCCCCGCAGGACTGTTGCAACCCCTACAGATTCCTGAGTGGAAATGGGATTCTGTCGGTATGGACTGTATCACAGGATTGCCTAAATCTAGCCGAGGAAATGACTCCATTTGGGTAGTCATCGATAGGTTGACCAAAGTTGCACATTTCATCCCCGTCAAGACCACATACCAAGGCCCAAAGCTTGCAGAGTTATACATATCCAGAATAGTCAGCCTGCACGGAACACCGAAGTCAATTGTGTCAGATAGATGATCTCAATTCACCTCAAGATTCTGGCAGAAAGTGCATGAAGGACTAGGAACCCGTCTAAATTTCAGCACAGCTTATCACCCATAGATTGATGGACAGACCGAGAGAGTCAACCAGATACTGGAAGATATGTTGAGAGCCTGTGTGCTAGAGTATGGATCCCAATGGGAAGACTGCCTACCTTACACAGAATTCTCCTACAACAATAGCTATCAAGCCAGCTTACAGATGGCCCCTTCGAAGCCCTGTACGGAAGGAAATGCCGTACCCCTCTGAACTGGTCGGAAGTCGGAGATAGTCAAGTCTTCGGCCCCGATGTTCTCCGCGAAGCCGAAGAGAAGGTGCACAAGATCCGCGAGTACCTCAAGACCGTCCAGTCAAGACAGAAGAGCTACGCCGACAAGAGACGCCGAGAGATGACATTCGAGATCGGAGATTTTGTATATCTCAAGGTCTCACCCCTCAAATGAATGCAGAGATTCCAACTCAAAGGAAAGCTCGCCCCCAGATATGTCGGACCATTCAAAGTTCCGAGTCGCCGAGGAGAAGTTTCATATCAGCTGGAACTACCGGAAGAAATGGCCGCCGTGCACAATGTGTTTCACATCTCACTGCTTCGGAAGTGCCTAGAAGTGCCGGAGAAGACCGAAGTGTTCTAGAACATCGACCACCGAGCCATTGATATCAACAAGGATCTAACCTACCACGAAGTGCCTATTCGCATCCTTGAAGAAGCATTCAGGACCACCCGCACCATAAGTATCAAGTTCCTGAAGATACAATGGAGTAATCACACCGAAGAGGAAGCAACTTGGGAACGCGAGGAAGACATGAAGAAGGAATACCCAGATCTCTTTAGTACCTAGTTTTCTCCAGATCTCAGGACGAGATCTTTTGTAAGGGGGAAGGGTTTGTAACATCCCAAGATTTCAATAAAAGGAACAAGAGAGAGAGAATTCAAGAATCCAAAAATCAGAGCCAACAAAAACTTTTTCTCATCATATAGGACTATGCATATAGCTCACCTTGTTAATTATTTGAGTGTGCTTTTGCCATGATGCTTGCTTATGTGTTACTCTCAATCTAAAACCCTAGCAATGATCACTTGATCATCGAAAGTAAAATAAAAATAAAATAGAAAAGAAATTCCAAAAATCAACTTCACACTCACTTATGGCCTATGCCATTTTTGCAAATCTTTACTCTAGACCAATTTGGTTTGCACCATTAGTTGTAAATGGATACTAAACACTTATTAACACTTTTGGAAACAATCAAACTCATTTCAAATCAAATTTGAATCAAAATTGAGCTCACATATGATTATGGTCATATGTGCCATTTTTAACCCGATGCCCACTTTGAGCCCCTGGTTTTTAACTTTTCACTTCTACACTTTGTTAACTCTTTATACCTCATCCAAGACAACATCAAGGACTTCAACTTTGCCCAAAACCACCAACCCAAATTCCTTCTCAAATTCCTTCTCAAATTCAAATGAGGATCAAGCAAAGTTGGAACAAAGTTGCATATGCAAGATCATATGCAATTTGAGATTTTGCAAACCAACTCCAAATTGAACCAAACCACCACCATTCTACTCCTTTTAATATATGATTACAACCCACCAAAAAGATTTGCAAAATTCCAAAGTAATTTTCTTTTGGCCATTTTAACAAACACCTTGCAGGCAGGGATTAAACAAGTGCCCATACTGAAAATTTGGAGAGGACTTGGTCCAACCCTGCCCTCTCTGCACCTCTGGACCCTCCTCTCACCTCAATGCATCACCTCCACCACTTGCCAAGCACTGGAGCATGGCCAACTTGACAAACCTTGCCATGCCATGGCATGGCATGCCACAACCATGCCACTCTCACCTCTGGCCATCTCTGGACCGAACCACCATGTCAACTCGCTTCATCTCACCTCCCTGCACACGCTCATGCCACCCCTTGACCAAGACTGAGCTCGCACGCGTCAGCACACGCATGCCCAGTGGCGCCCAGGACATGCCCATGCCGCGCCAGAGCGCGCATGGTGTCCGCGTTGGACGCGCCAGAGCGCCAGCTGCCTGGAGCCACCGCGCCACCTCGACCACTCCTTTCAGCGCCAGTCGACGCGTGACGAGTCACTGGACAGCCTGGACACACCCACTGGCCCGCGGGAACGCCGCAGGTGACGAGCGCGTCCACGACCGTCCGCTATGGCCTGAGCACTCCCGTCAACCTCGCCATCACTGCAGAGCCTTGCCAGAGCCACGATCACGCGCGTCAGCTTCGCCAGTGCAACAACCACACGACGCGCCCATGCCTTGCCTCTTCGCCGCCCTGGAACGACGACGCCGTCGACGACCCTAGCTCCGCCCTTCGGCCACCTCCCGCTCCTATAAAAGGAGGACCTCTCCCACCGATTTGAGCACACCATTCTCTCCCTCTCATCCTCACAGCACTCCTCGCCACCTAAATTTCACCGATTAGTCGCCGGAGGCCTCCAATCGCAAGCTCGCCGCCGCCGCCAGTACACGGAGCAAGCCGGAGCAGGAGGCCACCCCAGGACACGCCGCTGCTACCAGGGAGATCTTCGTCCTCGACAACGACGCGGCGCACCCCTCCGACGCTTGCTGGAGCTCCGACGGCCGCTCCGACCCCCTACCTCCGCCACCAGTGAGTCCCCTCTCGCCGGAGACGACGACCCTTGTCGTCCGTCCGATCCTCGCCTAATCCTACGGCACAGAACGACGCGTACCGTTTCGGCGTGTGAGTCACGCTGACGCGTGGACCCCACGCTGTCAGCTGGCCCGCTGTGTTGCTGGGCCGGCCCATCTCCCTCTCTCTCTGCCTAGCCCGTTAAGATCTCCCGTCAGCCCACAGTTTGAATTCAAATTTGGAAAATAGAGAAATACCCCAATCTGATGCAAACTTTGAATTTTAATAGGGACAAATCTACTAGGCCAAATTTTGCAAATTTTATATATTTGGAAACCTTGTGAAATTATCTACACAATGTCACTGGTTTGAACCCTAGATCTGTTGTAGAATTAAAGTGACAAAATAAACAAGGCAGGGACTTTTCTGCCTTAGAATAATTCTTAAAAATCAACCATAAATGCTTTTCAATTAATTCCAACTCCTATAATTCACATTTCACTTATAGTAATTGTTTCTACAAAAATATGCCATGCTTACTATGAATGATAATGGCCTAGTTGAATAAAATGACTTTATGGCTATTTTTAGTCAAAGATATTGTCCAAAACTATTAAGAAATCTTATGAGAGAGTTTCTCTCATTTAAATCTTGTCACCATACAATTTCAAATGAAGTAGAGACTCTGGTCAATTAGGTCTCATAGGAATTGTTGGTGATATTAAATCTTTACTATGCTAGAATTAAATGGTATGAGGTGCTCACCTCATTTAAATCATTTTCTCAAAATGGTAAGTGTGAAGAGGTTGACTTGGGTCAACCTAGGTCACATATTATGCATAAGAGAAATTAAATCTTAATAAGATAATGAGAGGAAATTATTTTTCTTAAATGATAAAAAGAACACATCCACCAACTCAATATTAACATGTGATGCTAGTTAAAGTGTGTAGCTCATGAGTGTGCCTAGTTTAGTAAATTAGTTTGGTATGATGATTGTGTACCCCGTATTCGTATTTTAGACGCTAGTACCGAGGAGTACCAGGAGGAGGAGGAGGTCTACTTCCAAGGAGAAGAAGACCACTTTGACCAATTCCCCAACCAAGGCAAGATAATACTCTTGCAAAGTGCAAAGCTCACCATGAGAAAAGCATTACCCATTTACTTAATGTTTATGATCCTTTTTCCCAGTTTTACTTTACAAGTTTTATTTACTGTTGTTTTATCAAAGTACTTTTTGATTTATGATTCACTTGGATAGTATTGGATTAGTACAAGAGTATCAAAGTTAGCCTAGAAGCAAAGCAAAGTATTTAGCACCCCTCATACCTAGATGCTAGTGCTAAACTAAAAATGACTACTCTAGATGGGAATATGTGTTTACGAAATAATGATGTTGAAAACCTTGGAATGATGAGTCATTTCCATTGAAAGATTTTGAAGGTGAATATGACCTGAATTTTGACTTGGTGAAATGACTAAAGCTGATGATTGAGTTGGATGCGATACCATTCCAATTTTTGAGTACCCCCACAATACCTGATTATGGGTAAGGCTTAGCTGGAAATTTATGTGTCTTAGTATGGGTTCCCTCTGAACACACATCATAGGGGTTACGCTTGAGGCTGCCTCCGTTGTTGAGAAATGATGTGGATTGAGGTGAATTGTACGACCAAGCCACTGTGCGGTTCCGGGTTAACGAGTTGGTTTTCACCGGGAGGCCAAGCTCATGGGGAGAGGTGCCTATACTAGGGTGTGTAAGTGAAAGGTTAACGGTTGATGATCCACGTACTGAGTTACGATTATTCGGGGTTTTATCCCTGACGGATGTAATCGAATGTTGTGGCACAAGTGTGCAACCTCTGCAGAGTGTAGAACTATTCGAATAGCCGCGTCCGCGGATATGGACAATTGGGAAGGCCATACTGTTTCCGTCATCAGAATTTATATCTATGTGACTGGTGAATTTGAACTTGAACTTGAACGGTGAATTTGAATTTGAATCACAACAGAGTTGTGGGAATGACACTAATGTTCCCACTTGAGTTAGTTAGCACATGAGGAGTTGTTTAATAAAATGTTTAGCAAATGAAATTGGCTTTATGCAAATAAACTTAGAGCTTAGAACACTCTCAATAGTAATGTTAGTACTTACATTAGTATTAGATTGCGAGTACTTAAAGTACTCACGGCTTTGTCCCTGGCTATTCAAATGGCCAGAATATGAAGCCGAGCAGCGATACGAGGATGACGATCAGCAGGACGTCTACCACAACTAGGAGCTTCTAACGTCAAGCGTTGGCTTGTGGACTAGAGAGTCCTTGTATCTTACGCTTCCGCTATGAACTTGTGTTTGTTCGTTGATCATTAGATCAACTATTCGTGTAATATGGATCATGTGATTCCAAGTTGTAAGACATTATGGTTTGTAATGAATGATGACTGTGATACTTAACTATTATGCCTCGCAACAACAATTTCCTGGGATTGCGATGTATGACATAATAGGCACCCGGACTTAAAAATCCGGGTGTTGACAGTGAACTACGGGAGCATGACCTACATGCTCCGACCTGGCCGCATGTATCCACCTCATGACTCCCACGAATCCGTCCGGTACTGGAACGCCGGATGGTTCTACGAGAAGAACATCTCAGTTCTGAAGGTCCACGAAGGACTGCCCAAGTTCATCAACAAGCCTCCAGAAGAACTTTCTAGCTGGAGCTTTATACCCACGCTCGCCCAAACTCCGGTACTGGAGAAGGCTGCACGGAGAATCTCTTGGTTAGTCCACGACGGACTGACCGGAGCCCAGCTGACCCTTAGCTGGTTTTCCCGGAGAATCCAACCTCTGCGATATAATGCATGCTTATTGTGCGCGTACACCGGGGCGGACGATCCTCTCCGAGTAACGCGCCACGATCTCCCTGCCGATTCTCTCAAGAGGAGAATCAAAACACTTGTGAAGATAGGCCGGGGCCAACCGGTCCTGGAACTGATCAAGGACATCAACACGCACGACCAATGTCCTCCGGTAAGCACTTGTTCCTTTGCTATTCTTCAACTTCTCATATTTTTAAAGTGTTCTAACTTACTCCCAAGTCTTCCTCTCAGCTCGACACTTCGGCGGAGGAAGACCTGCGCAATATACTTCGAGTCCTCGTCAGCGGCGATGCGGTGGAGGAGGATCCGGAGGACCCCGAGGAGGAAGAGGAGCAAGCTCCCCGAAAGGCGTCCCCTCGACCTTCAAAGTGTCCCCGTGCCAAAGCTTCCGGCTCCGAAGCCGGAGCTAGCGGCGAGGCCTCCGCCAAGAAGCCCAAGGTCACGAAGCCGCCTCCACTGAACTCCAAGAAGGTGGAGCGCGAGCGTCTCAAACTGCTGGCGACAGCAGGAAAGTGCTCACGTCCCAACATTCCTGGCGCGACGTAAGTTTCCGAGTACAGCGCGTCTTTTATCTTGATAAACTTTGTTACTTATATACTTCCTTTGGCCGCTTGTAGGAATCCGAGTACCACCACCGCGCGGCCCAACGTCGAAGAGCCTATAACAAAGTACATGAAGTAGTCTCCGGCCGTTGGTCCCGCCACACCAGCTCCGCCAAGTGCCTCTCATGCTACTCCCCAGCCCTCTCCTCCTCAGGCGGAGCAATCTCCCCCTCCTTCCACAACCACTCCACCGGAAAATAATTCCGGTTAGCAGCGAGAAGGTGGGAGGAGAGAGCTCCGGAGGCAAAGGCCTTGCCCCTGATGAGACTGAAGTCCAAGGCCGAGAAGAAGCGGAAGTCAACTCCTCAGGCAAAGCTGAAGCTGCGGTGAGTGAAATCGTCATTTTTTCGAAGAACTTCGGAGATCTGGCTGATCTTACCTCCACCCCAAAGGCATATGCAACCAAGTTTTTCAACAAGCTAACTGAAGCGGAAAAATGGGAGCTTGAGCAAGATCTGCTCAATTCTATGCTGGACAACGCCTGGGGCAGCCCTGACGCCGAGTCATCGGAGATTCGGGATTTTAAGAAGGAAGTTGGCCAATTCCTTAACAAGCTCCTCTGCAAGCGAAAGGTAATCCCTAGTAGCCCCCAAGTATGTAGGCGGAAACTATTCAATAGTTAGCACCTAAATACTTAGAAGAAATCTCAAACTGAAGAAGATTTTGTGTAAAAAATGTCGTAGTAGCGCCCAAGCATTATGGCGGAAATATTTCCGGCAACAATGCTTCAGAGAGACTTACTTATAAAATATCGGAAATTTACTCATGCTCTGTTTGTACTTACAGGAACAGCAGGCTCTGGATTATGAGCTTCATAAGAACATCGCCCTGCAGCGCCACGTTACCTTAAGCCAGGCGGAAAAAATTCAGCAGTTCAGGCAGGAGAATGCGGATCTGAAGAAGCAACTGTCAGATGCCCAAGGTTGGTTTCCGACTTGGTTTCGAATAATACATGATCCGGACTCCAAACTGATCTTGATTTATCTTGGATAGGTGCATCCACCTCTCTTGCCGCCGCCTCCTCTGAGCTCGAGACCCTGCGCTCCTCTCATAAAGACCTAGAATCGAAGCTTGCAGAGGCGGAGAAAAAGCTGGCGGAGAAGAGCTCGGAGCTCATCAAAAAGGAGGGTGAATTTCAGTTGAAAAGGAAAACTGACAGTGAAACCATCCAACAACAACAGAAAGAACTTGGCGGACTCCGGAAGTACATGGAGACAGCAGAGCAATGCTGGGATCTGCTTAACTCTAAATTCATGGGGATGTCCTTGAAGTTCATACAGTAATGTATATGTTACGCTCAATCTGTTATACTTATCGGAAATTGTGTCCTCCAGATCCTCTCGGATATGATGAGGAACGTCGGAGCCAGTTCCCTCGCGATGATCTGCTTCAGCTTGCCGGAGAAGACTGCAAGGATCTCATCTCCGCCCCCGGAAGATCTGTCACAACCTATCCATCAAGAAAAGCCGAACTTGCGACGTTCGTAAGCTTATCAAGAGGATGGACGTTCTTCCGGAGTTGGTGGTGGATCTGCAGGCGTCATCAGCTCGAGGCGCTGCTGCCATGTCCCTGGCTATGTGTCTGGCGCATAACCCGGATCTTGACATTGACAGAGTAACTGCTGGTGTTCCTCCG
Source organism: Lolium rigidum (assembly GCF_022539505.1). NCBI lineage: Eukaryota > Viridiplantae > Streptophyta > Magnoliopsida > Poales > Poaceae > Lolium > Lolium rigidum. The sequence goes on along the minus strand of NC_061510.1, from coordinate 230,191,236 downwards.
GACGCGGTCGTTAACGCACTACTGGATGCAGTTAGCGGCTACGACACCCGCATCGCCCGGAGAATTTGCCACGACGAATTTTATGACAAGGTGGTTCTTCCAGCCGACGAGCCCCTTGAAGTGGAGATTCACAAGGAACGCGAGGCGGAGTCCCGACCTGCTCAATCCGGAAGCCAGTACACCTGGACAAGCTCCAAGGACCAAGGTGGCGCTGCATCTCCGGCTGAAGACGAGGAAGAGAATGATGATGATGTCTCCTCTCCAGCCAAGGGTGAAGAGAAGGATGCTCCGAAGGTTGATGACAAGGGGGAAACTTCTCCGGCTAAGGAGAAGTAAAAAACTTATTCCTGCGGGAAGAAAAAACAATGCATCATTTTGGCCCCGAGAGGGTTTGTAATATAACTTTAAATTCTCAAGTAGTTAGGAACGAAACACTTATGCATGGGCGGAAAAAACTTATCCTGCTATCCGTTATTTTTATTTGCATGTTTCGTTTGTTGAAAGCA
>NC_061510.1:230126838-230190630 GCF_022539505.1 Lolium rigidum | reverse complement strand
CCCTTTGCTTCATTTCTTCTCACTCTCCACTCCCTCACACTCTCTCCCTGCCCTCCACCACGAAATGGTGCTGCCCCTTGCTCCCATGGCCGGCCATGGCCATGGAAAGCCACCAAGATGAAGCTCCTCTCCTTCCTCAAGCTTCCACTCACCATGAGAGCATCTCTCTCACTCTCTTCTCCCCTAATCTTTGATGAGTCCAGCTCACTTTCTCCTTTCTCCTCTCACTAGATTGGATCTTGATGCAGGTGCATGTTGGTCCAAGCATGGAGAAGGTTGAGCAATCCTCAGATCTGAAGTTCTTGAGCAAAGTTCGTCCAAAACCTTGCAGTAATTTCTGTATCTTGCTGTTTCAGATTCTGGTACGAACTTGTAAAATCCGCCAAATCTTGTGTGCAGATCCAAATCGAGTGATTCAAAGTTCTACAGATAGGTATTGAAATGATCTACAACTTGGCGTTGGTCTCATCCTCAAATTCGTTACGGATTTTGCATGGTAAATAAAGTCCTGAAAACATGCAGAGTCACTGTTTGTTAGATTTCTCCCGTTTTACAAAACCTTTTTGAGCAAACTCAACTGTGGGTGAAAGCCCTCTTCAGTACCTTCATTTTGGCGGTGGTTTCACTTCGATTGACCTCCTGAAACTGAAATGGTTCACAGATCAAGATCTGGTCAGATCTGACTTTGTCGAATTAAACCAGGAGCTTGGAGACAAATTTTTGAATGAAACCAACTGGGTAAGAACCACCTATTCAATACCTTTCAGATGCAGCTGACCTCATATTTTTATGATTTATGTACGATTTGTGGTGAATTAAACTTGTTCTGTGTGTTCTGCAGACATGGCTGTTAGCTTTTAATTCATCAAAAATCCAATTTTGTACCTAATTGAGTGATTCCAATTCTGTAGGATTGCTGAATGTTTTCTTAATCATCTCAAACAAGTTTCAAACATTTATCTGTTGTGTAACTCCAGAGAGAAAGAAATTGGTACAGACATGCAGTAAATTTGTAAATCCATTTGTGAGAGTTTCAGAAACAATTTGAACCCAAATCCAATTGTGTGTCAATCTCTGTTTAAATATCTTTCAAATGCCAGTGACCTCATATTTTTAGGATTTTTCTACGATTTATGGCTTACAGATCTTGTTTTCTGTACAGTCAGATTCAAAGAAATTCCTAAAATTGTAGGTTTAATATTTTTGAGTGAATCCAATTGGGTTAGTCTTGTATTAGTACTGGCCTTCTAGGAAAAATACTGTTAGTCTCTGTTCATGCTTATTGATTACCGAAAATAACATGTGTGTGCTGCATGAGTTGTTGAAGCAAAACTTTTCGGTTTATTTAAAACCCTTGGCCAACTCTTTTTATTAGAAATGGGCAACCTTTGTTTTATGATTGAAAAACAAAACCTTTGCAACTTAAACAAGTTCTATTGTTTTGCTTGAGTTTTCAAATGGTGTGGTATCTTGCTTGCTTCCTAATCTTGTGTAGTGTTAAGTGAGCAAATTAAATTAGGAAAACTGATTTCTACTTTTCCAAAAATGTTTGAAAATGTTTTGTGAATGCATCTGATGTCAAACTAATGCTCTTGTCCTCTTTATGATGTTATCTACCAGGGGATACTTAGTTGTGCCATGGTGATACCTAGAGAGGCAATTGCTAAGTCGTGGCACTCTCATACCTTCACTAGGTAAATAAATGGGGTTTTCTTTTAGTTGCTTTGTAGTACCTATAAGTCTTTTGTATGTTAGCCCTTAGTAAGGTGGTTAGCTATTGATTGTTGAATGTTGCATGCTTGTTATGTTTGGAGCAATGTGATTGATTGTGTTCCTTTTATATTTTCCGGCGATAGATGCGAACAATTCCGGAGAAGAAGAAGAAGTGGATTGGACAAGGATTCTTTATATGTTGATGGAATTCTTATATTGATGGAGTTGAAGACGTACAGGGACAAATAAGCCAAGGCAAGCCATCTTTTGATCTCTGATTTGGTGTCTAGTTGGATGTCATTTGTTGATGTCCAAAGCACCTTGAATTCTATGTGTGTTATTCTCTCTATTTATGTCATCTATGTGTGTTTCCAAGTGGGGTACTCCCTAGTGGTGATACTCCACCTTTGTCATGTGATTATGGGATCAATGGTATCATGGCCGTGCTATTCCACTTGGTCATCTTGTATGCTCAACTTGAGCATCTTCCCTCTCAAGATAGTAACTTACACCACACTCACAACTTTTGTATTTTAGAGGTATCAATGTCATGATGTTGGTGTCATTCTCAACTTGAGAGGAGTATGCCGGGTACCCTATTGGAGAGTTGGTTGGGTAGTGATTCTCCACTATCCAAATTTTATAGTTAGTACCACAAATCTGAAAGTATAATCCTCTTTGTGTTGTCATCATACATGCTTATCTTAAGCAAGTATGATCCACCCATTACTCCTTTATATACCTTCTATGGCAAGATGACTCTCATCTCGGCCATAGTGCAATTCTAGTTCAACTCATGAAACTATAGGTTGGGAACCCCTCAAGGCTTACCTTGTTGTAAATGTTTTATGAAAACCTTGGGTGAGTTAACCCAAGCGTATGGTTTAAGAAAGCAAAGGATCTTGGTAAAGATGTTCGGAAAAGTGGTGTATGGCTGTTTGTTGAATAACCAAGGTGTTGTGGGAAGAATGGTTTTAAAAAGGAGCACTGCGTATAAGTGTACACCAGCCCAACTTTTATCGCGCAACCACTCTACCCTGGTGTGGGACGGGGCTTAGCCCGTAGTTTGTTGAAGCTGGCAGGAGCACCCTTCACAACTTTCTAGGGAGGGTCATGACGACCTCCGACGCCGGGTTGCGCTCTCGGAGGAGGCAATACACTCGTCTTAACCGATAGCCGGACGATTACCGAGGGTCTTCCGTCATGGCGCCGGAGATACGCTCAAAAGGAGGTATGCTGCCGGGGTGCCGGGAAGGGGTAAGCCCGCAGGGAAGGACTCGTGCCAGTGGAGATGGGCGAAAGGTTATGTCCGGGTATCCGTCGTGGCATATGTTGTTATGCAGGGATGATGCCCACACGATAGGTATCCGGATAGTTGTGGGGAAAGTGTGCAAACTCTGCAGAGTTAAATCTATTCGAATAGCCGCGTCCGCGGTCATGGACGGGTTGCAAAGGTCTACCTTTACCGGGGCTTGAGTTTTGTTTTGATAAATGCTTTGCAAAGAAAGTGTTGTGTTGGATGTACCGGAAGGGTACGGAAAAAGGGCGTGTGTCGACCATATGGAGATGGTCGTGGAAAAATAAGACCAAGTGGGGAACTTTTCCTAATGTTTCATGAAGAGGAACTCTCCTTTAATAAAGATATAGAGATGTCATAGGACTTCCCTAGTATCCCCATCACCCGAGATGGTGGTATGCTAACTCTTCTTCAATAAAGATATAGATATGCCATAGCTATCTTTTTAAGTATCTTCTTCAATAAAGATATAGAGGTGTCATAGTACCACTTTAGTGTCTCCATCAATTGCGATGTCGGGATGCTATATCCACAAGAGAAATTAATTCTCTTTCACATGCTATATCCACAAGAGAAATTAATTCTCTTTCACATGCTATATCCACAAGAGAAACTATTCTTCCTCTCTTGTCTCTTTTAGTTAGCTCTGTTAGCATCTTTCTTGATGGTTTGCGAGTACAATTCCAAATGTACTCACGGCTTTGTCCCTGGCTATTTACTTGGCCAGACTTGAAGGAACTCGACGGACGAAGAAGGAGTTGGCGACGTCTATGCGAGCTAGGAACGTCTTCCCGCCCGCTTGCCTCGTAGGGTTATGGCGTATGACTTGGGTACCGCGCTGCTGAAGTGATGTTGCTACTCTGATGTTTAGTTAGGCCCTTCGAGGCTATTATGTAAGCAATGGTCATGTGACCTCATTGTAATTTTCTTATTCCGCTTTGTAATGGATGGTGTAATTTGATATCAGTTCGGTTATGTGTTCACGACGCACTGATCATGGGATCGTGAACTATATACATAACAGGGAATTTCGGACAGCTAGTCCGGGGTCCCCACACCGAACATCTGGCACGCTTGGCACCCTTTGTAGTAATTGAAGCAATCTTCAAGCATGGTGGGCCAATAAAACCCTGATCGCCTGATTAGCCACTTCATCTTATGAGCCGACTGATGAGTTCCACAGGCGCCTTCATGCACCTCATGTAAGAGCCGATTAGACTCGGCTTGGTCCCGTGCACTTGAGTAGTAACCCTTCCAACGTCCTGTAGAACATGTCGTCTCCTATGAGGACATACTTCATGGCTTTGTATCTTATCCGTTTAGGTGCCCCCCGAGCCGAATCTTTTAAGTAATTGAAGATTTCGGCTCTCCAATCATCCTGCTCCAGGAATTGCACCTGAACCTCTGCCCCGTCAGGTATGTCTGTATAGCCTGACGCCATTTGGGCGAGATTGTTGGCCTCGGTGTTTTGGGATCTTGGGACCCAATTAAAGTTGATGTACCGAAAACGTGTCATCAACTCACGGCATTCCATCCAATATGGGAAAAGCGATTCACTCTCGCACTTATATTCATCCGTGAGCTGGTTAATCACCAACTTGGAGTCTCCAAAAAGCTCTACTGCTTCTGCCCCGGCCTCAAGTAACAGCTCCATTCCCTTACGCACCGCCTCATATTCCGCGACATTGTTGGTGCAAGGGGTAGATAATCTGATTGAAAAGGAGTATGCTGCACCCCGAGGCGACACGAGCAAAATGCCGATGCCACAACCATCGTCGCAAGCCGATCCATCGAAGAACATAGCCCATGCACGTATAGACAGTGCTACTATATTGGTACTGATCCGTTCAGCTATGAGATCGGCCAATGCTTGCCCCTTGACTGCTTTTGCAGGCTGATACCGAAGATCGAACTCTGACAATGCAAACATCCACTTACCAAGTCGGCCTTTCAAAACAGGGGCCAACAGCATGTGTTTGACAACGTCTGACTTGCATATGACGATGATCTCTGCCGTCAAAAGGATGTGATGAAGCTTGGTGCAGGTGAAGAACAGGCAGAGGCAAAGCTTCTCGACCTCAGGATACCTTGTCTCCGCGTCTAACATCCTTCTGCTGAGGTAGAAAACGACCTTTTCAACACCCTCGTAAAGTTGCACCACCACCGAAGCGATGGACATGTCAGCTACTGACAAGTAGATGTAGAACGGCCTATCTTGTTGGGGCGGAACTAGCACAGGCGGCGTCGTCAGATACCGCTTAATCTCATCAAACGCCTGCTGCTGTTCTGCCCCCCAGTGAAACTCGTCGTCAGATTTAGTCTTCACCAGTGCCATGAACGGCTCGATTCGTCCTGACAGATTAGAAATAAATCGTCGGACAAAATTGATCTTGCCGATGAGACGTTGGAGTTCCTTCTTCGTGGTGGGCGGCTGCATGGTACGCACCGCCTCTTGACTTTTCAGGCCGATCTCAATTCCCCGTTCATGAACCAGAAAACCTAGGAACTGACCAGCCGTCACACCAAAAGCACACTTCTTCGGATTCATTCTCAGTCCGAACTTCCGAGTTCGGTCTAGGACGCGCCGTAAATCATCCAAGTGTCCCTCCATGGAGACAGATTTGACTACCACGTCGTCGATGTTGATTTCCACCAACTTACCGATCAGATCGTGAAATATATAATTCATGGCTCGTTGGTACGTTGCACCAGCATTCTTCAACCCAAAGGTCATGACTACATATTCAAACAAGCCTACCGCCCCGGTACTCTGAATGCGGTCTTGTGTATATCTTCCGGAGCCATGAAGATTTGGTTATAGCCGGCGTTGCCATCCATGAAGCTCAACACCTTGTGGCCAGCAGCTGCATTGATCAATGTTTCTGCCACAGGTATCGGATACTCATCTTTTGGAGTGGCTCTGTTGAGATCTCGGAAATCGATGGCCACACGCCATCGGCCATCCTTCTTCTCTACAGGAACGATACTGGAGATCCACTCAGCATACCTGCATGGCCTGATGAACCCGGCGGCCAACATCTTCTCGATCTCCTTCTTGACTTCTTCCAGAATTTCGGCCCTCATCTGACGTGCTCGTTGTTGGAACGGCCGAAATCCTTTCTTAAGGGGGAGCCGATGTTCAATGATGCTCCTGTCCAACCCAGGCATCTCTGTGTAATCCCATGCAAAGCAATCTGGGTATTCTTTTAACAGAGCTATCATCTGACCCCTGAGCTGTGGATCTAACTTCTTGCTGATAAAAGTTGGTCGCGGCTTATCCCCAGGACCGATGTCGACTTCCTCTAGCTCATCAGCCGATGTAAACCCATACCCTAGCTTTCGTCACCTGTGAGGTCGACGCCACATACTGGGAGAGCAGGTGGTACGGATAATACGGGCCGATCGCTAGAATCGGCCTTCATCTTGATCATCACCAGGATCTTTTGGCAGTGTCGGGGCCGATCGCGTGGAGCAGCTTCCTCCTTATCTTCGCTATGAGAGCAGCTGCCCTCGTCTCTACCCTTATCAGGGCGGTGCCCCAGTTCTACCATGTTGATGTTGAACGAGTACCTTGGCTGGCACCTCCCAGGGTACATGTCCTCCACCCTGTCAACGGCGTATGCCGGTGAATTCGGCACTTCTGGTGGACGGGACTGGAGTAGCACCTCTCCTTGGTAGGTCCCGAGAGCTGGTCCTGACGGAGAGTACTGATGCCTCATGATTTCCTGTATCATCCGACAAGCGACACGCTCCAAAGTATTCACCAGGCTCTCAGAATGGCGATGCAGCGAGTGAGTCACCATGTAGCCAATCTCCTGACGCAGGGACCTGGTGCGTTCTCCTGACGGGACGGACAGGTCTACTCCATCGAGCGCGCCTTCAGGTGAGAACCCTTTCCACCTGATGCCATGCGAACGGGTTCTGTGAAAAGAGCCGATGAGGTCAGCTTCGAGGATCGCTTTGACCTCGTCATACTTCTTCTTGAGCTCGTCGGTCAGATCCTCGTACGTGACTGGAGTGCCGTCCGCCATCTCAGACGTAGATGGCGATGTGGGTTCGAGTCGAAGATGGTCCCACCGGGCGTGCCAGAATGTGTTGCGGTCAGAAACCCACTGGCGAGCACCGACGGGCAACACAGTAGAGCCGGGAACAACTTAGGGCTGCGGCTGGCCCTGGTCCCTCCGAGCGACGGCCCGCAAAGCCTCCGGCACGCACGTCCGATGCCGGTGCAAGGGCGTGCCACCTGACCTATACCTGGTCAGGAAGGTGATGGAGATGCCTCGCTTAGTTTCCTGCATGGCATACACGTAAACATTAAATACGAGCCTCGATCGGCTCTCAGGTTGTCCTGTGAATCGGCTCAAGGAGCCGATCCACCCATGATTCGTACGAGGTGCACGAATATATGGTGGTCCTGCTTGATCAAGATAAAGCTAAAACGATCTACGACGATTTGGGGTTTTCACCGCATAATCGGATCATCCTACTCACGATTGGGCCTCGCGGCCACGCACGGTGATCGTAAGCCGATCCTAGACGGGGCCTAAAAACCAACACGAGGTTGATCCCCGGAACATCCCTGTCTAGGGCTAGCAAACTACACCTTACGCGCCGCTGGATCCTCCAACCCTTTGTAAGGCCTAACTATTGCAGATATTAAACTAATCCTTGAAGAGCAAGGAGCAACCGTAACGGATCGGATCTACTAAATAATGATCAAGCGGGGTGCCGCCCCTACACCTAAGATAGGTGTAAGGGCGGCTAGATGTATAGGGGTTGCACTACGACAGCATATGATACGAAGAACAATGCTAACCCTAACACATCTAAGATAACTACGTTGCTCGCCATCAAAAAGGCTTCAGTACGAGCAACGCATGAACAACGAAATAAGCTAGGCTGCCTAGATCGCAAGATGCGATCTAGGCAGCATGATGCTTACCGGAAGAAACCCTCGAGACGAAGGAGTTGGCGATGCGCCAAGATTGATTTGGGGTGAACGTTGGTTGTTGTTTATTTCATAAACCCTAGATACATATTTATAGTCCAGGGGACTTTCTAACGTGGGAATAATCCCAACCGTGCACAAGACAAACTCTAACTAACCGACACGTATCCTACTATGTTACAGATACAAGGGCAAACTAGCCCAAACCTTGCATAACAGGCCGATTCACGTATATTCTTCCACGTATAATCTTCAAGTCCATCTTGATCGCGGCCCACCTCTGACTCGGTCAAATTCTGGTGATAACAGCAAGTGCTGGTTGATGCGTACAGCAGCAAGTTTTCCCTCAGTAAGAAACCAAGGGTTATCGAACCAGTAGGAGCCAAGAAGCACGTTGAAGGTTGATGGCGGCAAAGTGTAGTGCGGCGCAACACCAGGGATTCCGGCGCCAACGTGGAACCTGCACAACACAATCAAAGTACTTTGCGCCAACATAACAGTGAGGTTGTCAATCTCACCGGCTTGCCGTAAACAAAGGATTAAATGTATAGTGTGGAAGATGATGTTTGTTTGCGAAGAACAAGTAAAGAACAATGTTTGCGATAGATTGTATTCAGATGTAAAGAATGGACCGGGGTCCACAATTCACTAGTGGTGTCTCTTCAGTAAGAAATAGCATGTTGGGTGAACAAATTACAGTTGGGCAATTGACAAATAGAGAGGGCATAACAATGCACATACATATCACGATGACTACTATGAGATTTAATCAGGGCATTACGACAAAGTACATAGACCGCTATCCAAGCATGCATCTATGCCTAAAAAGTCCACCTTCGGGTTAGCATCCGCACCCCTTCCAGTATTAAGTTGCAAACAACAGACAAGTGCATTAAGTATGGTGCGTAATGTAATCAACACAAATACCCTTAGACAAAGCATCGAGGTTTTATCCCTAGTGGCAACAAGCACATCCACAACCATAGAACTTTCTCGTCACCGTCCCAGCATTCAATGGAGGCATGAACCCACTATCGAGCATAAATACTCCCTCTTGGAGTTACAAGTATCAACTTGGCCAGAGCCTCTACTAGCAACAGAGAGCATGCAAGAACATAAACAACACATATATGATAGATTGATAATCAACTTGACATAGTATTCCATATTCATCGGATCCCAACAAACACAACATGTAGCATTAAAAATAGATGATCTTGATCATGATAGGCAGCTCACGAGATCTAACATGATAGCACAATGAGGAGAAGACAACCATCTAGCTACTGCTATGGACCCATAGTCCAATGAGGAACTACTCACACATCAATCCGGAGGCGATCATGGTGATGAAGAGTCCTCCGGGAGATGATTCCCCTCTCCGGCAGGGTGCCGGAGGCGATCTCCTGAATCCCCCGAGATGGGATTGGCGGCGGCTGCATCTCTGGAAGGTTTTCCGTATCGTGGCTCTCGGTACAGGTGTTTTCGCGATGGAGGCTTTAAGTAGGCGGAAGGGTAGGGTTGGAGGCGTCACGAGGGGCCCAGACACTAGGGCGGCGCGGGCCCCTCCTTGGCCGCGCCGCCTTAGTGTGTCGCCACCTATTGGCCCCACTTCGTAACTCCTTCGGTCTTCTGGAAGCTTCGTGGAAAAATAAGACCCTGGGCGTTGATTTCGTCCAATTCCGAGAATATTTCCTTTGTAGGATTTCTGAAACCAAAAACAGCAGAAAACAACAGAATTGGCTCTTCGGCATCTCGTCAATAGGTTAGTGCCGGAAAATGCATATAAATGATGTAAAGTGTGTATAAAATATGTGAGTATCATCATAAAAGTAGCATGGAACATAAGAAATTATAGATACGTTTGAGACGTATCAAGCATCCCCAAGCTTAGTTCCTACTCGCCCTCGAGTAGGTAAACGATAACAAAGATAATTTCTGAAGTGACATGCTATCATAATCTTGATCAATACTATTGTAAAGCACATGAGATGAATGCAGCGATTCGAAGCAATGGTAAAGACAATGATTAAACAACTGAATCATATAACAAAGACTTTTCATGAATAGTACTTTCAAGACAAGCATCAATAAGACTTGCATAAGAGTTAACTCATAAAGCAATAAATTCATAGTAGAAAGCCTTGAAGCAACACAAAGGAAGATATAAGTTTCAGCGGTTGCTTTCAACTTCAACATGTATATCTCATGGATAATTGTCAACACAAAGTAATATGATGAATGCAAATAAGCAAGTATGTAGGAATCAATGCACACAGTTGACACAAGTGTTTGCTTCTAAGATAGAAAGAAGTAGGTAAACTGACTAAACATAAAAGTAAAAGAAAGGCCCTTCGCAGCGGGAAGCATGGATTACTATTTTTGTGCTAGAGCTTTTCATTTTGAAAACATAGAAACAATTTTGTCAACAGTAGTAATAAAGCATCTGTGTTATGCATAAGACATCCTATAAGTTGCAAGCCTCATGCATAGATTACCAATAGTGCTCGCACCTTGTCCTAATTAGCTTGGATTTACATGGATTATCATTGCATAACATATATTTCAACCAAGTGTCACAAAGGGGTACCTCTATGCCGCCTGTACAAAGGTCTAAGGAGAAAGTTCACATTGGATTTCTCGCTTTTGATTATTCTCAACTTAGACATCCATACCGAGACAACATAGAAAACAGATAGTGGACTCCTCGTCAATGCATAAGCATTCAACAACAGATAATATTCTCATAAGAGATTGAGGATTAGTGTCCAAACTGAAACTTCCACCATGATTCATGGCTTTAGTTAGCGGCCCAATGTTCTTCTCTAACAATATGCATACTCAAACCATTGGATCATGATAAATCACCCTTACTTCAGACAAGACGAACATGCATAGCAACTCACATGATATTCAACAAATTGTAGTAGTTGATGGCGTCCCCAGAAACATGGTTACCGCTCAACAAGCAACTTATAAGAAATAAGATACATAAGTTACATATTCAATACCACAATAGTTTTTAAGCTATTTTCCCATGAGCTATATATTGCAAAGACAAGGAATGAAATTTTAAAGGTAGCACTCAAGTAATTTACTTTGGAATGGCAGAGAAATACCATGTAGTAGGTAGGTATGGTGGACACAAATGGCATAGTTTTTGGCTCAAGGATTTTGGATGCACGAGAAGTATTCCCTCTCAATACAAGGCTTAGGCTAGCAAGGTTGTTTGAAGCAAACACAAGTATGAACCGGTACAACAAAACTTACATAAGAACATATTGCAAGCATTATAAGACTCTACATTGTCTTCCTTGTTGTTCAAACACCCCACCAAAAAATATCTAGACTCTAGAGAGACCAATCATGCAAACCAAATTTTAACAAGCTCTATGTAGTTCTTCATTAATAGGTGCAAAGTACATGATGCAAGAGCTTAAACATGATCTATATGAGCACAACAATTGCCAAGTATCAAATTATTCAAGACATTATACCAATTACCACATGAAGCATTTTCCGTTTCCAACCATATAATGATGAACGAAGCAGTTTCATCCTTCGCCACATTAAAAGTAATGCTAAGAACACATGTGTTCATATGCAACAGTGGAGCGTGTCTCTCTCCCACACAAAGAATGCTAGGATCCGATTTTATTCAAACAAAAACAAAAAACAAACATACGCTCCAAGTAAAGCACATAAGATGTGATGGAATAAAAATATAGTTTCACTAGAGGTGACCTGATAAGTTGTCGATGAAGAAGGGATGCCTTGGGAATCCCCAAGCTTAGATGCTTGAGTCTTCTTAAAATATGCAGGGATGAACCACGGGGGCATCCCCAAGCTTAGACTTTTCACTCTTCTTGATCATATTGTATCATCCTCCTCTCTTGACCCTTGAAAACTTCCTCCACACCAAACTCAAAACAAACTCATTAGAGGGTTAGTGCATAATCAGAAATTCACATATTCAGAGGTGACATAATCATTCTTAGCACTTCTGGACATTGCACAAAGCTACTGAGAGTTAATGGAACAAAGAAATCCATCAAACATAGCAAAATAGGCAATGCGAAATAAAAGGCAGAATCTGTCAAAACAGAACAGTCCGTAAAGACGAATTTTTCTGGGGCACTTAACTTGCTCAGATGAAAATGCTCAAATTGAATGAAAGTTGCGTACATATCTGAGGATCACGCACGTAAATTGGAAGATTTTTCTGAGTTACCTACAGATGGGGCGGCTTAATTTCGTGACATTAAAAAATCTGTTTCTGCGCAGTAATCCAAATCTAGTATCAACCCTACTATCAAAGACTTTACTTGGCACAACAATGCAATAAAATAAAGATAAGGAGAGGTTTCTACAGTAGTAACAACTTCCAAGACTCAAATATAAAACAAAAGTGTAGAAGTAAAATAATGGGTTGTCTCCCATAAGCGCTTTTCTTTAACGCCTTTCAGCTAGGCGCAGAAAGTGTGAATCAAGTAACATCAAGAGATGAAGCATCAACATCATTACCATGGGCGTTGGGAGTTTCCTCAACAATGCATTGTATCTGGTGTATGTAAGTAACTCCTCTTTGTACGCTTTTAGGCTTACTATTCTCATCAAACAAATTTTCAGGAACAAGCCAAGCATAGTTATTTTCTAGAGCTTCATGCATTTCTAGGAGCTTACTAGGTATCGGTACTTTAATCTCCCCACCATTATTAACATTATTAGTGTACCTTATTCTATTCTTGTCCATCTTTTCAAGTGTTCTTGCAAAATCGGTGAACAAACCAAGCCTCTTATGCTTAATAAAAACTTTTCTAGCTTCTTTAGCTATATCTTCAAATTCTCTAAGAAGGACTTTTAAAACAAAATCTCTCTTTTCTCCCATCTCCATATTAGAAAGTGTAAGAAACATATGTTGCATTATGGGATTGAGATTAACAAATCTAGTTTCCAACATGTGTACCAAACAGGCAGAAGCACTTTCATAAGTAGGAACAACTTTTACCAAGGGTATATCCTCAAAATCTTCATCCGTACTAACATGGGTGAAAAATGCTTCTATATTATCTCTTCCAATGATAGACCCTTGTCCTACCGGTATATTTTTCCAGAGTGAACTTAGGAGGAAACATGATGAAATAAACAAAAAGGTAAAAAAAGTAAATGCAAGTAACTATTTTTTTTTGTGTTTTTAATATTGAGAACGCAAACAAGATAGTAAATAAAGTAAAGCAAGTAACTTTTTTTTTGTATTTTTGATATAGAGAACAAACAAAGCAGTAAATAAAATAAAGTAAAGCAAGACAAAAACAAAGTAAAGAGATTGGAAGGGGAGACTCCCCTTGCAGCGTGTCTTGATCTCCTCGGCAACGGCGCCAGAAAAAGAGCTTGATACGCGTGAAGCACACGTCCGTTGGGAACCCCAAGAGGAAGGTGTGATGCGTACAGCAGCAAGTTTTCCCTCAGTAAGAAACCAAGGTTATCGAACCAGTAGGAGTCAAGGAACACGTGAAGGTTGTTGGCGGAGGAGTGTACTGCGGCGCAACACCAGGGATTCCAGCGCCAACGTGGAACCTGCACAACACAATCAAAGTACTTTGCCCCAACGTAACACTGAGGTTGTCAATCTCACCGGCTTGCTGTAAACAAAGGATTAAATGTATAGTGTGGAAGATGATGTTTGTTTGCGAAGAACAGTAAAGAACAATGTTTGCAGTAGATTGTATTCAGATGTAAAGAATGGACCGGGGTCCACAATTCACTAGTGGTGTCTCTCCAGTAAGAAATAGCATGTTGGGTGAACAAATTACAGTTGGGCAATTGACAAATAGAGAGGGCATAACAATACACATACATATCACGATGACTACTATGAGATTTAATCAGGGCATTACGACAAAGTACATAGACCGCTATCCAGCATGCATCTATGCCTAAAAAGTCCACCTTCGGGTTAGCATCCGCACCCCTCTAGTATTAAGTTTCAAACAACAGACAATTGCATTAAGTATGGTGAGTAATGTAATCAACACAAATATCCTTAGACAAAGCATCGATGTTTTATCCCTAGTGGCAATAGCACATCCACAACCTTAGAACTTTCCATCACTCGTCCCGCATTCAATGGAGGCATGAACCCACTATCGAGCATAAATACTCCCTCTTGGAGTTACAAGTATCAACTTGGCCAGAGCCTCTACTAGCAACGGAGAGCATGCAAGAACATAAACAACACATATATGATAGATTGATAATCAACTTGACATAGTATTCCATATTCATCGGATCCCAACAAACACAACATGTAGCATTACAAATAGATGATCTTGATCATGATAGGAACCTCACAAGATCTAACATGATAGCATAATGAGGAGAAGACAACCATCTAGCTACTGCTATGGACCCATAGTCCAATGAGGAACTACTCACACATCAATCCGGAGGCGATCATGGTGATGAAGAGTCCTCCGGGAGATGATCCCCCTCTCCGGCAGGGTGCCGGAGGCGATCTCCTGAATCACCCGAGATGGGATTGGCGGCAGCTGCGTCTCTGGAAGGTTTTCCGTATCGTGGCTCTCGCTACATGTGTTTTCGCGACGGATGCTTTAAGTAGGCGGAAGGGTAGGGTTGGAGGCGTCACGAGGGGCCCACACACTAGGGTGGCGCGGGCCCCTCCTTGGCCGCGCCGCCTTAGTGTGTTGCCACCTCGTGGCCCCACTTCGTAACTCCGTTGGTCTTCTGGAAGCTTCGTGGAAAAATAAGACCCTGGGCGTTGATTTCGTCCAATTCCGAGAATATTTCCTTTGTAGGATTTCTGAAACCAAAAACAGCAGAAAACAACAACTGGCTCTTCGACATCTTGTCAATAGGTTAGTGCCGGAAAATGCATATAAATGATGTAAAGTGTGTATAAAACATGTGAGTATCATCATAAAAGTAGCATGGAACATAAGAAATTATAGATACGTTTGAGACGTATCACTGGTTTCTATGTTTTCCGGCTTTGTCACTTGACCTTCCACGAGCCGGAGGACCATTAGCCGGAAACGCTCGCCAGTGGCGACGAAGCCCAATGGCGATCCGTCAATAACCGCGGAAACAAGCCCCCAGCGTAGGTGCCGGAAATCGCTACCAGGAATCCATGAGTTTGCAACAGAAAATATTTCCACCAGAAAACTTAAGCTTACATCCTAAAGGACGATTTTTGAAAATCACAACTTTTATACACGCCTAGGCGGAAATATCCAGCTCTGCGGTTTTAGTCGGAAAACATACACGATCGAAAAATGAACAAGTAAAGGAGGTAAAAGACTCAGAGAGTGAACCAAATGCTTTATTTCATTGATCATGTATAACTATTACTATTATGCAACTCGAAAAAAAAATTCTAGGTGTGGAAAGGACGTAGTTGTGCAATGTTCCAGGGACGTTCTGTTTCATCGTATATGTCGTCCAAATCCTCTCGCTTGCGTTTCGGGTGCCAATTTGCAGGCCTATCCTTTAACTCCCGGAAATCAACAAGGTAGTACGATCCATTATGGAACACTTTGCTAACGACGAAGGGTCCTTCCCATGGAGATTGTAACTTATGATCTTTCACCTGACGAAGGCGGAGGACCAAGTCTCCGGCCATGAATGAGCGATTCTGAACTCGACGGCTATGATAGAGTCGGAGTTTCTGCTGGTATATGGTGGAGCATTGGTCAGCTAAATTCCGAGCTTCTTCTATCAGGTCCACAGATAGCTGTCTGGCCTCGTCAGCAGTTTCTTCATTATAGGCGGAAACTCGTGGGGAATCGTGGATGATGTCGGAGGGGAGCACGGCTTCGGATCCGTATGCCCGGAAGAACGGAGTAAATCCGGTTGACCTGTTAGGGGTAGTTCGCAAACTCCACAAGAGAGAATCTAACTCATCAGCCCAAGCTCCGGCTGCTCGTCGTAGCGGTTCTTCTAGGCGTGGTTTAATCCCTGATAATATGAGACCGTTGGCTCTTTCGACCTGACCATTGGATTGTGGATGGGCCATAGAAGCGAGGTCAAGCCGGATCCCTACGTCATTACAATAATCCTTCAATTCTCCTTGTGCGAAGTTTGTGCCATTATCTGTGATTATGCTGTGTGGGATGCCAAATCTCGTCACGAGGCTGCAGACAAATTTTAGTGCCATAGCACCATCGGCTTTTCTCACTGGCTTTGCCTCGATCCACTTACTGAATTTGTCAACAACCATATCGAGCCCCCAGACCGCAAACGGCCAGGTGATAGGGATGGTCTTCAGCTCTTGGGCTGGAGCGTTTGGTTGAGTAGCGTAGTACTAGCAACCTCGGCAGGTCTTTACCAGCTTGTCAGCATCTTATTTAGTTGCGAGCCAGCAGAACCCAAGCCGAAAAGCTTTTGCAACGAGTGACCTGGGGGCGGCATGATGCCCGCAGTCCCCTGCATGGATCTCTCTGAGGATTTCAATGTCATCTTGATTGGAGACGCATTTGGGAAATACTCCTGTTGCGCTTTGTTTGTAGAGTTGTCCATCCACGATTGTGTAGGATCTTGCTCGTCTGATGATCTGTCGTGCGAGGAACTCGTTGTCTGGAAACTTCTGATCAATGAGGTAGTCCAGGAAAGGTTGCGTCCATGGCGGAATGATGACCATCACTTCCCTAGCTGGAGACACTGCTACATCTGGATTTTCCGGGTTAGCGCCCTTCACCGAGCGTATCCGTAGATGCTCCAGGAAGATACTAGGCGGAATTGGTTTCCTACCGGATCCGAGCTTGGATAGCATGTCTGCCGCTGCGTTATCGTCTCTCCTGACGTACTTGACTTCGTATCCGAGGAAGCATTTGGTGATCTTGTCAACTTCGTCTCCGTAAGCCGCCATGACGGAGTTTCTGGCGTTCCAGGTTCCGGCTACTTGTTGTGCCACCAGGTCGGAATCTCCGCGGCAAATGATGTGCTTGATCCCTATTTCCTTAGCGATGTGCAAACCGTGTAGTAGAGCCTCGTATTCCACCATGTTGTTTGTAGCTTTGAAGTGGATATGCAGAACGTTCTGTAGTTCTTCTCCGGTAGGGGACTTCAGGGTGACTCCGCTCCCGAGCCTTGATGCTGCTTGGATCCATCGAAGTGCATAACCCATGTTTCTGGCTCCAGCTCCAAATTTGTATCCGGAGCTTCTGTCCAATCTGCGACGAAATCTGCCAAGATCTGGGACTTGATCGCAGTCCTGGCTTTGTAGTTGATGTCGAAGGCAGATAATTCAATGCCCCATTTTGCTGTGCGTCATGTTGCGTCAGCGTTATTGCTCATGACTGTTACTGGATGCTCCTGGAAGTAGTGCCTCAACTTCCTGCTACCTAGGAATACGCCATAGGCTAGCATTTGAAAGTGAGGATATATTTGTTTGGATTCCGTCAGTACCTCACTAATGTAGTAGACTGGCCTTTGGACTCCATACTCATGCCCTTCTTCCTGTCGCTCCACCATGATGACGAGACTGATGACTCTGTTGGTAGCTGCCAGATAAAGGAGCATGGGCTCTGACTCTTCTGGCGCTGCTAGGACAAGTGGGGAGGTGAGTATTTCCTTCAACCCTTGAAGTGCTGCATCCGCTGCGTCATCCCAGACAAATTTGTCTGTCTTCTTTAGCAGCTTCTACAGGGGTAGCGCCTTCTCACCAAGACGGCTAACGAACCGACTGATTGCTGCAACACAACCAGTTAGTCGTTGCACATCTTTGAGACAAGTTGGCCTGTTGATGCACATGATTGCCTTGATTTTCTCCGGGTTAACTTCAATGCCCATGTTAGAGACGATGAAGCCAAGAAGTTTTCCGGCTGGAACTCCAAAGATGCACTTCAGCAGATTCAACATCATCTTGTACCGTCGGAGGTTCTCAAAGGTTTCTGTGAGGTTGTTGATCAAGTCAGATCCTTTCCGGGTCATGACCACGATGTCGTCGGCGTAAGCGTGTACGTTCCGACCGATTTGGTCCTTCAAGCACCGCTGCATCGTACGTTGATAGGTGGCACCTGCTTTTTTCAAACCAAAGGGCATGGTAACATAACACTAAGTGCCAAACAGGGTGATGAACGAGGTCGCCTTTTGGTCGGATTTTTCATCCGGATCTGATGATACCCGGAATATGCGTCAAGAAAACACAGAAGTTCAGCCCCTGCCGTCGAATCAATGACTTGGTCAATGCGCGGCAAGGGGAACGGATCCTTCGGACAATGCTTATTCAAGCCGGAGTAATCAATGCACATTCTTAGTATTTCAGAATTCTTTTTGGGTACAAGGACGGGATTTGCGACCCAATCAGTATGGATAACTTCTACTACAAAACCTGCCTCTAGTAACTTTGCTAATTCCGTTCCTATGGCGCGACGCTTCTTATCTCCAAAGCGCCGCATAGCTTGCTTCACCGGTTTAGCCCCCGATTTATGTTGAGGTAGTGCTCGGCGAGTTCTCTAGGTACTCCGGACATGTCAGAAGGCTGCCATGCGAAGATGTCCATGTTAGCGCGGAGGAACTCGACGAGCGCGTCTTCCTATTTGGGGTCCATGTTGGCTCCGACCGAGACCTGCTTAGTGGTATCTCCTTCCTTGAAGTCGATTTTCTTGGTCTCTATCGCGGCCTTGAACGAGGTTTTCTGTTCGGAGATCTGCTTCTTGGTGGTATGCATCTCTGTCGGATCCACCGCGGCTCTGTAGCCTTGCAGCTCCTCTCCAGATATCACAGACTCTGCGAAGGCGGCTTCACCCAACTCGCACTCGTGAGCCTTCTTGTAGTCTCCGGATACGGTAATCATACCATTGGGACCCGAAATCTTGAGCTTGTTGTAGATGTAGCACGCTCTTGCATGGAACTTGTGGTAGGTGGGCCTGCCGAAGATGGCATGGTAGGAACTCTTGAAGGGCACGACCTCAAACGTGATCATATCTTCGCGGAAATTAGTGATATCGCCGAAGGCCACGGGAAGTCTGATGCTGCCGAGGGAATTCGCCTTTTTACCCGGAACCACACCATGAAATTCAGTGGTGCTATGTTTGAGCTGTTCCTTGGAAAGGTTCATCCGCTCTAGAGTCTTGATACATCTCAAACGTATCTATAATTTCTTATGTTCCATGCTAGTTTTATGACAATACTCACATGTTTTATATACACTTTATATCATTTTTATGCATTTTCCGGCACTAACCTATTAACAAGATGCCGAAGCGCCAGTTCCTGTTTTCTGCTGTTTTTGGTTTTAGAAATCCTACACAGGAAATATTCTCGGAATTGGACGAAACAAAAGCCCACGGTCTTATTTTCCACAGAGCCTTCCAGAAGTCCGAAGAGGAGACGAAGAGGGGCGTCGAGGCGGCCACACCCTAGGGGGGCGCGGCTCCACCCCTGGCCGCGCCGCCCTATGGGGTGGGCCCCTCGAGCGTCCCCCGACTCTGCCCCTTCGCCTATATATTCTCTCCGTCGCGAAAACCCTATTACCGAGAGCCACGATATGAGAAAAGTTCCAGAGACGCCGCCACCGCCAATCCCATCTAGGGGTATTCAGGAGATCACCTCCGGCACCCTGCCGGAGAGGGGAATCATCACCCGGAGGACTCTGCATCACCATGCCCGCCTCCGGACTGATGCGTGAGTAGTTCATCCTTGGACTATGGGTCCATAGTAGTAGCTAGATGGTTGTCTTCTCCTCTTGTGCTATCATGTTTAGATCTTGTGAGCTTCCTATCATGATCAAGATCATCTATTTGTAATGCTACATGTTGTTTTTGTTGGGATCCGATGAATATGGAATACTATGTCAAGTTGATTGTTGATCTATCATATATGTGTTGTTTATGATCTTGCATGCTCTCCGTTGCTAGTAGAGGCTCTAGCCAAGTTGATACGTGTGACTCCAAGAGGGAGTATTTATGCTCGATGGTGGGTTCATGCATCCATTGAATCTGGGACAGTGACAGAAAGTTCTAAGGTTATGGATGTGATGTTGCCACTAGGGATAAAACAACAATGCTTTGTCTAAGGATATTTGTATTGTTTACATTACGCACAGTACTTAATGCAATTGTCTATTGTTTGCAACTTAATACTGGAAGGGGTGCGGATGCTAACCCGAAAGTGCACTTTTTAGGCATAGATGCATGCTGGATAGCGGTCTATGTTCTTTGTCGTAATGCCCTAAGTAAATCTCATCATGATATGTATGTGCATTGCTATGCTCTCTCTATTTGTCAATTTCCCAACTGTAATTTGTTCACCCAACATGCTATTTATCTTATTGGAGAGACACCACTAGTGAATTGTGGACCCCGGTCCATTCTTTTACATCTGAAATACAATCTACTGCAATCATTGTTCTCTGCTGTTCTTTGCAAACAAACATCATTCTCCACACCATACGTTTAATCCTTTGTTTACAGCAAGCCGGTGATATTGACAACCTCACTGTTAAGTTGGGGCAAAGTATTTTGATTATGTTGTGCAGGTTCCACGTTGGCGCCGGAATCCCTGGTGTTGCGCCGCACTACACTCCTTCACCAACAACCTTCACGTGGCCTTCATCTCCTACTGGTTCGATAACCTTGGTTTCTTACTGAGGAAAAACTTGCTGCTGTACGCATCACACCTTCCTCTTGGGGTTCCCAACGGACGTGTGCTTCACGCGTTATCAAGCTCTTTTTCTGGCGCCGTTGCCGGGGAGATCAAGAAATGCTGCAAGGGGAGTCTCTCACACCCAATCTCTTTACTTTGTTTATTGTCTTGCTTTATTTTATTTTCTGTCTTGTTTGCTTTCTTTATATCAAACACACAAAAAATTAGTTACTTGTTACTTTATTTAATTCGGTTTGCTTTACTTATTTTTATTATTGTTAAAATGAATACTCCTGAGAACACTAAGTTGTGTGATTTCACTAGTTAGGCTTAATGGAAAGCAACAAAAATATTAGAGATCTTTATAGTATTTATCTTGAGTTAGGACATGAGGTATTTGAAGAGAAAATTAAAAAACCTATGGAACTTTATATGCATGCTAATGGCAACGTTATTAGTATGAATGCTTTGAACATCATTGTTGCTAATGCTATGGAAAATTCTAAGCTTGGGGAAGCTGGTTTTGATGAGCATGATATTTTTAGTCCCCCTAGCATGGAGGAGAAAATCTACTTTGATGATACTTTACCTCCTATATATGATGATTATGGTGATGAGAATAATAATGATATCTATTTTATTGAATTTGCTCCCACTGCAATTAATAGTAATGACTATGCTTATGTGGAGAGTAATAATTTTATGCATGTAGCTCATGATAAGAATGTTTCATGTGATAGTTATATTGTTTAGTTTGTTCATGATGCTACTGAAAATCTTTATGAGAGAGGACAATATGGTTGTAGGGATTTCCATGTTACTAAAACACCTCTCTTTTTGCTGAAAATCTTGAAGTTGCGCTTCTCTTGTTTTCCTATGCTTATTGCATTATGCTTACATGACTTGTTTATTTACAAAATTCCTTTTCATAGGAAGTGGGTTACACTTAAAAGTGTTTCTTATTTTCTTTTGATGCTCTCTTTTGCTTCAAATCTTATTTCTTGTGAGAGCATCATTAAAATTACTGAGCCCATCTTAATGGCTATAAAGAAAGTACTTCTCGGGAGATAACCCATATTTTATTTTGCTACTGTTTTGTTGTGTCTTGGAAGTTGTTACTACTGTAGCAACCTCTCCTTATCTTTATTTTATTCCATTGTTGTGCCAAGTAAAGTCTTTGATAGTAAGGTTGATAATAGATTTGGATTTCTGCGCAGAAACAGATTTCTAGCTGTCACGAATTTGAGTAGATCTCTCTGTAGGAAACTCAGAAAAATCTGCGAAAAATCATGAGTAATCCGCAGATATGTACGCAACTTTCATTAAATTTGAGCTTATTCATCTGAGCATGTTAAGTGCCTCTAAAAAATTCGCCTTTACAGACTGTTCTGTTTTGACAGATTCTGCATTTTATTTCATATTGCCTCTTTTACTGTGTTGAGTGGATTTCTTTGCTCCATTAACTTTCAGTAGCTTTGGGTAATGTCCAGAAGTGTTAGGAATTATTGTGTCCTCTCTGAACATGTGAATTTTTGATTATGCACTAACCCTCAAATGAGATTGTTTTGAGTTTGGTGTGGAGGAAGTTTTCAAGGGTCAAGAGAGGAGGATGATATAATATGATCAAGAAGAGTGAAAAGTCTAAGCTTGGGGATGCCCCCGTGGTTCATCTCTGCATATTTCAAGAAGACTCAAGCATCTAAGCTTGGGGATGCCCAAGGCATCCCCTTCTTCATCGACAACTTATCAGGTCACCTCTAGTGAAACTATATTTTTATTCCGTCACATCTTATGTGCTTTACTTGGAGCGTCTGTATGTTTTTATTTTTGTTTGTGTTCGAATAAAATCAGATCCTAGCATTCCTTGTGTGGGAGAAAGACACGCTCCGCTTGTTCATATGAACACTGGTGTTCTTAGCTTTACTTTTAATGTTCATGCCGAAGGTTGAAAACCGCTTCGTTCATTGCTATTTGGTTGGAAACAAAAAATGCTTCATGTGGTAATTGGTATATTATCTTGAATAATTTGATACTTGGCAATTGTTTTGAGCTCTCAAATAGATCATGTTTAAGCTCTTGCATCATGTAGTTTAAACCTATTAGTGGAGAATTACTGTATAGCTTGTTGAAATTTGGTTTGCATGATTGGTCTCTCTAAAGTCTAGATATTTTCTGGTAAAAGTGTTTGAACAACAAGGAAGACATTGTAGAGTCTTATAATGCTTGCAATATGTTCTTATGTAAGTTTTGTTGTACCGGTTCATACTTGTGTTTGCTTCAAACAACATTGCTAGCCAAAGCCTTGTACTGAGAGGGAATGCTTCTCGTGCATCCAAAACCTTGAGCCAAAACTTATGCCATTTGTGTCCACCATAACTACCTACTATGTGGTATTTCTCTGCCATTCCAAGTAAATTGCTTGCGTGCTACCTTTAAAATTTCATTCATTGTCTTTACAATATATAGCTCATGGGAAAGTAGCTTAAAAACTATTGTGGAAAAGAATATGTAGCTTATGTATCTTATTTCTTATAAGTTGCTTGTTGAGCGGTAACCATGTTTCTGGGGACGCCATCAACTGTTACACTTTTTTTGAATATCATGTGAGTTGCTATGCATGTTCGTCTTGTCTGAAGTAAGGGTGATTTGTCATGATTAAATGGTTTGAGTATGCATATTGTTAGAGAAGAACATTGGGCCGCTAACTAAAGCCATGTATCATGGTGGAAGTTTAAGTTTGGACATTAATCCTCAATCTTTTATGAGAATATTATCTGTTGTTGAATGCTTAAGCATTAAAGAGGAGTCCATTATATGTTTTCTATATTGTCCCGGTATGGATGTCCTCAAGTTGAGATCTATCAAAAACGAGAAATCAAATGCGATCTATCTCCTTGGACCTTTGTACAGGTGGCATAGAGGTACCCCTTTGTGACACTTGGTTGAAACATATGTAATGCAATGATAATCCATGGAAATGCGAGATAATTAGGACAAGGTGCGAGCACTATTGGTATTCGATGCATGAGGCTTGCAACTTATAGGATGTTTTATGGATAACACATATGAATTATTACTACCGTTGACAAAATTGTTTCCATGTTTTCAAAATAAAAAGCTCTAGCACATAAGTAATCCCTGCTTCCCTCTGCGAAGGGCCTTTCTTTTACTTTATGTTGAGTGAGTTTACCTACTTCTTTCTATCTTAGAAGAAAACACTTGTGTCAACTGTGTGCATTGATTCCTACATACTTGCTTATTTGCACTCATCATATTACTTTGTGTTGACAATTATCCATGAGATATACATGTTGAAGTTGAAAGCAACTGCTGAAACTTATATCTTCCTTTGTATTTCTTCAAAACCTTCTATTAAGAATCTATTGCTTTATGAGTTAACTCTTATGCAAGACTTATTGATGCTTGTCTAGAAAGTACTATTCATGAAAAGTATTTGCTATATGATTCAGTTGTTTAGTCATTATCTTTACCATTGCTTTGAATCACTTCATTCATCTCATATGCTTTACAACAGTATTGATCAAGATTATGATAGTAGCATGTCACTTCAGAAATTATCCTTGTTATCGTTTACCTACTCGAGGGCGAGTAGGAACTAAGCTTGGGGATGCTTGATACGTCTCAAACGTATCTATAATTTCTTATGTTCCATGCTAGTTTTATGACAATACTCACATGTTTTATATACACTTTATATCATTCTTACGCATTTTCCGGCACTAACCTATTAACAAGATGCTGAAGCGCCAGTTGCTGTTTTCTGCTGTTTTTGGTTTCAGAAATCCTACACAGGAAATATTCTCAGAATTGGACGAAACAAAAGCCCACGGTCTTATTTTCCACGGAGCCTTCCAGAAGTCCGAAGAGGAGACGAAGAGGGGCGTCGAGGCGGCCACACCCTACGGGGGCACGGCCCCACCCCTGGTCGCGCTGCCCTATGGGGTGGGCCCCTCGAGGGTCCCCCGACTCTGCCCCTTCGCCTATATATTCTCTCCGTCGCGAAAACCCTATTACCGAGAGCCACGATACGAGAAAAGTTCCAGAGACGCCGCCGCCGCCAATCCCATCTCGGGGGATTCAGGAGACCGCCTCCGGCACCCTGCCGGAGAGAGGAATCATCACCCGGAGGACTCTACATCACCATGCCCGCCTCCGGACTGATGCGTGAATAGTTCATCCTTGGACTATGGGCCCATAGCAATAGCTGATGGTTGTCTTCTCCTCTTGTGCTATCATGTTTAGATTTTGTGAGCTGTCTATCATGATCAAGATCATCTATTTGTAATGCTACATGTTGTGTTTGTTGGGATCGATGAATATGGAATACTATGTCAAGTTGATTATTGATCTATCATATATGTGTTGTTTATGATCTTGCATGTTCTCCGTTGCTAGTAGAGTCTCTGGCCAAGTTGATACTTGTGACTCCAAGAGGGAGTATTTATGCTCGATAGTGGGTTCATGCCTCCAAGAGGGAGGTTATGGATGTGCTATTGCCACTAGGGATAAAACAAAAATGATTTGTCTAAGGATATTTGTATTGTTTAC
Organism: Lolium rigidum; assembly: GCF_022539505.1. Classification (NCBI taxonomy): domain Eukaryota; kingdom Viridiplantae; phylum Streptophyta; class Magnoliopsida; order Poales; family Poaceae; genus Lolium; species Lolium rigidum. Next base: position 230,165,500 of record NC_061510.1, on the reverse strand, counting down.
ATTACGCACAGTACTTAATGCAATTGTCTGTTGTTTGCAACTTAATACTGGAAGGGGTGCGGATGCTAACCCGAAGGTGGACTTTTTAGGCATAGATGCATGCTGGATAGCGTTCTATGTTCTTTGTCGTAATGCCCTAAGTAAATCTCATATTAGTCATCATGATATGTATGTGCATTGCTATGCTCTCTCTATTTGTCAATTGCCGAACTGTAATTTGTTCACCCAACATGCTATCTATCTATCTATCTATTATCTATTATATTATTAAAACAACAAACAAACAACGGTTTAGATTAGCTAGGAATAAGCAGAATTAACAACAACGGACAAGATTAAATCCCTAATACGCCCGGGGTTGTTGATTTGGATATGCGCATATAAAGTTTTCTTCTATCCACGTCTACCCGTCTAAACGATCTGTTTCGACGTCTCGTATGCCGCCGCCTTTCCTGCGGCCGCCAGCACGCGATCGCTGCTGCTCCACATGGCTCATCCGGATCTAACCGACGGAGGCCTATGGGTTCCGATGGATGTGCGACGCCTGTGGTGTTGAGTTTGAGACGCTCCAGGAGCAGCACGGGGCCATCCAGAAGGCATGGAAAAAGGTAAACGACGATCGCAAAGATTGATCGATCAATGGTACATGCTCTTCGGCCTTGAACATCTTTGAAGCGAATCGTCCCGGTCGGCGGCGGTGCAACAGCAACAACAGCCGGACGCCGCCGGGCTCTGGTGGATGTGCAACACCTATGCTGTCGAGTTTCAGTCGTTTGAGGATTAGCACGAGGGCATCCATAAGTTATGGAAAAAGGTAAACCATGGCCGCTGCTTGATCAACTTAGCTAAATTAAAGACCGCAACGATCGATCATCCTCTTTGTCCTTGAACATCGTCGACGATGGATTAATTAACTGCAGATTGCTATGATACCTAATACCCAGTAGATCGAAGCAAGTACGCAACCCGCTGGAGAAGTTGGGGCGTCGAGGTCTCAACGGACCCAGGTTTTGTACGCCAAGGGAAGCCAAGAACGGTGAGGTGGTCCAGGGGCTCCTGCTTCTGAGAATCGTAGAGTTTTGGTACTCACTTGGACTCAATGTTTGCCTGGACTGCTGGACAAGAGAACGGTGGAGAAGCTATGTCCTCTAAGAGCAAGGGTCGAATCAGAGGTCGCCCTGAAGCTAAGGCCAAGGGCTGCAGCGACATGGCATGGTGCTCTGCTCGCTGCTACATGTGAGTATCTGACGCATATGGTTAGTTTAGATTTTATTTCTAGCTTTCAGGTGGTTTCAGAAGGGGCTAGCACTGCTATTCTTTTTCAGCCGTTTGGAAGAGAACCTGCCCGTTCAGCTAGGACTGTTGAAACAAAGACTGATTATAATGCCTGATGCATATAATCCCTTTCCTCGGGTCGTCGAAGGCAACCACTACCATAACAGAGCGTGGCGCCTCGGTGCAGGCACCGGACACCCTGGAGCACTCGACCGGGCGATAGCTATGGCCTATGGGCCACAAAGGCCTCTATGGGCAGCGGACGACACAAAGGCATCGTATCTCTTGCGCTTGTATTTACAAATGGAGGTGCTACCTTACAGATTTGTTCACGTTATAGATGTGTTGAAACTTCACGTATTTATTCATGTTCTAGATTGAGTTGCTAATTTGTTTTCTTCTTGATTTACGTTGTATGAGATGATTTTTCAAACAATATATAGTTTTATACACGGATTAAATTAATTATGACATGTCCATCTATGACAGGTAATGAGGCTCAGGTCGATGCTCTATACCACTATTGCAAGAGTTGGTGTAGTGATCGCGAGGTAAGATCTGGACCAAAAATAAAAAGTATGTGTTTGTTATGTTTTCATCCTGATGTTTTGCTTTGAAAAATACTGCTAATTTAATCAATTATGTATGAACTAACATGATTTAAGTGAAATATGAGCTTATAAATACATTGACTTGATTGGCAATAAACCAACACAGAATAAAATTTACTTTTTAAATTGGTTTGCAGGCGTGAATTTTCTAAATTAGTTATAGAGGCAAGAATAAGCTATGGAGGCTCTCAGCTATAACACTTTGCAACAAGAATTTTTTAGAAAATTAATGAAGTTGTCGCATATAATCCATCTGGTATTAATGTTTGCAGGTCCTAATATCATCTATGGAGTATACTCATGTGACACCTAGGAGTGTTCTAGAATTGGCTACGATAGTAGCATAACGTGCTCGCTAGATTGTATATTGTGTTATAGCGATCTTCAATAGATTAATAGTCGGCCTCGATGTAATATTTATATATGAGTGTTGTGAGGGGCGGCCGCACTAACATTGTGCAGGATCATCTACCACGAAGACCCTTGGTTGTTCATATATGAGTGGTTGTAGTTGGACGTTATTTCTTTATTTCATTCGTATAATTAATTTTGTGTAAAAATATCACCTTTTGCCTGGTTCGACGCATCTATCGTGCATGCTTGATTATCTCTACCATGCCCCATGGACAAGACGAGTTGTTTCTTCGTTCTCCAATAGATTTACTTCCTTGTGCTCAGATAATAACAAATATTACTGTTTCCTGGTGCATGTACCCTTTTTAATCTATATTCATCAATACCATACTAGAGCAGATGAAGAACTAAAGTACTCTAAAAATACAAATATGAAAAACGGAACATTGATGCTTTTTATTGATATTGGTCGCTAATAATATGACACGTTTAATCATGTATCTCACACCTTTAGTTGTTTTCGGGTGTTAGTGATTGCCATAATTTTTTATTGAAATGCTAAATATTAAATATTGCATTTATGTTAAAGCATATATAATTCTTATTTAACTCTTCGATATCAGCCTTTAACCATCAAACAAGAATGTAACTCCAGTATAAAATTATTATTTAATGAGATTGTTAGAAAGTCATGACAACTAAATAAAAGGAGTATACACATTTAATATATTTAATGGTCTAATATGTATAAATGAATGATCAAATGTTCTCATAAATATATTATATTAAACATTTTGGTAAAATGTATGAAAGAATAGAAAAATAGTGAAGAAATGAATCAAATGCAAAATAATAATTATATTAGTTACAATGTTAACTCACTCACAAATCTAGCAGCGCAAATGCGCGGGCCACTCAGCTAGTTATATTATTAAAACAACAAACAAACAACGGTTTAGATTAGCTAGGAATAAGCAGAATTAACAACAACGGACAAGATTAAATCCCTAATACGCCCGGGGTTGTTGATTTGGATATGCGCATATAAAGTTTTCTTCTATCCACGTCTACCCGTCTAAACGATCTGTTTCGACGTCTCGTATGCCGCCGCCTTTCCTGCGGCCGCCAGCACGCGATCGCTGCTGCTCCACATGGCTCATCCGGATCTAACCGACGGAGGCCTATGGGTTCCGATGGATGTGCGACGCCTGTGGTGTTGAGTTTGAGACGCTCCAGGAGCAGCACGGGGCCATCCAGAAGGCATGGAAAAAGGTAAACGACGATCGCAAAGATTGATCGATCAATGGTACATGCTCTTCGGCCTTGAACATCTTCGAAGCGAATCGTCCCGGTCGGCGGCGGTGCAACAGCAACAACAGCCGGACGCCGCCGGGCTCTGGTGGATGTGCAACACCTATGCTGTCGAGTTTCAGTCGTTTGAGGATTAGCACGAGGGCATCCATAAGTTATGGAAAAAGGTAAACCATGGCCGCTGCTTGATCAACTTAGCTAAATTAAAGACCGCAACGATCGATCATCCTCTTTGTCCTTGAACATCGTCGACGATGGATTAATTAACTGCAGATTGCTATGATACCTAATACCCAGTAGATCGAAGCAAGTACGCAACCCGCTGGAGAAGTTGGGGCGTCGAGGTCTCAACGGACCCAGGTTTTGTACGCCAAGGGAAGCCAAGAACGGTGAGGTGGTCCAGGGGCTCCTGCTTCTGAGAATCGTAGAGTTTTGGTACTCACTTGGACTCAATGTTTGCCTGGACTGCTGGACAAGAGAACGGTGGAGAAGCTATGTCCTCTAAGAGCAAGGGTCGAATCAGAGGTCGCCCTGAAGCTAAGGCCAAGGGCTGCAGCGACATGGCATGGTGCTCTGCTCGCTGCTACATGTGAGTATCTGACGCATATGGTTAGTTTAGATTTTATTTCTAGCTTTCAGGTGGTTTCAGAAGGGGCTAGCACTGCTATTCTTTTTCAGCCGTTTGGAAGAGAACCTGCCCGTTCAGCTAGGACTGTTGAAACAAAGACTGATTATAATGCCTGATGCATATAATCCCTTTCCTCGGGTCGTCGAAGGCAACCACTACCATAACAGAGCGTGGCGCCTCGGTGCAGGCACCGGACACCCTGGAGCACTCGACCGGGCGATAGCTATGGCCTATGGGCCACAAAGGCCTCTATGGGCAGCGGACGACACAAAGGCATCGTATCTCTTGCGCTTGTATTTACAAATGGAGGTGCTACCTTACAGATTTGTTCACGTTATAGATGTGTTGAAACTTCACGTATTTATTCATGTTCTAGATTGAGTTGCTAATTTGTTTTCTTCTTGATTTACGTTGTATGAGATGATTTTTCAAACAATATATAGTTTTATACACGGATTAAATTAATTATGACATGTCCATCTATGACAGGTAATGAGGCTCAGGTCGATGCTCTATACCACTATTGCAAGAGTTGGTGTAGTGATCGCGAGGTAAGATCTGGACCAAAAATAAAAAGTATGTGTTTGTTATGTTTTCATCCTGATGTTTTGCTTTGAAAAATACTGCTAATTTAATCAATTATGTATGAACTAACATGATTTAAGTGAAATATGAGCTTATAAATACATTGACTTGATTGGCAATAAACCAACACAGAATAAAATTTACTTTTTAAATTGGTTTGCAGGCGTGAATTTTCTAAATTAGTTATAGAGGCAAGAATAAGCTATGGAGGCTCTCAGCTATAACACTTTGCAACAAGAATTTTTTAGAAAATTAATGAAGTTGTCGCATATAATCCATCTGGTATTAATGTTTGCAGGTCCTAATATCATCTATGGAGTATACTCATGTGACACCTAGGAGTGTTCTAGAATTGGCTACGATAGTAGCATAACGTGCTCGCTAGATTGTATATTGTGTTATAGCGATCTTCAATAGATTAATAGTCGGCCTCGATGTAATATTTATATATGAGTGTTGTGAGGGGCGGCCGCACTAACATTGTGCAGGATCATCTACCACGAAGACCCTTGGTTGTTCATATATGAGTGGTTGTAGTTGGACGTTATTTCTTTATTTCATTCGTATAATTAATTTTGTGTAAAAATATCACCTTTTGCCTGGTTCGACGCATCTATCGTGCATGCTTGATTATCTCTACCATGCCCCATGGACAAGACGAGTTGTTTCTTCGTTCTCCAATAGATTTACTTCCTTGTGCTCAGATAATAACAAATATTACTGTTTCCTGGTGCATGTACCCTTTTTAATCTATATTCATCAATACCATACTAGAGCAGATGAAGAACTAAAGTACTCTAAAAATACAAATATGAAAAACGGAACATTGATGCTTTTTATTGATATTGGTCGCTAATAATATGACACGTTTAATCATGTATCTCACACCTTTAGTTGTTTTCGGGTGTTAGTGATTGCCATAATTTTTTATTGAAATGCTAAATATTAAATATTGCATTTATGTTAAAGCATATATAATTCTTATTTAACTCTTCGATATCAGCCTTTAACCATCAAACAAGAATGTAACTCCAGTATAAAATTATTATTTAATGAGATTGTTAGAAAGTCATGACAACTAAATAAAAGGAGTATACACATTTAATATATTTAATGGTCTAATATGTATAAATGAATGATCAAATGTTCTCATAAATATATTATATTAAACATTTTGGTAAAATGTATGAAAGAATAGAAAAATAGTGAAGAAATGAATCAAATGCAAAATAATAATTATATTAGTTACAATGTTAACTCACTCACAAATCTAGCAGCGCAAATGCGCGGGCCACTCAGCTAGTTATATTATTAAAACAACAAACAAACAACGGTTTAGATTAGCTAGGAATAAGCAGAATTAACAACAACGGACAAGATTAAATCCCTAATACGCCCGGGGTTGTTGATTTGGATATGCGCATATAAAGTTTTCTTCTATCCACGTCTACCCGTCTAAACGATCTGTTTCGACGTCTCGTATGCCGCCGCCTTTCCTGCGGCCGCCAGCACGCGATCGCTGCTGCTCCACATGGCTCATCCGGATCTAACCGACGGAGGCCTATGGGTTCCGATGGATGTGCGACGCCTGTGGTGTTGAGTTTGAGACGCTCCAGGAGCAGCACGGGGCCATCCAGAAGGCATGGAAAAAGGTAAACGACGATCGCAAAGATTGATCGATCAATGGTACATGCTCTTCGGCCTTGAACATCTTCGAAGCGAATCGTCCCGGTCGGCGGCGGTGCAACAGCAACAACAGCCGGACACCGCCGGGCTCTGGTGGATGTGCAACACCTATGCTGTCGAGTTTCAGTCGTTTGAGGATTAGCACGAGGGCATCCATAAGTTATGGAAAAAGGTAAACCATGGCCGCTGCTTGATCAACTTAGCTAAATTAAAGACCGCAACGATCGATCATCCTCTTTGTCCTTGAACATCGTCGACGATGGATTAATTAACTGCAGATTGCTATGATACCTAATACCCAGTAGATCGAAGCAAGTACGCAACCCGCTGGAGAAGTTGGGGCGTCGAGGTCTCAACGGACCCAGGTTTTGTACGCCAAGGGAAGCCAAGAACGGTGAGGTGGTCCAGGGGCTCCTGCTTCTGAGAATCGTAGAGTTTTGGTACTCACTTGGACTCAATGTTTGCCTGGACTGCTGGACAAGAGAACGGTGGAGAAGCTATGTCCTCTAAGAGCAAGGGTCGAATCAGAGGTCGCCCTGAAGCTAAGGCCAAGGGCTGCAGCGACATGGCATGGTGCTCTGCTCGCTGCTACATGTGAGTATCTGACGCATATGGTTAGTTTAGATTTTATTTCTAGCTTTCAGGTGGTTTCAGAAGGGGCTAGCACTGCTATTCTTTTTCAGCCGTTTGGAAGAGAACCTGCCCGTTCAGCTAGGACTGTTGAAACAAAGACTGATTATAATGCCTGATGCATATAATCCCTTTCCTCGGGTCGTCGAAGGCAACCACTACCATAACAGAGCGTGGCGCCTCGGTGCAGGCACCGGACACCCTGGAGCACTCGACCGGGCGATAGCTATGGCCTATGGGCCACAAAGGCCTCTATGGGCAGCGGACGACACAAAGGCATCGTATCTCTTGCGCTTGTATTTACAAATGGAGGTGCTACCTTACAGATTTGTTCACGTTATAGATGTGTTGAAACTTCACGTATTTATTCATGTTCTAGATTGAGTTGCTAATTTGTTTTCTTCTTGATTTACGTTGTATGAGATGATTTTTCAAACAATATATAGTTTTATACACGGATTAAATTAATTATGACATGTCCATCTATGACAGGTAATGAGGCTCAGGTCGATGCTCTATACCACTATTGCAAGAGTTGGTGTAGTGATCGCGAGGTAAGATCTGGACCAAAAATAAAAAGTATGTGTTTGTTATGTTTTCATCCTGATGTTTTGCTTTGAAAAATACTGCTAATTTAATCAATTATGTATGAACTAACATGATTTAAGTGAAATATGAGCTTATAAATACATTGACTTGATTGGCAATAAACCAACACAGAATAAAATTTACTTTTTAAATTGGTTTGCAGGCGTGAATTTTCTAAATTAGTTATAGAGGCAAGAATAAGCTATGGAGGCTCTCAGCTATAACACTTTGCAACAAGAATTTTTTAGAAAATTAATGAAGTTGTCGCATATAATCCATCTGGTATTAATGTTTGCAGGTCCTAATATCATCTATGGAGTATACTCATGTGACACCTAGGAGTGTTCTAGAATTGGCTACGATAGTAGCATAACGTGCTCGCTAGATTGTATATTGTGTTATAGCGATCTTCAATAGATTAATAGTCGGCCTCGATGTAATATTTATATATGAGTGTTGTGAGGGGCGGCCGCACTAACATTGTGCAGGATCATCTACCACGAAGACCCTTGGTTGTTCATATATGAGTGGTTGTAGTTGGACGTTATTTCTTTATTTCATTCGTATAATTAATTTTGTGTAAAAATATCACCTTTTGCCTGGTTCGACGCATCTATCGTGCATGCTTGATTATCTCTACCATGCCCCATGGACAAGACGAGTTGTTTCTTCGTTCTCCAATAGATTTACTTCCTTGTGCTCAGATAATAACAAATATTACTGTTTCCTGGTGCATGTACCCTTTTTAATCTATATTCATCAATACCATACTAGAGCAGATGAAGAACTAAAGTACTCTAAAAATACAAATATGAAAAACGGAACATTGATGCTTTTTATTGATATTGGTCGCTAATAATATGACACGTTTAATCATGTATCTCACACCTTTAGTTGTTTTCGGGTGTTAGTGATTGCCATAATTTTTTATTGAAATGCTAAATATTAAATATTGCATTTATGTTAAAGCATATATAATTCTTATTTAACTCTTCGATATCAGCCTTTAACCATCAAACAAGAATGTAACTCCAGTATAAAATTATTATTTAATGAGATTGTTAGAAAGTCATGACAACTAAATAAAAGGAGTATACACATTTAATATATTTAATGGTCTAATATGTATAAATGAATGATCAAATGTTCTCATAAATATATTATATTAAACATTTTGGTAAAATGTATGAAAGAATAGAAAAATAGTGAAGAAATGAATCAAATGCAAAATAATAATTATATTAGTTACAATGTTAACTCACTCACAAATCTAGCCGCGCAAATGCGCGGGCCACTCAGCTAGTTATATTATTAAAACAACAAACAACCTACGGTGCAGATTAGCTAAACATAATCATGTAAAAAATCAATAGCCCAGATTAACTTGCGGCCGTCCGGAAACTGCACGGATGAAAGAAAATGTTCCACGTCTCCATCTGTATATCTTAACAAAAACTCTATCCATTTGGCCAATGCAAACCCTAAACGTGTATATCCAATCTTCCTCAACCCTAACACATCAGTCGTATTTGCTTCAGATTATACCAAACGGGGGCGTGTAAATGGTCATATACTACCACACCACCCACCGGAAACTTTTCAGCTTGCAGCCACAGCGCCACCGATGGGCGATGGTGGAAACCAATGGTGTGGTCTGCCTGGAGTTTGCCGCCATGGATTATCCACAAGACTATGCGGAAGTCGTATCTCAAAATATGAAGTCTGCTGCCATGGATTAGCCACGAGGAGTTCAGACTCCATGCAAATGTGCCTGCGTTTGAAAGTTGCATGGGCTTTAATTCGGCGCACAACCTCGATCACAGATTTGACGGGAAGCTTCACACAAAGGACGCTGGCTGCGGGAAGAACAATCCGAATACATTATCTGCTGATAACATATGCAGGCCAGCCTTCAATTTGCTGTCAGGCATGGCAGTGGTTCTCCGGCGGACCAACTCCATCACCTCACCGTCGAACTTCAGGTTTGGTATTCTACTTCCTTAATTAAACTTAACTACCCACGTTCCTATCTTCAGTTATAGTGATAGTTCACGATGCATGTGGATGCAATTAGTTCATCTGAATTTAGATCGTTAGCTGCTTTATGCGTGATCTATGATGCCCAATAGGATCAGATGAAACTTAAGAAAAGCATGATATTTACGATCTGGTCATAGCATACAACATATCAGCTGATCACCCCATGTGCATGGCTTCAACTGACTTGATTTTCTGATTTAACTGTATTCAGAACGGAGATATCAAACCAGTGTAGTGATAAATAATAACCTGGAGTATCATGCCGCTAGCCTTCCTCATCTCTCCTCCTCAGGTTTGCACATTGTTCTGCATTGCTGGATTCAGTTTGTTGTGATGATATAATAATTATATTATACGACATGTACTTGATTAAACTAAAGTTCACAATTGCTAATCCTTTGCACATTGCTACATATTGTATAAATTTTTGAAGCTGGTCAGCAGCAGCATATAACCTCAGGAAATATGTCCTTATTTGCCGTAGGTCCTCTGCTTTGCCGTCGTTTTGCAACACAAAGGCTTACTTTTTTGCCGAGCGAGCTTACGTTAAAACTGGGGAAAAACTCTCGGCGAAATAAGCCCCTTGGCAGAGACATCAAAACCTCACGATAAAGAATGGCCTTCGGCAAAGAAGCAGAAAAATTCGCGGCAAAGAATCACCTTCAGCAAAGAAGTTGCCACGTGTCCCCGTCATTCGTTCTTTCTGCGGAGGTACAACGCTACCCGTGAGCTATTTCCTTTAATGATATGATGTTTTATTGCATCAGTGGAAGATACCACCACTCACATATCACCAACATGTCAGCCTGCGAGGTACTGATTTTTTGTAATATATATCTACAAAAGGTTATCTTAATTATTCCTTCTTTTAATTTTCTCAACGATTTAATAATAACAAATTATGACAGTAAAGATGGCACAATTTCAGCAAGTCTAATGGATAAATTGTTTCTGCTAAAATTGGTAAACGGGCTAACTTCAAAGGAATTGCTGCCATGCAAGGGAATTTTATTTCTCAGCTGGAATTTATATTACATAGTATTTTGTATGTTATATGATTACGTTTACCATATGTAGGTAAAACATCTAATCAAGAAAATAGACCAGCATATTTATAATAATTTATGAAAGAGTAAAAGGTCATTTGCAAGTATTATTCACATTCCTATTTGTATTTTTGATAACATGCTAACTATGACCTCATGCAATCAAATCCCAACACGATTGTAGGTTTGTAAGGCCACTACATCCGCAGTGTAGACGATCAATTCAGATATGAAAGGCCCCAATGATGACGCCTTTTATTGATCTCGCGCCGAAGTGTTTCCTGGGTAGCGAGGTCTAGACGACAAACTTGATATCGATCTGGTGACAAGTGACAACATCTACAGATTAGATTCATTTTCATCCACATCTCAACAAAGTTATTATAGCATTACCGGAGTATCATTTTTCGGCCTGCACCGATGTTCAACTCTAGCTCAACAACAGAGCGCAACAACATCTATAACGGGGTATCAGTGCTGCGGTGGTTTACAGGTACTCCGCGCAGTGGTCATGGACCTCGAGACCAATAAAGTGATCTCTGGTCCTACTTTCGTCTTCGGGCAGTCCAACACCAAGAGCCAGTACTACACCGACAGAGTTGAGCTGTTAAATCCTGAAAGGAGAGTATAAAGGATGATTATATAGTCCAAATATCTCAGTTGTTTAGGTTCATGAGCATGTGCCACACGTACTAGATGGATTCATCTCATGCAACTCATAAAGAAGACATATACTAGCTGGATATGATCCTTCTTCGGATGGATTAATGGCAACTCAGAAGCCAGGTACAAATCCATAGCATGGTTCATTTCCATGGTCGACTGTGATGCATGCAGTGCGAGCTCACGCCTGCTTTAACGCCTAACTGACCCAAGTATTTGTATCACTGACTGCACCCAATACGCGACTTTCAATTTGTTTTTCCGTCAGTTTTGAAGCGCGATATAATTCATGCCACTCTTTCATCAAATACTCTAAATGTTAATTTGGCAACTTCAAAGTTGTAGAATCTACAGAAAATATTGTCCGGTAAGAATTCAATTAATATTATTTTTGGGAACAAAGTATACTTTAAGGAGGTGAAGGATTCATCATATTTTTTTATTTCAAAATTACTGTACGTTCGTGATGTGTTTTTATCGTACATAGATACAAACATGAAAATATTAGTTCAACTTTGATCAGTACATGGAGAAGAATGCATTGCACCAATAAAATAATACAACTATCTAGCCTTAATGATAAGGCAGGAGAACACACTATTTAGATATGAGTGATTTTATATTTAGTTCTAGAAAAAACAAAAGATGAAAAGAAAATTCACACTCCAAAACCAAAAATATACATTGAGGGGAATATGTGTGAACACGGTTCTTAAGTTTGGATCTTAATTTGTACAGTAGTATTATTATTCATAACTATATACAATCAGATGGTGCTAAATAATGGCCAAAACTCATATAGGAAAGAAAATGACAAAGGCCAAAACATAATTCACAACATATATATCTCAAAAATCTAGCCGCGCAAATGCGCGGGAAAACCTGCTAGTTTATCTTATTGGAGAGACACCACTAGTGAACTGTGGACCCCGGTCCGTTCTTTTACATCTGAAATACAATCTACTGCAATCATTGTTCTCTGCTGTTCTCTGCAAACAAACATCATTCTCCACACCATACGTTTAATCCTTTGTTTACATCAAGCCGGTGAGATTGACAACCTCACAGTTACGTTGGGGCAAAGTATTTTGATTGTGTTGTGCAGGTTCCACGTTGGCGCCGGAATCCCTGGTGTTGCGCCGCACTACACTCCTTCACTAACAACCTTCACGTGGCCTTCATCTCCTACTGGTTCGATAACCTTGGTTTCTTACCGAGGGAAAACTTGCTGTTGTACGCATCACACCTTCCTCTTGGGGTTCCCAATGGACGTGTGCTTCACGCGTTATCAAGTCTCCAGGTACATAATGTTCAAGCTGGCTCCGCCATCCATGAGGCACTTGGAGAAGTCATAGCCGTCGATGCGGGGACTTACAACCAAGGCGTAGCACTCTTTCGGCACGATGGTAGGGTGATCTTGCCTATCAAACGTGCACGGAATTTCCGACCACCTGACATACAGCGGCACAGCCGGAACTGTGGCGTTCAGGATCCGGAAAGCTGACTTGCTGGCGCAGACTATTGGGGTTCCGAGGAAGGTGTGGTATGCGCCTACGCTCTTTTTGCCGAAGGGGTTGGGTTTAGCTGCGGATCCTTCCTTGGGATCCGACGAAGCATCATCCTCATCCATCACCTCGGAACTGTCTTCCTCTTTGTCCTTGTTCTTGCCGTTGCCTCCTTTGCCGCGTGGGCGGTGCTTCCGGGCTCACTTGTATCTTGCTTCCGGGTCATTTATGAGATCATTGACCCATTTGCAGTTGCGGTTAGTGTGAATGGACTTCCCCGTAGCCGGATCCAGATGGGCCAGGCATGGCATGTCTCTGTACTCTTCATAGGTTTGAGGGGTGCGGGTTCCGGCCGCGGTGACTTCATCACCACGCTGCTGGCCCCTGCCGGCTCCACCTCCGCGACCGCGGCCTCTTCCGCCTCCTTGACCTCCACGTTGGAAAGCCATGGTGATTTTTCCGCCACTCTTATGGTCATCAGGGGGATTTTTCCGCTTAGTGCCGCTGCTGTTACCGCTATCACGGTTCTTCTTCTGCTGATGCAGGGGAATTGCTGTAGCTGCGAGATCTCCGCCTGCGTCATCATCGGCGGCAGTGTGATCGCTGGCAATGGTGATCATGTCATCCAAAGTCAGTTTATTTGCGTTGACTAAGCAAGTGAGCTTGTGCCGCAACAGTCCTCCTCTCTGCAATCCACCTATGAAGGCGTGCATGGCTGTGCGATTATCAACGTTTTCGCAGTCATTCCTGGTTGCCAACCATCGTGTGAGGAAATTCCTTGATGTTTCTCCCTTTTCTGTATACATGCATCTAAGTCGCTTGTCGTGGCAGGTCTCTTGTAGGTACCTCTGATGTGCTTTTTGAAGGCGGTCTTCACGTCGAACCCGCAAAAGATGGAGTTCTTCTCGAGGTCGCCGAGCCAGATCCAGGCTGGACCTACAAGGTACAGCTGAAGCATGCGGCAGGCGATATTAGGGTTTCCTCCAGCGAAGGTTACTGCATTATAGTAACGCTCAATCCAGGTATCTGGCCTTTCCGTGCCATCATAATTCTTCAGGTTTCCAGGTAACTTGAGGTTCATCCTTGGCTTTGGTTCCTCTCGAATCATCCTGCCAAAGCACTTTGGGCCGATGTAGTCAGTTTTGTATTCGTTGAGACGTTCCCGCGCATCACGCGAGCCGTTGCGGGGGGATTTTGAGCGTGAGCGAGATCTCCGGCCACCGCCTCCACCTCCACCTCCACCGCTAGGTGGTGGCGAGGGAGACCTGCGAGGGGGGCGATGCGACCTTTTGCTTCCGCCTTCTGACTCTCCCCGCCCTTCACGATGCTGACTCCGGCTTCGATGGCTACCTTCACCTTGGTGCTGGCTGCCTTCGCCGTTCCGGCTTCTGCGAGGCTCCGGGTCACGCTCCTCGTTCCGACTCCTCCTAGGCTCGGGCTCACGATCAATGTTCCGGCTTCGGTGGGGTTCCGGCGTACGCTCCCTGTTCCCACTCCTTGGAGGAGGCACGTTGTCGCAGATATTGATTCCACCAGGCCCATGGGGTCTGGTGTTTCCGGCTGGACTACGACGGCGAGGGAGTGGGGGACGCGGGTATCCGTTGGGTGGAGGTGAGTGATTACGGTACTTGTCCTTACCAGTGTACTTCGCATCCTTTCCCTTTTTTGGATCTGACGGAAGCGTCTTTGATGGCACAGGGATTGGATTTGGGTGTTCTCTAGTTTTTCTTCCGCGTTCCGAGGATCCGGTTCGCGATTCATCATCGCGATGGCGATTGTCGTAGGCGTCCTTCTGCGCGGTAGAGATGCAATGTTCCGGGTTGGATTCCAACCTGCGCGAAGTATCTGCCTTGCTCTGCTGCTACATTGCTGAAGCAACGAGCGTACGGACGTAGTCGATATCAATCTCCTCGTCCTTCTTTTTCAAGATCTCCGCAGCCTTCTTCATGTTATCCTTTGGAGTGGCGAACGGCTGTTGCTCGGTGGGAGTTGCGAAGGTGATCTTGCGGGGAGCTACATCTTCTCGCCTGATTCTATCAGCTTCCTATTGAGCCTCGGTGATCTTGTCTTCCCAATGCTTCCGGAGTTGCTTTACTTTTGCCAGTAACTCATCCACCTGATGTTCTCGCTGGAGAAAATTATCCACGAAGTTCGCGGCCTCCTTCCTCTCGTCTAGCATTGCTGCTGCTGTGGATGCGAATTTTTTGGCTGTGGCCAGCATCTCCTGTCTTTTGGCTTCTAGAGCTTCCGCATTTGCTGCGTCTTCGGGAGTTATGGGTTTGTTGAGGATATCCGAGTGTGTGATTGCATCCATGCCTGCCTGCTCAACCAATTCTTCTGGGGACAGGACTTCCTTATGCGGACGTTCCCGCGATAGCGGAGATCCTGCATGGGATGGTTGTGGATCGGAGTGAGTTTGCTCATCCTCTGATTCCCGTTGATCCAACACCGCCAAAGTTGCGAGGACCTGCTTGGGCGGGGCAGACTCCGCCTCAGCTGCCTCCTCGTCCTCCAATTCCTTCGTGAGGCGATTGTACTCTTCTGTTTCCATAGAGGAGGCGTCATCGGAGACTGGGCTGAGGTTGCCCAGGATTGATTCTTCTCTGGCATCATCTTGCTGATCCGGTGCGCTGCTATCTCCGGCAGCCTCGTGCTGTTCCGGGGCATCGTCGGTTCCGGCATCATCAACCTGCATGGGTGCTGCGTCTTCCGGAGGAGGAGCGGTTCCAGCGGTATGTGCGAGGTAATGCACGAAGTGACACCTTTGCTTTTCCAACACCTGGGAGACCCAGGCGGATCTGCATTGGTCTTCCACCTTTGTTTCCTGCTCAGGGGCGGATTGGGTGGGCTTTGTTTTTTCCAGATCTAAGGCGGAATCTTTCTTAGGAAGTTCCTGCATCTCAGATCGGATCTTCGCGACTGCGTCCTGCTCAGCGGCGGTTGCGTCAGTGCTACTGACCAGAGCGTTTCCGTCGGAATTGACGGTTTCCCCGATGAAGATGTGTATGCCGCCAACTGGGACGATGGAGAGCTTGATGTGGTTAGTCTTAGCTGGAATCCATCACTCATCTGGAGGGACGATCGGAAGGTTCCCGGCGTAGAGGACACGCCCCCAGCGATGGTGTCATCATACCTTCCCATGGCGGAACCCTCCCGGTTCCGGCCTCCAGACGCCGCTGGCCCCACGGTGGGCCCCAACTGTCGTTGCCTAATCGACGGTGCCTCGGAGGAGGGATCCTCGCGAGGGGGAGAGGAAGTAGGGGCCATAGGGCGGAGTGCACATGGGACGGTGGTACGCGATTTACCCAGCTTCGGAACACCTGCATGATGAGAGGGCCTACTGCTGCTTGTCTGGAATTATCTGGGCGCATTCGCGTTGTTACAATGAGTTGTGGTTGTTCTCGTGATCGTGCCTCCAGGGCTTACGGGATCCGGCTTATAAAGGCGCACGGATGTAGGGTTTACATGGAGAGTCCTAGCCGGAATACAAGTTGCCTAACTACGGTACAATATCTTGCAGTGTACGTCAAGGATCCGCCTTCCATCAGGACCGTGCTGGATCCGGATACTTCATGGGCCTTCACGGATCCGGCCTCCTTCGTAGGTCGGTTGGGATCCGACTTCCTGTTCCTGGGCTGGACTTCATCCTTCAGGATCTACAGCAACTGGGCCGCCCGATGGGCCCCATGCCACATCACCGTCTATGGGCCACCCGGGCTTGCCGGATCTAGGCCTTGCCGTTGATATACCCATAAAGTATACCTACAGCAGGACCTGGTGCTACGCTTAGTGCAGCGCACTGAGGGGCGTCACAAACTCTCACCTCCGTGGGAAGGACCTTTCATTGTGAGCAAGGTTCTACACAATGATGCCTACTACTTGATCGATGCACGGGAATCGAAGAAGGGAAAGACGGACAGCTTAGGAGAGGACACCAAGCGCCCATGGAACATAGCTTTGTTGCGTCCTTTCTATTCCGGAAGATGTGCTGTAAGGAGTTCCTTTTTTGTACCTTAGTCATTATGAATAAAAGATGCCGGCACCTCGAATGAATCTTGGGGACTGCCTCTACCGGAATTGCATGCAACATGTTTATTTTTTTAGTATACCGGTTGGTTGTTGGATGTCTTCTTTTTCCGGTATAGTAGCGTGCTAAACCTACCGGATTCTTCGACTTTGCTGCTGTCCAAAACCCAGCTTCATGGCAAGCAAGATAAATTGGAAGGATCCAAGCACGTGAAACACGTAAAGAGAGGTTGAGAACAAACAATCCGAAGAAAGCTTGACTAACCCCGGTTATGCCGGTTTTTTGTGAAAAATTTCGAGTTATTTCTAAGTTCAAGAAAGTGCTTGCTTGGCAAAAGAACTTTGTGACTCATACGCCAAAAAACCCAGAGAGGTAGGCAAAGCAAAAGCAGAAGAACCAAGTGTGCATCAGGTTGGATGCCGAAACAATTCCGGAATCTTCATAGTGCAAGATCAAAGCAAAACAGTAAAGGCAAATTGATAAAGTAGCGCATCAACATAACTTAATAGGTTACCGGTATACAAGATACCGGCATAATAAGTTGTAGCACAACCAAAAGAACTGCAGAGTATTATCTTACATCAGACACCCCGGCATACCGGTGTAGAATTTAACGGACATTGTTTTGAAGCAACAGATATGGCAAACACATAATGAGGAGTATTCAGGCAACTGGGGGCTGAGGGCCAGCTTCAGGAGCTTCCGGAGCCTGCTCTGGAGGCGCATCACCTTCTCCCGCATCCTCCTCCTCATCCTCACCGGAACCTTCTTCCTCGTCATCAGAGACTTCGTCCTTGATGTCGGCAGGAGGAGGGATAAAGGTGCCAATGCGGGCGAATTCAGCGATCCGGTACGCGCGGTCTTGGCGCTTGGCAGTTAAGGCCGGATCCTTATCAGTAGGTGCATCGCCGCGAAGGCTGTGGAGGGCGTCGAGGTCCAGGTCCTCGTGCCAGGAGCAGGCAACGCGTAGCGCTGCATTAGCTCCGGCACGGGCCGATGAGCATTTCCACTCATGGGATCTTCTGCAGGCGTCCTTGAGGCGATCAGAGAGGAGCGTTAGGTTTGCCGGAATAGCTTCCCCAGGCCATAGCACCTTGAAGATCTGCATGGCCCTTTCCGGCACCTCAACCAGATGCCGGTCCATAGCTCGCATGTGGGAGATCCTGGTGGCAAGCGCGACAAGGTGGTCATAAGCGCCCCAGGGCGCATCAGGGTTGCTAAGAGCTTGCTCAGCCCTGCGCTCTACCACCTTCTTAAACGCGTGCGGCTGCAAATCCGGGAAGAGCTCTGCGGAGAAAGAAAAGGAAGAAAGAAGGAACTGGTTTAAGAACATACTGCCGGAAAGAAAAGGCTTTTAAGCAAAAAGAAGAGAGAAATAAGCTTACTAAAGGCCAGCGCATCAGCCTGAATGACCAACCGGTCATATTCAGCCTGGTTCGTGGTGAGGGTGGTGTTCCAGGCTTGCGCCTCTTTCTGCAACCGGGTCTCCTCCTCCAACTGTTTCCGCGGCTCTGCGATGGCGTCGGTGAATTCCTTCAGAGACTCATTGCGGTGACCCTGCATACCACTGCATGTTGTAGTATGCCAGTCGTTGATATAACATTCACGAAGTACCATTCCGCAAATATTACATCCCTCAGAGTAGTACAACAGAACATAGCAGGTCCATAACTCATTCATTTATTATTACAAGCATAGTGTACATATCTTCTCGGAGCTCCTCTTGGGTCCTAAGAGGGATACTCCTGGGTTCGAGGCGAACCCATCTTAACTTACAATATAAAAGTCTTACTAGGTGATACATTTATTCCAACGAGCAGTTAAGTACTAGAAGTTCGTACTGCTCGGATACTACTACTACTTATCGGTCTAAGCTTGTTCTCCTCCGGAACCCTCCCCGGTTCCGTAGACTATAAGGTAGTCTACGCCTTCGATACCTCCAGAGAGGTCTGGTTCTTCATAGCCGATGATGTCGGCTCCTTCAGGGTTGTCGTTGTCCTCCTCCAGATGGTTCAGACAATCTAAGCAGGGGATTTAAGAGTGGTATGAGTACGAGCGTACTCAACAAGTTCATTATAGAAAAGAGGTGTTTAATGCACTAGCTACAATACTAGACCAAAAAGTCTAATACCAATGCAGGTTTTGATAAACATTTCTTCAAGAGGTTGCTTTTATTTCGAAGAACTATGTCCGTCAGCCTTCACCGGTTTACTAGAACTTCATGGAGTTCCTTTCCGGCGGCGTTCGCAGTTCCAAATCCCGTAACAGGGAGTGACAGGTCATGGTTCTTTACACTCTGCAGAGGTGTGTTGCTTTACCCATAAGAGATCTTATCCTTGGTGCCAACCGGGCAGCTTTCCCGTCCACACTTCCTATGGTGTGAGGCCCGGTATAAGGTCATAGCCAATCATATTCCTCCGCTACCTCGCACACCCACCCGTTGTTGCAAACCCCGACCCTGGGTCCTCGCCGGTCCTCTTACACCATTTAAGGATGGACCCCGACCACGATGATAGTCTGGGACTCGTGAACCAAACTCCTTCACCGGTAGCTGCAACCCATCATAGACCACATTACCGTGGGGAATTAGAGTGGGATCCCCACACTCAAGTTGTTCCGCAAGCCGCAACTGCTACGGTATGCACAGCATAACCGTGGGGAATTAGAGTGGGATCCCCACCCTCAAGTTGCTCCGCAAGATACAACCGCTACGGTAAGCGCATCCGTTGATGTACAAGAGGTGGAAATACGATTGACTAGTCCGTCCCATTTCAGATCTTATGGTTAACACGGGTATTACGGCACAAGAATCACTGGACGACATTTGTTCTTTAATCCTAGATGGATATAAACTCTTGCAATGGAACCTCCACCATATCAACACAATCCATGGTTCCATTGCCCACCACATAGTCATATTCATAGTTATGAAAATAGTGGTTTTGGTTTTTATGCAATAGTGATAAACATAGTACTTTGCAAGTAATTTGATAAAAATACTCGAATGGCATGAGCAAGTGATGAACTTGCCTGAACACTTCAAAGTGTTGCTATTGGATGGTGTGGACTGACCCTTGTCCTCTGTTGCTGAAAAAATAGCATCATTGTCCGATAAGGGCAATGGTTAAAGAAGCATTTATGCATGATTCCAGTTTTAGGGTTTGTTCTCCCCTTCCGATGTCTTTATCATTTCATTAGAGGTTAATACTAAGAATAATTTGGGGATACTCTATTTAGGGAATAATACAACCTTGAAATGTTGTCAAGGTGTTTTTAAAGTCCAAAAGAATTTATGGACCTATTTTCATTATTGAAAATAACATATGTGATTTAAATGATTATTTTAATCATTAAATTTGAACTTATTCTTGTTTACCTTCAAAAATTCCATTTCATATTTTATTATGATAGAGTTTTTTATACTGAGTGGTTTTCATATTTTTAATTATTTTTTTAGAGCTAGGAAACATTTACTATTGATTTTTAAAGTTTCAGTATTTTTGTTAATTAGTGAAATGGCAAAAATGCCCCTGGGCCCACCTGTCGGTGTAACCCAGTGGGTTAGGTCGGCTATTCAACTGTAGTTCAACTTCGATCTGTGTATGTTTGTCTCCTTGGTAAATCATTCTACTTCCATCGGGGCTTTTCAAAGACACAGTCTTGTTCACAGAGTCGATCAATGCTCCATTAGCCTCTAACCAGTTCATACCAAGAATACAATCAATGTCCTTCATCGGTAAAATGAACAGGTCTGCGTCAAATGCGCATTTATTGATCATAATGACTTGTCCTTGTTTGGTATGGGTTACTACTATCGTTCCCCCGGCGGAAAGTATAGTTATGGGTGTATCTAACTTAGTGCAACTAATCCCATGTTTGATGATGAATTGCTGAGAAATGAATGATGTAGTTGCACCAGTATCGAAAAGTACTTTGCTAGGATGAGTAAGTATTTGGAGCGTACCTATCACTGCCTGATCGGAGTTAACCACCTCCTCCAAGCTGGTGCAGTTTAACTTGCCGAAGGGTTTCTTGTTCTTCCAATTCCCTCTGTTGTTTCCTCCTCGGCTTCCTCCTCTCCAGACTAACCTCCTCCATTCTTCTGATTGGGGCAATCATTCATCATGTGCCCCTCTTGATGACACGCAAAGCATATTATCCTGGGTTTCTTGCAATCCTTCGAGGTATGTCCTTTAAATCCGCAGGTGAGGCAGATGACCTGGTTTGTGGTTTGGAATCCCTGATTCCTCCTGTTGTTGTTGTGGTTGTTGTTGTAGTTGTTGTTGTTGTACCTTGGTTTGAAACTTAAGCCAATATTAGGCTTGTTGCTGACATACTTCTTAGGCTCAAATTTGGCCTTCTTCCTCTTCTCCTCCTGCAACTGTTTGAAATCATCTTCAAGAGTGATGGCTGCATCCACCGACTCTTGGAACTCCGTTGCTCTCATCATCCTGAGCTGAACTTTGAACTGGGGATTCAATCCCTGCATGAACCTCTTTTTCTTCTTGTCCTCGGTGTTGACCTCCTCAACAGCATACCGGGACAGCTTCGAAAACTCCCTGACATTAGTCAGGATGGCTTTATCCTTCTGCTCGAGACTTTCAAATTCTCGACGCTTCAACCCCACAATGCTTTCAGGGACATTGGATTCCCTGAACTTTTGCTTGAACTCCTCCCAGGTGAATACCTTCCCAGCCGGATAAACGGCTACTGTATTGTCCCACCATGATGCGGCAGGTCCACACAATAAGTGTGTTGCATATCTGACCTTCTCCAGGTCATTGCATCCAACGGTGTTGAGCTTTCGCTCCGTGTCCATCAACCAATCCTCCGCGTCCATTGGTTGGGGCGCGTATGCGAAAGATATAGGTTTTGTATTCTAGGAAGTCTGACAAGGTGACTCCCTGGTTCTCGGGCCTTTCCATCCTGTTTTGTTGAAGCAGTTCCTGGAAGAACTTATTTTGCTGCTCCATTGTCATACGTTGCCTTTCCTCCAACATTTGCATGTATTGGAGGAAATTCTGCTGCGTCATGGGTGGTGGTGGTGGTGGAAACTGATTTCTGGCTGCTTCATCAGCCTCTTCCTTCTGTTTGGCTTCGCGCTCCATACGCTGCGCTTCGCTCTCCTCACCCGTCAATCCCGACATTTCCCCCTAGTTCTGCAACACAAAGTGGTACTCCTAGTTACTCCATGCGCAAGTTATCTGAGCTCAACTTTGTGCATAGAACTAGTCACACAATGGAAATCAAGAAGCAAATCCAAATCATACAAAACATATACCCTGTATATACATACATAAGCGGTCTTATTACAATACTCAGTGACGTTGTGAGTATGCAAACTCACTTATTAAAGTATATGTACAAATTTCTACAAAATATTACATACTACAATACATGTGGTACTTATGTATTGTAGTCTCGCCTCCCTTGGTGGTCACTAGTTGTTCTTCACTCCCGGTACATTCCAGGCTTCCATCCGGTCGAACGTGTAGTCCTCCTGACAAAACCTGGAACATAAGGTCTCCCCGTCGGCTGGTAATCGGAATTAGAGGATGATCCCAGGGAGAAATCTGTGTTCATGAATTGATTATTCAAAACATCATAATCCACCCATCGGGTATACTCCCCTGTGACTCCGCCATAGGAATTACCTCCATCAGTATCTGACTCAATCAGTATAGGGTACTCTTCATAGTCACCCCTATTATACTGATCTCCCTGGAAGTGGTTTGTGGCGTCATCATTCATCTCCGCATTATTTCTGACAGAATTGCCAGAATTTCCCGTGTCTGACCCTGTTATCACCAGATTTTGGTCAAATCAGGAGGTGGGCCGTAAGAGAGATGGGCTTGGAAGATTACACGTGGAGGATCTCTGAAGCGGCCTTGCACGAGGAGTTTGGGCTAAATTGCCCGTGTATCTTTAATTATAGTAGATTTCATCTTAGATTGAAAGTTAGAGTTTGTATCATGTACGGTGGGGATTATTCCCACGGTAGAAAGTCCGCTGGACTATAAATATGTACCTAGGGTTTATGGAATAAACAACAACACACGTTCAACCAAACAAACCAATCTCGGCGCATCGCCAACTCCTTCGTCTCGAGGGTTTCTATCCGGTAAGCGACATGCTGCCTAGATCGCATCTTCCGATCTAGGCAGCACAAGCTCCACGTTGTTCATGCGTTGCTCATACTGAAGCCTTGTTGATGGCGAGCAACGTAGTTATAATAGATTTGTTAGGGTTAGCATAGTTCTTCGCGTAACATGCTAGCGTAGTGCAACCCTTGCATATCTAGCCGCCCTCACACCTATCTTAGGTGTGGGGGCGGCACCCCGCTTGATCATTATTTAGTAGATCTGATCCGTTACGATTGCTCCTTGTTCTACAAGGATTAGTTTAATATCTGCAATAGTTAGGCCTTACAAAGGGGGGAGGATCCGGCGGCACGTAGGGTGTCGTTCGCAAGTCCTAAACGGGATGTTCCGGGGATCAACTTCGTGTTGGTTTTTAGGCCTTGTTTAGGATCGGCTTACGATCACCGTGCGTGGCCGCGAGGCCCAACCTGGAGTAGGATGATCCGATTATGCGGTGAAAACCCTAAATCGTCGTAGATCTAATTAGCTTTATCTTGATCAAGCAGGACCACCATATATTCGTGCACCCCGTACGAATCATGGGTGGATCGGCTCCTTGAGCCGATTCACGGAGATAACTCGAGAGCCGATCGAGGCTCGTATTTAATGTTTACGTGTATGCCATGCAGGAAACTAAGCGAGGCATCTCCATCACCTTCCTGACCAGGTATAGGTCAGGTGGCATGCCCTTGCACTCAGCATCGGACGTGTGACCAGAAGTGCTTTGCGGGCCGTCGCTCGGAGGGACCTCAGCCAGCCGCAGCTCTAGGTTGTTCCCGGCTCTACGGTGTTGACCGTCGCTGCCCGCCGGTGGGTTTTGGCAGTCAACACATTCGGCACGCCCGGTGGGACAATCTTCTACATCAACCACATCGCCATCTACATCTGAGATGGCGGACGGCACGCCAGTCACCTACGAGGAGCTGCCCGACGAGCTCAAGAAGAGGTATGACGAGATCAAAGTCACCCTTGAAGCCGACCTCATCGGCTCTTTTCAGAGAACCCATTCCCATGGCATCAGATGGAAGGGGTTCTCACCGGAAGGTGCACTCGATGGGATAGACCTCTCTGCCCCGTCGGAGGAACGCACCAGGTCCCTGCGGCAGGAGATCAACTACTTGGTGGCTCATTCGCTACACCGTCACTCTGAGAACCTGGTCAACACGTTGGAGCGTGTCGCTCTTCGCGTGATCCGAGGAGATCATGAGGCACCGGTACTCGCCGTCGGGACCAGCTCTCGGGACGCATCAAGGAGAGTTGCCACTCCGGGTCCCGTCCACCGCTGCCATATGCGTTGGCGGCACCGGAAGTGCCGGCTACACCGGCATTCGTCGTCTACAAGATTGGTGGTGACCCTAGTGACTACCAGTTCTTGCCCGAGGCGCCCAGGGAGATCCCTCACGGGTACGCGTGCACGTATGTGCCAGATTGTGGCAACTGGCCACTCACAAACCAGGCCACAACATCAGGGACTTCTGGGAAAACAGGAGGAACGTCAGCGACAGAGCTTGAGAAGCAGACGTGGCTAACTAAGTACGCCACCCCGACGAACCTCTAGAGCTCAGCTCCTGCAGTTGGCTCAGAGCTGGAAAAGCAAACATGGCTGGCTAAGTACGCCACCCCGGCGAATCTTCAGAGTTCAACTCCTGCAGCCAGCACAGCGGATCAGATCAGTACTATACTGAGAGACCAGTTCGGCATGGTGCCGAAAAGGAGGGCAATCGGCTATTCCAAGCCGTACCCCAACGACTACGAGGTGATCCCGCTACCACCCAAATATCGGCTCCCTGATTTCTCCAAATTCAGTGGATCAGATGGTTCCAGCTCCATCGAGCACGTCGGCCGATATTTGGCGCAACTAGGACCGGCTTCAGTGTCGGATCAGCTACGCGTGAGGCTCTTCTCACAGTCCCTCACGGGATCGGCTTTCGGGTGGTACACCTCGTTGCCACCGGACTCCATCCGGACTTGGAAACAGCTGGAAGAGCAGTTCCATATGCAGTACCATTCAGAGGCTTCCAAGTCTGGCATTGCCGATCTAGCACAACTACGTCAGAAGCGCGGAGAAACTGTGACAGAATACATCCAGCGCTTCAGGAATCTTAGGAACCGATGTTATTCGGTTCGTATAACTGAAAAAGAAGCAGTCGAGTTGGCAGTAGCAGGCCTTGCAACACAGCTCAAGGACATGGCCTCCCAAGCAGATTATCCCTCATTGGCGCACATGGTTCAGAAACTATCGGCATATGAACAGCGCCACCCGGACCTGTACCAAGACAAGTTCAAACGTGCAGTAGTCCTGGTCGATGCAGAGGAAGACGAAGTTCCTGCGGGAGACCAAGAGGTAGCAGTGGCTGAATGGACTCGGGGAGGAACCCCCGTGCCCTGCAAATGGGTAAAGCCACCAGGCCCACCCAGGGGATTTGATTTTGACGTGACCAAGACTGAGCAAATCTTCGACCTCCTGCTCAAGGAGAAACAGTTGACGATTCCTGAAGGTCTCAAATTCCCCACGGTGCAAGAACTGAACGAAAAGCCATACTGCAAATGGCACAACTCGCTCTCACATGCCACCAACGACTGCAGGGTATGGCGTCAGCACATCCAAGCGGCGATAGAAAAAGGGCGACTAATTTTCAACCAGTACGCCATGAAGGTCGACACCCAGCCCTTTCCCGCCGTTAACATGGTGGAGTGCACCTACCCTGAAGGTTGCCAGCCAGGATCCTCGTTCGAGCATCAACATGGTAGGACCTGGGAACCACTCTGGCAAAGATGGAGACGAGGGCAGCTGCTCTCGTAGCAAGGACACAGAGGAGGCCGCTCCACGCGATCGGCTCCGTCATGATGGCAAGCGCTACGTTACAGAGGGAGAAGTGAAGAACATAAGATAACAGCGACCTCTCTCTGATCACCTCCTCAACAAGTATGTAAGTCAGTATGACCAACGCCGACGGTCCAGCTATGATGATGAAGGAGATCGTCTGGCTAGAGAAGCCAGAAGACATCGTCGGCACGATCGCGATGAGGAGGAGCACGAGCGCCATGCCACGGAACAATCAAGGGAGCAAGATGACAACGCGAGACACTGGGACTGCCCCTTCTTCAGACACTGCTGGGATTCAGGAATGAGCCGATTGCCCACAATCGGCAATTGCCCAGAATGCAACCAGAAGAAGAAAGAGGCAGCCAACGTGTCTGTGTTCAGGCGCCTAGGGCCTCTCCCGCCACAAAGCAAACGCGCTGAGTCACCTCGTTGGGCAGATCTCGAGGATTCAGAAGACGAGGGGCAAGAAGAGGAAGAAGACAGGTACCACCGTCCAAGGTGGTGCCCCGACGGACTCAGCCGTTCACAAAAGCGCAGGGTTCAACGATTGCGCGGCCTGGAGGAAGCCGAAAGGTTGTACTTGCATACGTTAAAGAAGGCACGGCCTGATCTGGCTGCAAAAGTTCAGCGAACCCTGGATGAAGAGGGTCGTCCACGGAAAATGGAGTGGCGTCCCAAGCAAAGGAAAG
This sequence comes from Lolium rigidum, assembly GCF_022539505.1. Taxonomy (NCBI): domain Eukaryota; kingdom Viridiplantae; phylum Streptophyta; class Magnoliopsida; order Poales; family Poaceae; genus Lolium; species Lolium rigidum. The sequence goes on along the minus strand of NC_061510.1, from coordinate 230,138,895 downwards.
CCGATGATGAAACATCGGCTGGTACAAACATGGTGCTCGTCCTTCCGACGGAGCTTAGTGCTCCACGATTATACGATGTACTCAAGGTGGACGACGGCAAGCGCATAAAGTCAGAGGTTGGGTTGGTTTTATCCACCAGCCTGACCGAGTAGCAAGATTAAACCAATGAGCAAACGGGGCAAGGCTGATCCTTGTGATCGGCCCCAAAAATTATGAAGGAGCATTACAGAACCTTCAGTCAGCGCTCCAATGGATATGGAGGCCGATTCCAGCAATCGGCCAAAATTATGTTCATCACATATTCAGCACATATTCTGCTTGTGTTCAGCAACGATCCACTGGGCAGCGGCCACGTCGGCAGATGAAAGTCAGCATGGATCCTTACGGAGCCGACGTGCAAGTGCAGTGCCCTGACTAACCATATAAGCCGATATCTGCAGTTATTTGGCAGATTCGGCTCGGGGGGCATACAGTCAGATGAACATGTGCAGATAAACGTGTGTAAACATGCGTGCAGTGAAACATTGGGGGCCGATTAAGAAAAATCGGCCAAATAAAAAAAAAGCTGATCAACGATCTGTGCATCCTCGCCGGTATCCTCGCCTTGATTAAGGCTCGGGGGGCAGTTAACTTGGTAGATGCTCTGATTTGGGAGCCGATTGGAGTCGCATCGACTGGCCTTGCATTGTGATCTTCTCTGGAGTAGTAAGGTGTTGCAAAAGAAGACTACTGAAACTATGGAGAGGAATCGGGAAAGGAGGCCGTCGGATTTTACGGGTTTTGGACCGTCCTGTCGCTGCAAGGGGAGGAAAGGGACTGGACTCTCAAAATAGCCGATGAGTAGTCATCGGCTAAGGGATTGCGAGAAATTATGGTCAGATATCAAATCGCAGTCTGAGATTGAGAAGTGCTTGACCGACGGGCTAATCGGCATGTGAGTCCGGCTTCACGGGCGTCCAAAAGAAAAGAAAGCCGATACGTTGCTATCGGTCTTGGCATGACAGGCGGAAGGAATGAAATTGGAGTAATTGAAGGACGAATTAAAAGAACAATTTCATTAATTCAAAGGAGCGGATTTACAAGAAAGAGCCGATGGCTCTCAAAAGAGGATCCGGTGCCTAGTGCACTGCTACTACTAGTCCTATTCTACTAGTCGTCGCTGTCCTCGTCATCACCGCCGTCGATGTCGTCGGCGCTGCTCCCAGGAAGCTCTTCGTCGCTGCTGCCCCAGCCCTTGGCCGGAGCCTCGTCCTCCGTGTCATCATCTTCGTCCTCGCTGTCCGCCCACATACGGGAGCGCTTCTTCGGCGGGAGCTTGGTGGAGGGGGAGGCCTTGGCCTTCGCTACTTCTCCTTCTTTCTTCTCCTTGTCGGAGGAGAGGGGGTTCACCTCGGAGTGAAGGTTGTCCTCGTTCTTCTTCTTTGGCGAGGATTGGAGGGGGAGGCCTGAGAGGGATGAGGAAGAGGAAGACATTGCTACAGGAGGAGAGGGTTTTTTGGGTGCCGATGGCAAGAACAGAGGATGAAGAGGGCTAATCGATCGGCACGGTTAAATAATGGGAAGCTTGGTGGAAATTTAACGCCATTACAGTTTCCGAGGAGGTGATGCCAGAGCTATCAAATTTTGCAGAGAAGCTGAGAAGACAGGGCATAATGATGACGGATGCTGCAACGGCTCTGCTCTGCTACGACATGACCCTTCGAAGGAAAAACAGAGTGGTTTTGGAATTATCATTGCCAAAACCAGGGGGGCATGTGTTATCACCAGATTTTGGTCAAATCAGGAGGTGGGCCGTAAGAGAGATGGGCTTGGAAGATTACACGTGGAGGATCTCTGAAGCGGCCTTGCACGAGGAGTTTGGGCTAAATTGCCCGTGTATCTTTAATTATAGTAGATTTCATCTTAGATTGAAAGTTAGAGTTTGTATCGTGTACGGTGGGGATTATTCCCACGGTAGAAAGTCCGCTGGACTATAAATATGTACCTAGGGTTTATGGAATAAACAACAACACACGTTCAACCAAACAAACCAATCTCGGCGCATCGCCAACTCCTTCGTCTCGAGGGTTTCTATCCGGTAAGCGACATGCTGCCTAGATCGCATCGTGCGATCTAGGCGGCACAAGCTCCACGTTGTTCATGCGTTGCTCGTGCTTGAAGCCTTGTTGATGGCGAGCAACGTAGTTATCATAGATTTGTTAGGGTTAGCATAGTTCTTCGCGTAACATGCTAGCGTAGTGCAACCCTTGCATATCTAGCCGCCCTCACACCTATCTTAGGTGTGGGGCGGCACCCGCTTGATCATTATTTAGTAGATCTGATCCGTTACGATTGCTCCTTGTTCTACAAGGATTAGTTTAATATCTGCAATAGTTAGGCCTTACAAAGGGGGGGAGGATCCAGCGGCACGTAGGGTGTCGTTCGCAAGTCCTAAACAGGATGTTCCGGGGATCAACTTCGTGTTGGTTTTTAGGCCTTGTTTAGGATCGGCTTACGATCACCGTGCGTGGCCGCGAGGCCCAACCTGGAGTAGGATGATCCGATTATGCGGTGAAAACCCTAAATCATCATAGATCTAATTAGCTTTATCTTGATCAAGCAGGACCACCATATATTCGTGCACCCCGTACGAATCATGGGTGGATCGGCTCCTTGAGCCGATTCACGGAGATAACCTGAGAGCCGATCGAGGCTCGTATTTAATGTTTACGTGTATGCCATGCGGGAAACTAAGCGAGGCATCTCCATCACCTTCTACGACCAGGTATAGGTCGGGTGGCACGCCCTTGCACTCGGCATCGGACGTGTGACCAGAAGTGCTTTGCGGGCCGTCGCTCGGAGGGACCTCAGCCAGCCGCAGCTCTAGGTTGTTCCCGGCTCTACAGTGTTGACCGTCGCTGCCCGCCGGTGGGTTTTGGCAGTCAACAGACCCCCAACACCAACCTGTTGAGTTCTCTATAGGAGTCTCGGAACGCTGATTGTTTCCAGATTCCTCTCCACCCTCATATCCTCTATAGGAACTACTAGGATAGTACCTAGGTGTAATGGGTGTGGTTTGTTGTTCAGGATGGTTGATACGTCTCCGACGTATCGATAATTTCTTATGTTCCATGCCACATTATTGATGATATTTACATGTTTTATGCATACTTCATGTCATATTTATGCGTTTTCCGGAACTAACCTATTGACGAGATGCCGAAGGGCCAGTTCGTTGTTCTCGCTGTTTTTGGTTTCAGAAATCCTAGTAAGGAAATATTCTCGGAATCGGACGAAATCAACGCCCAGCATCTTAGAATCCCCGGAAGCATCCAGAACACCCGAGAGTCGCCAGAGAGGGGCCACAGGGGCCCCAGATGATAGGCCGGCGCGGCCCAGGCCCTGGCCGCGCCGCCTTATGGTGACACCGCCTCTTCGACCCTCTGACGCCGCCTCTTCGCCTATTTAAGCCCCCTCGACCTAAAACCTCGATACGGAAAAGCCACGGTACGAGAAACCTTCCAGAGCCGCCGCCATCGCGAAGCCAAGATCTGGGGGACAGGAGTCTCTGTTCCGGCACGCCGCCGGGACGGGGAAGTGCCCCCGGAAGGCTTCTCCATCGACACCGCTGCCATCTCCACCGCCATCTTCATCAACGCTGCTGTCTCCCATGAGGAGGGAGTAGTTCTCCATCGAGGCTCGGTGCTGCACGGTAGCTATGTGGTTAATCTCTCTCTCCTATGTACTTCAATACAATAATCTCATGAGCTGCCTTACATGATTGAGATTCATATGATGATGCTTGTAATCTAGATGTCATTATGCTAGTCAAGTGGATTTTACTTATGTGATCTCCGGAGACTCCTTGTCCCACGTGTGTAAAGGTGACAGTGTGTGCACCGTGTGGGTCTCTTTAGGCTATATTTCACAGAATACTTATTCACTGTTATGAATGGCATAGTGAAGTGCTTATTTATATCTCTTTATGATTGCAATGTGTTTGTATCACAATTTATCCATGTGCTACTCTAGTGATGTTATTAAAGTAATTTATTCCACCTGCACGGTGTAATGGTGATAGTGTGTGCATCGTGTTAGTACTTGGCGTAGGCTATGATTGTGATCTCTTGTAGATTATGAAGTTAACTATTGCTATGATGGTATTGATGTGATCTATGCCTCCTTTCGTAGCGTGAAGGTGACGAGTGTGCATGCTATGTTAGTACTTGGTTTGGTTATGTTGATCTGTCGTGCACTCTAAGGTTATTTAAATATGAACATCGAATATTGTGGAGCTTGTTAACTCCGGCATTGAGGGTTCGTGTAATCCTACACAGTTAGTGGTGTTCATCATCCAACAAGAGGGTGTAGAGTCTAGCATCTATCTATTTATTTATGTGATCAATGTTGAGAGTGTCCACTAGTGAAAGTATAATCCCTAGGCCTTGCTTCCAATACTGCTATCGCTGCTTGTTTACTGTTCTACTGTATTTCTACTGCTTGCCATATTACCACCATCAACTACACGCCAGCAAGCACTTTTCTGGTGCCGTTACTACTGCTCATATATATTCATACCACCTGTATTTCACTATCTCTTCGCCGAACTAGTGCACCTATTAGGTGTGTTGGGGACACAAGAGACTTCTTGCTTTGTGGTTGCATGGTTGCATGAGAGGGATATCTTTGACCTCTTCCTCCCTGAGATCGATAAACCTTGGGTGATCCACTTAAGGGAAACTTGCTGCTGTTCTACAAACCTCTGCTCTTGGAGGCCCAACACTGTCTACAAGAATAGAAGCTCCCGTAGACATCAAGCACTTTTCTGGCGCCGTTGCCGAGGAGGAAAGGTAAAAGGCACTCATACTTCGGTTCCAGGTAACGATACTTTTCCGGCGCCATTGTGTTTGTGCTCGAAGCTATTTCCTTTAGATCCTGCAATTGCATCTTTTTGTTTCTTGTTTACACTAGTTAGGCATAATGGAAAACAACAAAAATATGAGAGATCTTTATGAACTTTATCTTGAATTAGGACATGATGTGTTTGAAGAGAGAATTAAAAAACCCATGGAACTTTATATGCATGCTAATGGGAATGTTATTAATATGAATGCTTTGAACACTATTGTTGCTAATGCTATGGAAAATTCTAAGCTTGGGGAAGCTGGTTTTGATGAGCATGATCTTTTTAGTCCCCCAAGCATTGAGGAGGAAATTTACTTTGATGATACTTTGCCTCCTATTTATGATGAATATAATGATAGTAGTCTTTTGTTGCCGCCTGTTATGGAGGATAAATTTGATTATGATTACAATATGCCTCCTATATTTGATAGCTACTTTGTTGAATTTTCTCCCACTACAACTAATAAAATTGATTATGCTTATGTGGAGAGTAATAATTTTATGCATGAGACTCATGATAAGAATGCTTTATGTGATAGTTATATTGTTGAGTTTGCTCATGACACTACTGAAAGTTATTATGAGAGAGGAAAATATGGTTGTAGAAATTTTCATGTTACTAAAACACCTCTCTATGTGCTGAAATTTTTGAAGCTACACTTGTTTTATCTTCCTATGCTTGTCACTTTGCTATTCATGAACTTGTTTATTTACAAGATTCCTATGCATAGGAAGCATGTTAGGCTTAAAGTTGTTTTGAATTTGCCTCTTGATGCTCTCTTTTGCTTCAAATACTATTTCTTGCGAGTGCATCATTAAAACTGCTGAGCCCATCTTAATGGCTATAAAGAAAGAACTTCTTGGGAGATAACCCATGTGTTTATTTTGCTACAGTACCTTTGTTTTATATTTGTGTCTTGGAAGTTGTTACTACTGTAGCAACCTCTCCTTATCTTAGTTTTGTTGCATTGTTGTGCCAAGTAAAGTCTTTGATAGTAAGGTTCATACTAGATTTAGATTACTGCGCAGAAACAGATTTCTTTGCTGTCACGAATTTGGGCCTAATTCTCTGTAGGTAACTTAGAAAATTATGCCAATTTTTGTGAGTGATCCTCAGATATGTACTCAACTTTCATTCAATTTGAGAATTTTAATTTGAGCAAGTATGGTGACTCAATAAAATTCGTCTTTACGGAATGTTCTGTTTTGACAGATTCTGCCTTTTATTTCGCATTGCCTCTTTTGCTATGTGGGATGGATTTCTTTGTTCCATTAACTTCCAGTAGCTTTGGGCAATGTCCAGAAGTGTTAAGAATGATTGTGTCACCTCTTAACATGTGAGTTTTTTTTGATTATGCACTAACCCTCTAATGAGTTTGTTTCGAGTTTGGTGTGAAGGAAGTTTTCAAGGGTCAAGAGAGGAGGATGATATACTACGATCAAGAAGAGTGAAAAGTCTAAGCTTGGGGATGCCCCGGTGGTTCACCCCTACATATATCAAGAAGACTCAAGCATCTAAGCTTGGGGATGCCCAAGGCATCCCCTTCTTCATCGACAACATTATCAGGTTCCTCCCCTGAAACTATATTTTTATTCCGTCACATCTTATGTGCTTTGCTTGGAGCGTCGGTTTGTTTTTGTTTTTGTTTTGTTTGAATAAAATGGATCCTAGCATTCTTTGTGTGGGAGAGAGACACGCTCCGCTGTTGCATATGGACAAATATGTCCTTAGGCTTTACTCATAGTATTCATGGCGAAGTTTCTTCTTCGTTAAATTGTTATATGGTTGGAATTGGAAAATGATACATGTAGTAATTGCTAAAATGTCTTGGATAATGTGATACTTGGCAATTGTTGTGCTCATGTTTAAGCTCTTGCATCATATGCTTTGAACTTATTAATGAAGAAATACATAGAGCTTGCTAAAATTTGGTTTGCATATTTGGTCTCTCTAATGGTCTAGATAATTTCTAGTATTGAGTTTGAACAACAAGGAAGACGGTGTAGAGTCTTATAATGTTTACAATATGTCTTTTATGTGAGTTTTGCTGCACCGGTTCATCCTTGTGTTTGTTTCAAATAAACCTTGCTAGCCTAAACCTTGTATCGAGAGGGATTACTTCTCATGCATCCAAAATCCATGAGCCAACCACTATGCCATTTGTGTCCACCATACCTACCTACTACATGGTATTTCTCCGCCATTCCAAAGTAAATTGCTTGAGTGCTACCTTTAAAATTTCTATCCTCTACCTTTACAATATATAGCTCATGGGACAAATAGCCTAAAAACTACCGTGGTATTGAATATGTACTTATGCACTTTATCTCTTATTAAGTTGCTTGTTGTGCGATAACCATGTTCCTGGGGATGCCATAAACTACTCTTTGTTGAATATCATGTGAGTTGCTATGCATGTCCGTCTTGTCCGAAGTAAGGGAGATTTACCACTTAATGGTTAGAGCATGCATATTGTTAGAGAAGAACATTGGGCCGCTAACTAAAGCCATGAATCATGGTGGAAGTTTCAGTTTTGGACATATATCCTCAATCTCATATGAGAAAATTAATTGTTGCTACATGCTTATGCATTAAAGAAAAGTCCATTATCTGTTGTCTATGTTGTCCCGGTATGGATGTCTAAGTTGAGAATAATCAATAGCGAGAAATCTAATGCGAGCTTTCTCCTTAGACCTTTGTACAGGTGGCATAGAGGTACCCCTTTGTGACACTTGGTTAAAACATGTGCATTGCAATAATCCCGGTAATCCAAGCTAATTAGGACAAGGTGCGGGCACTATTAGTATACTATGCATGAGGCTTGCAACTTGTAAGATATAATTTACATGACACATATGCTTTATTACTACCGTTGAAAAAATTGTTTGTTGTTTTCAAAATCAAAGCTCTAGCACAAATATAGCAATCGATGCTTTCCTCTTTGAAGGACCATTCTTTTACTTTTATGTTGAGTCAGTTCACCTATTTCTCTCCACCTCAAGAAGCAAACACTTGTGTGAACTGTGCATTGATTCCTACATACTTGCATATTGCACTTGCTATATTACTTTACATTGACAATATCCATGAGATATACATGTTATAAGTTGAAAGCAACCACTGAAACTTCATCTTCCTTTGTGTTGCTTCAATGCCTTATGAGTTAACTCTTATGCAAGACTTATTGATGCTTGTCTTGAAGTACTATTCATGAAAAGTCTTTGCTATATGATTCATTTGTTTACTCATGTCATTACCATTGTTTTGATCGCTGCATTCATTACATATGCTTACAATAGTATGATCAAGGTTATGATGGCATGTCACTCCATAAATTATCTTTGTTTATCGTTTACCTGCTCGGGACGAGCAGAAACTAAGCTTGGGGATGCTGATACGTCTCCGACGTATCGATAATTTCTTATGTTCCATGCCACATTATTGATGATATCTACATGTTTTATGCATACTTCATGTCATATTTATGCATTTTCCGGAACTAACCTATTGACGAGATGCTGAAGGGCCAGTTGTTGTTTTCTGCTGTTTTTGGTTTCAGAAATCCTAGTAAGGAAATATTCTCGGAATCGGACGAAATCAACGCCCAGCATCTTAGAATCCCCGGAAGCATCCAGAACACCCGAGAGTCGCCAGAGAGGGGCCACAGGGGCCCCAGATGATAGGCCGGCGCGGCCCAGGCCCTGGCCGCGCCGCCTTATGGTGACACCGCCTCTTCGACCCTCTGACGCCGCCTCTTCGCCTATTTAAGCCCCCTCGACCTAAAACCTCGATACGGAAAAGCCACGGTACGAGAAACCTTCCCGAGCCACCGCCATCGCGAAGCCAAGATCTGGGGGACAGGAGTCTCTGTTCCGGCACGCCGCCGGGACGGGGAAGTGCCCCGGAAGGCTTCTCCATCGACACCGCTGCCATCTCCACCGCCATCTTCATCAACGCTGCTTGTCTCCCATGAGGAGGGAGTAGTTCTCCATCGAGGCTCGGGGCTGTACCGGTAGCTATGTGGTTAATCTCTCTCTCCTATGTACTTCAATACAATAATCTCATGAGCTGCCTTACATGATTGAGATTCATATGATGATGCTTGTAATCTAGATGTCATTATGCTAGTCAAGTGGATTTTACTTATGTGATCTCCGGAGACTCCTTGTCCCACGTGTGTAAAGGTAACAGTGTGTGCACCGTGTGGGTCTCTTAGGCTATATTTCACATAATACTTATTCACTGTTATGAATGGCATAGTGAAGTGCTTATTTATATCTCTTTATGATTGCAATGTGTTTGTATCACAATTTATCTATGTGCCACTCTAGTGATGTTATTAAAGTAGTTTATTCCTCCTGCACGGTGTAATGGTGACAGTGTGTGCATCGTGTTAGTACTTGGCGTAGGCTATGATTGTGATCTCTTGTAGATTATGAAGTTAACTATTGCTATGATGGTATTGATGTGATCTATGCCTCCTTTCGTAGCGTGAAGGTGACGAGTGTGCATGCTATGTTAGTACTTGGTTTGGTTATGTTGATCTGTCGTGCACTCTAAGGTTATTTAAATATGAACATCGAATATTGTGGAGCTTGTTAACTCCGGCATTGAGGGTTCGTGTAATCCTACACGAGTTAGTGGTGTTCATCATCCAACAAGAGGGTGTAGAGTCTAGCATCTATCTATTTATTTATGTGATCAATGTTGAGAGTGTCCACTAGTGAAAGTATAATCCCTAGGCCTTGTTTCCAATACTGCTATCGCTGCTTCTTTACTGTTCTACTATATTTCTACTGCTTGCCATATTACCACCATCAACTACACGCCAGCAAGCACTTTTCTGGTGCCGTTACTACTGCTCATATATATTCATACCACCTGTATTTCACTATCTCTTCGCCGAACTAGTGCACCTATTAAGTGTGTTGGGGACACAAGAGACTTCTTGCTTTGTGGTTGCAGGGTTGCATGAGAGGGATATCTTTGACCTCTTCCTCCCTGAGATCGATAAACCTTGGGTGATCCACTTAAGGGAAACTTGCTGCTGTTCTACAAACCTCTGCTCTTGGAGGCCCAACACTGTCTACAAGAATAGAAGCTCCCGTAGACATCAATGGTCGATACTAATGTAATCACCATCTGAGTAAACTGGTGTGTGCACTTCATTCTCCATGGGTTCCTTCCCCTTAGTCTCCTCCTTGGGCTCAGTAAACTCCTCTAGCATTGTATCAATTGCTCCCGACAGGTGTCGGTTCAACTGAAAGAACAATGACAGTAAGTTGCTACTATTGTCCATGTACTTAGCGGCTTCTATTGGTTTGCGTTTGGCAAATTTGAAGTGGTTAAGCATAGGATCGTCTTACTCTTCCATATGAGGAATGTGTGAGAATTCGGAACCCATAAGCTCTTTTGACTTATGCTCCCGAATATCAGTGATGGCTCTCATAATGGCGATGTGGTAGGCTGTTTGGATAGTTCTGGCTTCACCTGCTGGCATCACTATACTCATTCCTAGGGTTTCTGGAAGTCTTAACCCTACCCTACACTTCGCCAATACAGTACCATCATAGTACATGTATTTCTTTACTTGGATCTGGGGATCGCACCCAAATTCAAGTAACATGGCACGTAAAATATCTGCGAGTCCTCCTTCATATTCACTCAGTGTTGAATCCATCACTTTCACGTTTCGTCCCGGGCGTGAACTTGCCATAGTTGGCTGTAGAATAGAAAGAATATAAGATTAGTAATAATGCATCATAATAGTGATAATAAAGAATTATAGCACTAAAACATATGATTGTTTTATTCTCAAGTGAATATACACCATATTTTTAGAGAATTCTTTACTAATCCTATTTGACTCCTAACGTTCTGTCCCATTTACTAGGTTCCAACCTAAGGTCAAAGCTTTTGCTCTAATACCAACTGCGGTGACCCTGCATACCACTGCATGTTGTAGTATGCCAGTCGTTGATATAACATTCCCGAAGTACCATTCCGCAAATATTACATCCCTCGGAGTAGTACAATAGAACATAGCAGGTCCATAACTCATTCATTTATTATTACAAGCATAGTGTACATATCTTCTGGGAGCTCCTCTTGGGTCCTAAGAGGGATACTCCTGGGTTCGAGGCGAACCCATCTTAACTTACAATATAAAAGTATTACTAGGTGATACATTTATTCCAACGAGCAGTTAAGTACTAGAAGTTCGTACTGGCTCGGATACTACTACTACTTATCGGTCTAAGCTTGTTCTCCTCCGGAACCCTCCCCGGTTCCGTAGACTATAAGGTAGTCTACGCCTTCGATACCTCCGGAGAGGTCCGGTTCTTCATAGCCGATGATGTCGGCTCCTTCGAGGTTGTCGTTGTCCTCCTCCAGATGGTTCAGACAATCTAAGCAGGGGATTTAAGAGTGGTATGAGTACGAGCGTACTCAACAAGTTCATTATAGAAAAGAGGTGTTTAATGCACTAGCTACAATATTAGACCAAAAAGTCTAATACCAATGCAGGTTTTGATAAACATTTCTTCAAGAGGTTGCTTTTATTTCGAAGAACTATGTCCGTCAGCCTTCACCGGTTTACTAGAACTTCATGGAGTTCCTTTCCGGCAGCGTTCGCAGTTCCAAATCCCGGAACAGGGAGTGACAGGTCACGGTTCTTTACACTCTGCAGAGGTGTGTTGCTTTACCCATAAGAGATCTTATCCTTGGTGCCAACCGGGCAGCTTTCCCGTCCACACTTCCTATGGTGTGAGGCCCGGTATAAGGTCATAGCCAATCATATTCCTCCGCTACCTCGCACACCCACCCGTTGTTGCAAACCCCGACCCTGGGTCCTCGCCGGTCCTCTTACACCATTTAAGGATGGACCCCGACCACGACGACAGTCTGGGACTCGTTAACCAAACTCCTTCGCCGGGAGCTGCAACCCATCATAGACCACATTACCGTGGGGAATTAGAGTGGGATCCCCACCCTCAAGTTGTTCCGCAAGCCGCAACTGCTACGGTATGCACAACATAACCGTGGGGAATTAGAGTGGGATCCTGATAACCCACAAGTATAGGGGGTGTATCGTAGTATCTTCGATAAGTAAGAATGTCGATCCCAACGAGGAGCAGAAGGTGTTGACAAGCAGTTTTGATGAAGGATTCACT
>NC_061510.1:230043311-230126738 GCF_022539505.1 Lolium rigidum | reverse complement strand
AAATAGTGATGCAAATTGGACGTATCAGATCCCCACCCTCAAGTTGCTCCGCAAGATACAACCGCTATGGTAAGCACATCCGTTGATGTACAAGAGGTGGAAATACGATTGACTAGTCCGTCCCATTTCAGATCTTATGGTTAACACGGGTATTACGGCACAAGAATCACTGGACGACATTTGTTGTTTAATCCTAGATGGATATAAACCCTTGCAATGGAACCTCCACCATATCAACACAATCCATGTTTCCATTGCCCACCACATAGTCATATTCATAGTTATGAAAATAGCGGTTTTGGTTTTTATGCAATAGTGATAAACATAGTACTTTGCAAGTAATTTGATAAAAATACTCGAATGGCATGAGCAAGTGATGAACTTGCCTGAACACCGCAAAGTGTTGCAGTTGGATGGTGTGGACTGACCCTTGTCCTCTGTTGCTGAAAAAAATAGCATCATTGTCCGATAAGGGCAATGGTTAAAGAAGCATTTATGCATGATTCCAGTTTTAGGGTTTGTTCCCCCCTTCCGATGTCTTTATCATTTCATGAGAGGTTAATACTAAGAATAATTTGGGGATACTCTATTTAGGGCAAAATACAACCTTGAAATGTTGTCAAGGTGTTTTTAAAGTCCAAAAGAATTTATGGACCTATTTTCATTATTGAAAATAACATATGTGATTTAAATGATTATTTTAATCATTAAATTTGAACTTATTCTTGTTTATCTTCAAAAATTCCATTTCATATTTTATTATGATAGAGTTTTTTATACTGAGTGGTTTTCATATTTTTAATTATTTTTTTAGAGCTAGGAAACATTTACTATTGATTTTTAAAGCTTCGGTATTTTTGTTAATTAGTGAAATGGCAAAAATGCCCCTGGGCCCACCTGTCGGTGTAACCCAGTGGGTTAGGTCGGCTGACCCACCTGGTCTGGCTCGAACAGCCTCACTCCTCTCCCTCTCTCTCGTGCGTGTCCGAACCCTAACCCTAATCCTCTCTCTGGCGACCCGCGTCGCCTCCGCCGTCGCCGCTCGATTCCGGCCGTCTCCGGTCCCCGCCGGCGACGAGATGGTGCGGATCTGGACCGCCTCTCGACGGCGCACCAGATCCTCCGTGTAGATCTGGCCTCCGTCGCCTCCCTGGCTCACCCCCAACGCGTTCGCCCGCACGGCCGTGGGGGTTCCGCGGCGATTCGTCGCTCACCGGCGATTCTGGCGCCGTGACACCGCCGTGGGCGTTGCCGTGGTGCCGCCATGGCCTGGCGCCATCGCGCTCCGGTGTGTGCCGCCGTGGCCGCCATGGCTGCATCGATCTGCTCGTCCTCGATAAGTGTGCCTCCCTTCTTCCCCTCTCTTGTGCCTGTTCTTCTTCCCCTCCTCTAGCTCAGGCCATGGCTGCTCCTCCTTGGGGAGAGGCATGCCGTGCCCATGCTCTGCTGCCATGCCTAGCTAGCTATGGAAGCTCGCGTGCTACTGTGCTGCTCGTGCTGCTATTGTGTTGTTCATGCTGTTGTGCTGCTCGTGCTGCTGCTGTGTTGTTCATGCTGCTGTGCTGCTCGTGCTGCTGCTGTGTTGTTCATGCTACTGTGTTCTACTTGCCTTGGCCAATGTTTGTGTTACTGCTGTGTGCAGCCATGCCATGCCTTTCTTGCTTAATCTAGCTCTGTGCCTATATTCTGGTTACTATGCTTGCCAGAACTCAAGTGTATTCATGTATGCTTCCCTGGCTTGATTACAGTGTGCAATTCTTGCAAATTTGCAAGTGCCAGGGCTATTATATTCTATAGCTTGTGCTTGATTTCATGAGTATGCTCAGTTGAGCATTGCTGTTTGGCATATCAGTGTTATTCAGTGATGAGTGTAAGTGCTTTGCTTGTATATCTTGATCCAGTGGTTTATCAAATATTTGATGTGCTTCTGGATACAATCATAAATGATTTATGTAATTGTCTGTGATATAACTATTGCTTAACTGTGGCTATTTCATTTATATGGTTCATGGATTGATGCCAGGCTTGCCCCTGTCAAGCTTTTGTATGCTAAGGCAAGCCCTGATGATCATATGTTCATTAGTGCTTGATGACTTTCTGCTGTCCTATGACTTGTGTTTCACTGATGCTCTAACTTGACATGTGTGGCACTCAAGCATGTGCTGGTGCATGCTCTTGCTTACCCCAGCACCTGTTGTTGCTTGCAGTGATCATCTAGATCATTTGCAAGTGTCTGTCTCACTGGTTGCTTGTGTATTTCAATTATCTATCTAGGTTGGCTTGATCATATGGATAATTGATGTGAACTGCTCTGCAGTTATGATCATTTCATTGAGTTTGGTAGGGCTAGATGGATGCCAACACTTGGTTGTGTACCCTAGACCTCCTTTTGAACCCTACTGGGTGATGATATCTGTGCATGGCTTCTTTGTTGGGATTGGTTAAGTGGTTGAGGTGGCCTTGACAGCAATTCTTTCGTCGTTAAGGTAGCTCCCACCCTTGTTGGCTAGTTGTGACTCACTTGGATGCTTTACGGGTGATCCTTTTGTTGGATTGCCAGTAGCTTTTGATGTTGAAATCATATAGACAATGATTTGTCTAAACTCTGATGGTTAATGAACCATTTAGTGCTAGGTGAATTGGAATGGCTAGTTAGGGATTAAATCCTTGTTGGATTTCTCTCGGTTGTGTCATTGTGTTGACACAACCGAGTGTTCCACTGGATGATTTCCTTCTGGTTATTCTTCATTTGCTTGCACCAAATGGCTGGATAGCCAGATGATGATACAAGCAGGGTTCTACCCTCTTTTGCTTCTGTGACTTGTGCATATGCTGGATTAGGATGAGCAAAACCTTGCTTGCTCATGATTTATTGGTATACCTCACTCCAGCTCCTAGATGGTTTTGTTGTTGTAGAGGATTGCTTCTGGTTGGTTTCAGTGCTTGCCCTGCTCCTCCTAGTGGCTTGTGCTTGATCTGCTGCAGTGATGGTTTTGGACAAGTTGAACAGCAGTGCTGTTCTTCCTGTTCTTGGGTTCTAGGTTTGCTGATGACTTACCCAGTTGCCTGTCGATGAATGAGCTAGTTCTGGCGGTGGAAAAGGTTTTATATGAACCTTCCTTTGCTCTCCTGGTCGACAGCTTGGCCTGGCCACCCTTGTTGACTCCTCTCTGTGCTTGTGTGTTGTTCAGCATGCACACATGCAGTGTGAGCTGCCTGTGTGTTTGTGTCCCTGATGCTTTGAACTTGGCTTGGAGAGGATCAGCTCGGCAGAGTTGATCATATCTACTCAAATTCAAATTTCTTTCTAACCTGCCATTGCCACTTGGCATAACACTTGTTTTTCTTTGTGTTTGTGTGCAGGGAGTAAAATGATGATCAAATGGACATGAAGATTATCAAGCTCAAGACTAAATGAAGATTAACTTGTAGTTTTAGGATAGATCAATATATTGTACTTTCCTTTTCTTTTCTTTTTCTATTTTTCCAATTCTTGTAATGTGTTGTATAGTTCCTTTATTTCAATTGTGAATAATGTAAAGACAATGTATATTGTGTGATAATCAATAAAGCTCAAGGTTTTCTCTAATGAGCTTTACTTATTGTTTGCATTATTCATAATGTGTATTATTTATTATTTACTTAATGAATTTCCTCACAATTGAAATATAGGGTATTTATTTAATGTTTGAATCTGAAATTCAAATTCAACTTTGTTTTGAATTCAATCATGCAACTTAAAATTTGAATTCAATCATGCAACTTAAGATTGTGATGCAATATCTCTTCTCTCTTCTCAAAACCCTAATTTAGTTGAATAAGAACAAGTTTGTCGCACTCTCGAAACCCTAACCCTGTAAGGTGTCGAGAGAGAAACTTTTCCCCCTTCGATGCAGTTTTGTTTTAAAAACGCAAAATTTCCCCGGAATTTACGATGCAGTGCACATCCCTTTCTAAAATTTACCCCTCGATCAGGTCTTCTTCCTTTTCCCAGGTGGCTTCCCTCTCGGGGTGATGTTTCCACTGTATCTTGCAGTACTTAGTAGCTCGATTCCTGAGTTGTTTCCAGTTCTCCTCGAGAATCTTAGCTGGCTTCTCGATGTATGTCAAATCTGGTTGTAACTCGAGCTCATCATGTGATACTGGCTCATCTGGGGTCTTTAAGCATTTTCTGAGTTGCGACACATGGAATACATTGTGAACTTGGGATAACCTCCCCGGTAGTTCCAATTCAAAGGCTAACCCTCGGTTTTGACTCAGAATCATGAAAGGTCCAATGCATCTAGGGCTTAACTTCCCCTTGACTCCGAATCTCTGAAGTCCTTTCATCGGGCTCACCTTGAGATATACCATTGTTGACCACCAAAACCCACCGGCGAGTAGCGACGGGCAACACGTAGAGCCGGGAGGCTCCCAGAACTGCGGTAGGCCCTGGTCCCTCGTGCGACGGCCCGCAATGCTACGGCACGCACGTCCGATGCTGGTGCAAGGGTGTTCCACCTGACCTATACCTGGTCAGGAAGGTGATGGATTGCTTCGCTTAGTTTCCTGCATGGCATACACGTAAACATTAAATACGAGCCTCGATCGGCTCTCAGGTTGTCTCGTGAATCGGCTCAAGGAGCCGATCCACCCATGATTCGTATGAGATCTACGATAACATGGTGGTCCTTCTTGATCAATATTAAGTTAAAACGATCTACGATGATCTAGGGTTTTCACCACATAACCGGAACGTCCTACACGTAATTGAGCCTGGCAGCCACGTAAGATGATAATAAACCAGCCCTAGATAAGGCCTAAAAACCAACATGGAGTTGATTCCCGGAACATCTTCTCTAGGGATAGCAGACTACACCCTACGTACTACTGGATCCTTCAACCCGTTTGCAAGGCCTAACTATGTAGATATTAAACTAGTCCTTGAAGAACAAGGAGCAATCGTAATGGATCGGATCTACTGAACAATGACTAAGCAAGGTGCCACCCTTGCACCTCAAATCGGTACAAGGGTGGCTAGATACCTAGGGGAAGCATGACTAATCAAATACATCAAGAAAGTACTGATGCTAACCCTAACATATCTATGATAACTACGTTGCTTGCCATCAACAAGGCTTCAGCACGAGCAACGCATGAACAACGAATAAACAAGATCCTGCCTAGATCGCAAGATGCGATCTAGGCAGCATAGCGCTTACCCGGAAGAAACCCTCGAAACAAGGGGTGGCGATGCGCCTAGATTGATTTGTTGTGAACGTGATCGTCCTCCTTCTCAATAACCCTAGATACATATTTATAGTCCGTAGACTCTCTAACGTGGGAATAATCCCAACCGCGCACGAGCTAAACTCCTTTAGTCCTAACCGACACGTATCCTACTATATTTACAGATACACGGGCAATTTAGCCAAAACTCTTGTACAAGGCCGATTCATGCATATTTTACGTGTATATTCTCCAAGCCCATCTTAGTCATGGCCCACCTCTGATCCGGTTAAATTCTGGTGATAACACATGCCCCCTGGTTTTGGTAATGATAATTCCAAAACCACTCTGCCTTTTCTTCGTCGGGTCACGTCGTGGCAGGGCAAAACCGTCGCAGCATCCTTCAACATGATGCCTTGCCTTCTCAACTTCTCCGCGTGATTTGACAGTTGTTTTTTTTCTTTTGGCACCACTTCCTCGGAAACTGCTGTGGCATTAAATCCACTATATCCTCTTTTATTTAACCGCGCCGAACAGTTCGACTCTTCATCCCCTTGCTCTGTTCTAGCCATCGGCACCAGAAATCCCCCTTCTCCTGTAGCAATGTCATCCTCTTCCTCCTCCTCCTCCTCCGCCTTGTCGGATCTTTCCTCCCAATCCTTTTCTTCCTCATCTTCCTCCTCCCGTGAGCCCACGCCGGAGTGGGATCTGACGGCGGCGCATAACCAGCGCGCCCCAGAAGAATGGGACCAGGAGGACCACAACTCCTCCGTCTGGTCTGAGGACGATAAGTCCTTGACCAGCGGAGACGAGGACCTCCAGTTCCTTGCCAATGGGGAACTGGAGGCGGGGAGCAAGGACGACTCGTTCTCCTGGGACGACTACACTTCCTTCGAGGAGGTGGAAGAAGACGAGGACGATGACTCCCTCGAAGACTACCCGCTGGCGAAGCGCTTCCGCGCCGGGTCAGATGACGATGACGACGACGAGGAGGAGGAGGCTCCCAATGAGGGCTACGGGAGCAGCGACGAGGAGCCCGCCGGCAGCAGCGCCGACGAGAGCTCCGATGGCGACGACGAGGGCAGCGACGGCCCGTAGAGTAGGATTAGTAGTAGTAGATTGGTCAATAGACCTTTCTTTTGTTCTTCCTCCCTTGAGCAATCGGCTCTTTCTTTGTAAGAAATCCCTTCTATTAATGAAGAAATTGTTCCTATGTTGATCTTGTTTCGCCTCAATTTTGCCGATTGCCAGAGTAAGTTAACGCGTAAAGAGCCGATGGCAGCGCATCGGCTTTTTCCATAACACGCAATTAAGGCCAAATTAGTTGCCTATTTGCACGGTAACCTGCAATCTTATCAGATCCCCCAAATTGCCGTCCAAACAGGTCCAATCCGTGTCCATGCCAACCTTAGATTTCAAACGCATAGATTCGACTCCTCAGCAAATTCAATGGGAAAATTATCCCAAATGCCACGGTCTCGCCTGAAACTGATCTGTTAACTGCTCCATTTGAGCTTGTTCCTCTAGAGTCGATGACTATGCATCGGCTTTTTTTTTGTTATTCTGAAGTCGATGTCTGTGCATTGGCTGTACTGGTATCCATATTTCTGGAGTCGATGTCTGTGCATCGGCTGTGATTCGTATATAAAAGTGATTTTACTGGCCGATTTTATGCATCGGCCCCCATATTTCACTATTCGTTATCCCACATGCTTGGGAAATACTTCTTGAGATGTTGACCATTGACAGCTACTGGGAATTTAACACCGTTCAGCTGCTCAAGCATGTATGCATTGCCTTTCAAAACCTGATCGACTTTGTACGGGCCATGCCAATTAGGAGACCATTTACCATATGCTTTATCCTTAGTTCCTAATGGCAACACGGCTTCCCATACTAGATCACCAACCTGAAACTCCTTTGGTCTCACCTTCTTATTGTATGCGCGAGCCACCTTGGCTTTGTTCTCCTTAATCTTCTCCAACTACCAAAGTCTAAGTTCCGTTGCATCCTCAATAGTATCACTCATCAGGGCTGCATATTCTTCAGCTGTCAGATCATTCTGAAACGTAACACGTCTCGATCCAGCCGTAATTTCCCAAGGCAATACGGCTTCCTGCCCATAGACCAGCTGGTATGGCGAAGTTTTTATAGCTCCATGGCATGACATGCGATAGGCCCACAAAGCTTCCGACAATACCTCATGCCAACCCCTAGGGTTCTCGTCAATTTTCCTCTTAATCAGCTTGATAAGGCTCTGGTTGGACGCTTCAGCTTGCCCGTTGGCTTGAGCATAGTATGGAGATGATTGGATCAGCTTAATTCCCATGCCGTCGCAGAACTTTCTGAATTCTTTAGAAGTGAAGACCGAACCTCCATCGGTCGTGATGGCAGAATCCCGAATCTATGAATGACGTGTTCTTTCACAAATTTGATAACATCTTCCGATTTTACCTTCTTCATAGGGACGGCCTCCACCCATTTAGTGAAGTAATCCGTAATGGCCAAAATCCACTTGTGGCCTTTGCTCGACGCAGGATGGATTTTGCCGATCATGTCCATGCCCCAACCTCGAAATGGCCAAGGCTTGATGATGGGATTCATTGCTGATGCGGGTACCATCTGAATCTTCCCGAACATCTGACACGCTTGGCATCCTTTGTAATATTTGAAGCAGTCCTAAAGCATGGTGGGCCAGTAAAACCCTGATCGCCTGATCAGCCACTTCATCTTATGAGCCGATTGGTAAGTTCCACAGGCGCCTTCATGCACCTCGTGTAAGAGCCGATTAGACTCGGTTGGTCCCAGACACTTGAGCAGTAACCCTTCCAACGTCCTGTAGAACATGTCATCTCCTATGAGGACATATTTCATGGCCTTGTACCTTATCCGTTTAGGTGCCCCCCCGAGCCGGATCCTTCAAGTAATTGAAGATATTGGCTCTCCAATCATCCTGTTCCAGGAACTGCACCTGAACTTCTGACCCGTCTGGTATGTTCTTGTAGCCTGACGCCATTTGTGCAAGATCGTTGGCCTCGGTATTTTGAGATCTTGGGACCCAATTGAAGTTGATGTACCGAAATTGTGCCATCAGCTCGCGGCATTCCATCCAATATGGGAAGAGTGACTCACACTCACACTTATATTCGTCCGTGAGCTGGGAGATCACCAACTTCGAGTCTCCAAAAAGTTCCACCGCTTCTGCCCCGGCTTCCAAAGCAACTCCATTCCCTTGCGTATTGCCTCATATTCAGCGACATTGTTGGTGCAAGGGGTAGATAGCCTGATGGAGAAGGAATATGTTGCCCCCCGAGGCGACACGAGCAGAATGCCGATGCCACAACCATCGTCACAAGCCGATCCATCGAAGAACATAGCCCATGCACGTACAGATAGTGCTGCTATATTAGTATTGATCCGTTCAGCTATAAGATCGGCCAACGCTTGTCCCTTGACTGCTTTCGCAGGCTGATACCGGGGATCAAATTCCGATAACGCAAACATCCACTTACCAAGTCGGCCTTTCAAAACAGGAGCCGACAGCATGTGCTTGACAACGTCTGACTTGCATATGATGATAATTTCTGCCGTCAAAAAGATATGACGAAGCTTGGTGCAGGTGAAGAATAGGCAGAGGCATAACTTCTCAATCTCAGGATACCTTGTCTCTGCATCCCACATCCTTCTGCTGAGGTAGAATGCGACCCTTTCTACACCCTCGTAAAGTTGCACCACTACTGAAGCAATGGACGTGTCAGCTACTGATAAGTAGATATAGAACGGTATGTCTTGCTGCGGTGGAACTAACACAGGCGGCGTCATGAGGTACTATTTAATTTCGTCAAACGCTCGCTGCTGCTCTGCCCCCCAGTGAAAGTCGTCATCAGATTTGATCTTCACTAATGCCATAAACGGCTCAATTCGTCATGACAGATTAGAGATGAACCGTCGGACGAAGTTGATCTTGCCGATAAGACATTGGAGCTCCTTCTTCGTGGTAGGTGGCTGCATGGTACGTACTGCCTCCTGACTTTTCAGGCCGATCTCAATTCCACGTTCATGAACCAAAAAACCTAGGAACTGACCGGCCGTCACACCAAAGGCACACTTCTTTGGATTCATTCTTAGCCCGAATTTTCTAGTTCGGTCCAGGATGCGTCGCAAATCATCCAAGTGTCCTTCTATGGAAACAGACTTGACCACCACGTCATCAATGTAAATTTCCACCAACTTGCCAATTAGATCATGAAAAATGTAATTCATGGCTCTTTGGTATGTTGCACCGGCATTCTTCAGCCCAAAAGTCATGACCACATATTCAAACAAGCCTACTGATCCTGGTACTTGGAATGCAGTCTTGTGTATATCTTCTGGAGCCATGAAAATTTGGTTGTAGCCGACATTGCCATCCATGAAACTTAACACCTTGTGGCCGGCAGCTGCATTGATCAATGTTTCAGCCACAGGCATTGGATATTCATCCTTTGCAGTGGCTCTGTTGAGATCTCGGAAATCTATGGCAACACGCCACCGGCCGTCCTTTTTCTCTACAGGTACGATACTGGAAATCCATTCAGCATACCTGCATGGCCTGATGAACCCAGCGGCCAACATTTTCTCAATCTCTTTCTTGATTTCTTCGAGAATTTCGGCCTTCATCTGACGTGCTCGTTGTTGGAATGGCCGAAATCCTTTCTTGATAGGGAGCCGATGCTCAATGATGCTCCTGTCTAACCCAGGCATCTCTGTGTAATCCCATGCAAAGCAATCTGGGTATTCTTTTAACAGAGCTATCATCTGGCTCCTGAGATGTGGATCTCACTTTTTGCTGATAAAAGTTGGTCGTGGCTTATCCCCAGGACCAATGTCAACCTCTTCTAGCTCATCAGCCGATGTAAACCCATACCCTAGCTTTCCGTCTCTTGTTAGATCGATGCTCAACACAGGCAAAACGTATGGCGAGGATAATATGGGCCGATTGCTGGAATCGGCCCCCACTTTGATTGCATTGCTCAATGAAGGTTTACATCTTGTTCGTGCTTTACTACGACTACGTGACATGCTTGAGAAAAGATCATCACTTTTTATTTTTTGGGGCCGATCGCAGGGATCGGCCTTGCCACGTAGGTCCATAGTCTTTGCTCTTGTTACACAGTCAGGCCGGTGGATAAGACCAGCCTCACCCCGTTTTTTGTCACGTCGATGCGCTCACAGTCGTCCAAAGTGACTCCGGAGAGTGGCTCTTGACATGCCGCCTCCCAAACGTTCATGCCAGCCGTTGAGATCTCGGCCGAGTCATCTGCATGGACGACCTCTACTTCATCTCCATCCCACCGTATTAAGCATTGATGCATCGTGGATGGGATGCAGCAGTTGGTGTGAATCCAATCTCTCCCTAGCAGGACAGCGTAGGTGCTCTTGCTATCGACAATGAAGAATGTCGTAGGGATGGTCTTCCTTCCTACGGTCAGATCCACATTCAGAACACCTTGTGCTTCTGATGCTTGGCCGTTGAAATCGCTCAATGTGACGTTGGTCTTGATCAGATCCGAGCTAGAGCGTCCCAGACGACGTAGCATGGAGTATGGCATGATGTTGACTGCCGCTCCGGTATCAACCAGCATCTTGTTGACAGGCTGCCCATTGATATAACCTCGTAAGTACAGGGCCTTCAGGTGTATGTAGCTCTTTTCACGTGGCTTCTCAAAGATAACTGGCCGTGGGCCGCAGTCAAGTTGTGCTACAGGTGCCTCTTCTGTTCCAGGAGCGCAAAACTCCGCCGGAAGGATGAACACCATGTTTGTGCCAGCCGATGTTTCATCATCGGCTTTCTTTTGTTTGGGGTGCCACTCTTTCTTCTGTGGTCGACCCTCCTCGTCCAGAGTTCGCTGAATTTTCGCGGCTAGATCAGGCCGCGCTTTCCTCAACGTATGCAGGTATAACCTTTCGGCTTCCTCCAAGCAACGTAGTCGCTGAACCCTACGTTTTTGGGAGTGGCTGAGTCCATCAGGGCACCACCTTGGACGGTGGTATTTATCTTCTTCTTCTTCTTCTTCGTCTTCTAACTCCTCGAGATCTTCCACCCGAGAGGACTCAGCTTGCTTGTTCCGAGATGGGAGAGGTCCTAGACGCTTGAACACTGACACGTCTCCCGTGCCCTTCTTCTTCTGTCTACATTCTGGGCAGTTGCCGATTGTGGGCAATCGGCTCATTCCTGAATCCCAGCAGTGTTTGAAGAAGGGACAATCCTAGTGCCTGTCCACGTCATCCTGCTCTCTTGACTTTTCCTTGGCATGGCGCTCATATCTTGCATCATCCCGATCATGCCGACGATATTTCCTGGCGTCCCTGCTAGCCCGATGATCTCTTTCGTCATCGTCGTTGTGTCGCCGGCGTTGGTCGTACTGACGCTCATATTTGTTGAGGAGATGATCAGAGAGAGGTCGCTGATATCGCACATTCTTCACTTCTCCCTCTGTGATGTAGCGCTTGCCATCGTGTCGGGGCCGGTCGCGCGGAACGGCCTCCTCCTTGTCCTTGCCACGAGAGCGGCTGCCCTCGTCTCTGTCCTTACCAGGGTGGTGCACAGGCCCGACCATGTTAATGCTGAACGAGAAACCTGGCTGGCACCTCCCGGGGTAAGTGTACTCCACCATGTTAACGGCGGGAAAGGGGTGCGTGTCGACTTTCATGGCGTACTGGCTGAAAATTAGACGCCCTTGTTCTATCGCCATTTGGATCTGCTGACGCCACACCCTGCAGTCGTTGGTGGTATGGGTGAACGTGTTATGCCACTTGCAGTATGGCTTTCCGTTCATCTCTTGCGCCGTAGGGATTTTGTGGCCTTCGGGTAACTTTAGCTGCTTCTCCTTGAGTAAGAGGTCGAAAATCTGCTCAGCTTTGCTTACGTCGAAGTCAAACCCTCTTGGAGGACCTTGTGGCTTAACCCACTTGCAGGACACGGGGCTTGCCCCCCGAGCCCATTCAGCCACCGCTACCTCTTGATCTCCTGCAGAGTCTTCATCTTCCTCTGTCTCAACCAGGACTACCGCACGCTTGAACTTGTCCTGGTACAATTCTGGGTGGCGCTGTTCATATAATGACAGTTTCTGAACCATATGCGCCAGTGAAGTGTACTCAGCTTGGGAAGCCATATCCTTGATCGGCGATGCGAGACCCACCACCGCCAGCTCGACTGCTTCTTTTTCATTCAAACGAGCCGAATAGCATCGGTTCCTGATGGTCCTGAAGCGCTGGATGTATTCTGACACTGTTTCTCCGCGCTTCTATCGTACTTGTGCTAGATCGGCAATGCCAGCCTCGGAAGCCTCTGAGTGATACTGCATGTGGAACTGCTCCTCCATCTGCTTCCAAGTCCGGACCGAATCTGGTGGCAGCGAGGTGTACCACCCGAAAGCCGATCCTGTGAGGGACTACGCGAAGAACCTCACATGTAATGGGTCTGATGCTGAGATCGTGCCCAACTGCACCAAATATCGGCTCACATGCTCGATTGAACTGGAGCCTTCTGACAAGCTAAACTTGGAGAATTCAGGGAGCCGATATTTGGGTGGTAGTGGGATCAAATCGTACTCGTTGGGGTACGGCTTGAAATAGCCGATTGTCCTCCTTTTCGGCACCATGCCGAACTGGTCTCTCAAGATTGCACTGATCTGATCCACGGTGCTAGCTGCAGGAGTCGAGCTTTGAAGATTCGCTGGAGTGGCATACTTAGCTAGCCACGCCTGCTTCTCAAGATCTGAGCTAGCTGCAGGAGTCGAGCTTTGAAGGTTCGTTGGAGTGGCATACTTAGCTAGCTACGCCTGCTTCTCAAGATCTGATCCAGAAGCCCCTCCTGCTGTTCCAGAAATCCTTATTGTTGCAGTCTGGTTCGTGCGTGCCCAGTTACTGCAGTCTGGCAAATATGTGCACATGTATCCATGCGGGATCTCCTTAGGCGGTTCATACAATAACTGGTAATCACTAGGATCGCCACCGATCTTGTAGATGATGTATGCCGGTGAACTCGGCACTTCTGGTGCTGCCAGCGCGAATGGCAGCTGTGGTTGGGTCTGGAGTGGTATCTCTCCTTGGTGAGTCCCTAGAGCAGGTCCTGATGGAGAGTACTGATGCTTCATAATTTCCTGGACCACGCGTAGCGCGACACGCTCCAAAGTGTTCACCAGGCTCTCAGAATGGCGGTGTAGCGAATGAGCTACCATGTGATTAACCTCCTGACGCAGAGACCTGGTGCGTTCTTCTGAAGGAGTAGACATATCCACTCCATCGAGCGCGCCTTCAGGTGAGAACCCTTTCCACCTGATGCCATGTGAGCGGGTCCTCTGGAAAGAGCCGATGAGGTCGGCTTCGAAGAGAGCTTTGATATCGTCATACTTCTTCTTGAACTCCTCAGTCAAATCTTCGTACATGACTGGATCCTCCGCCATCTCTGATGCGGATGATGATGCAGTTGATGTAGAAGACTGTCCCACCGGGCGTGCCAGAATGTGTTGACCACCAAAACCCACCGGCGAGTAGCGACGGGCAACACGTAGAGCCGGGAGGCTCCCAGAACTGCGGTAGGCCCTGGTCCCTCGTGCGACGGCCCGCAATGCTCCAGCACGCACGTCCGATGATAGTGCAAGGGCGTGCCACCTGACCTATACCTGGTCAGGAAGGTGATGGATTGCTTCGCTTAGTTTCCTGCATGGCATACACGAAACATTAAATACGAGCCTCGATCGGCTCTCAGGTTATCCTGTGAATCGGCTCAAGGAGCCAATCCACCCATGATTCGTATGAGATCTACGATAACATGGTGGTCCTGCTTGATCAATATTAAGTTAAAACGATCTACGACGATCTAGGGTTTTCACCACATAACCGGAACGTCCTACACGTAATTGAGCCTGGCAGCCACGTAAGATGATAATAAACCAGCCCTAGATAAGGCCAAAAAACCAACATGGAGTTGATTCCCGGAACATCTTCTCTAGGGCTAGCAGACTACACCCTACGTACTACTGGATCCTTCAACCCGTTTGCAAGGCCTAACTATGTAGATATTAAACTAGTCCTTAAAGAACAAGGAGCAATCGTAACGGATCGGATCTACTGAACAATGACTAAGCAAGGTGCCACCCTTGCACCTCAAATCGGTACAAGGGTGGCTAGATACCTAGGGGAAGCATGACTAATCAAATACATCAAGAAAGTACTGATGCTAACCCTAACATATCTATGATAACTACGTTGCTCGCCATCAACAAGGCTTCAGCACGAGCAACGCATGAACAACGAATAAACAAGATCCTGCCTAGATCGCAAGGATCTAGGCAGCATAGCGCTTACCCGGAAGAAACCCTCGAAACAAGGGGTGGCGATGCGCCTAGATTGATTTGTTGTGAACGTGATCGTCCTCCTTCTCAATAACCCTAGATACATATTTATAGTCCGTAGACTCTCTAACGTGGGAATAATCCCAACCGTGCACGAGCTAAACTCCTTTAGTCCTAACCGACACGTATCCTACTATATTTACAGATACACGGGCAATTTAGCCCAAACTCTTGTACAAGGCCGATTCATGCATATTTTACGTGTATATTCTCCAAGCCCATCTTAGTCACGGCCCACCTCTGATCCGGTTAAATTCTGGTGATAACAACCATGTCTCCAACTTGTGGCTCCCATGTTCTTCTCTTCTGATCGGCATAACTCTTCTGCCGACTTTGGGCTATCTTCAACCTATCTCTTATAATGTCAATGATTTGTTGCTTTTCCTTGACATAATCAGGATTAAACTCCTTGCTTGCTCCAGCCTCATACCAACATATCGGTGATCTACACTTCCTTCCATACAGAGCTTCGAACGGTGCCATCTTGATGCTGCTTTGATAGTTATTATTGTATGAAAACTCTGCTAGTGGCAAATGCTCCTCCCATGATCCTCCGAAGTCTAGGGCACAAGCCCTAAGCATATCCTCTAGGATCTGGTTAGTTCTCTTTGTTTGTGCACCTGTCTGAGGATGATAGGCGGTACTATAATCCAGTTTGGATCCTAAAGCTTCATGTAGTTGCTTCCAAAATGCTGATGTGAACACGGATCCTCGATCTGACACGATCTTCTTGGGCACTCCATGTTTACTCACGATCTCTTTGATGTAAAGATTGATGAGTTTTTCTCCTTTATCCTGCCAATTTACCGCTAAGAAGTGTGCGCTTTTCGCCAATCGATCCACGATTACCCATATCATGTCCTTCTTTTTATTTGTCATGGGTAGTCCGGTGATGAAATCCATTCCTATCTCCTCCCATTTCCATTCTGGGATGGGTAAAGGTTGTAACTTTCCCGCCGGACTCTGATGTTCAGCCTTCACTCTTTGGTAAGTATGGCATTCCGCCACGTATTGTGCTATCTCTCTCTTCATATTATTCCACCAGAATAGTTCCTTGAGATCCATGTACATCTTTGTACTTCCCGGATGTATAGAATATGGTGTTTGATGAGCTTCCCGGAGTATTACTTCCTTGATCTCAGCAATATCCAGAACGCAAATCCTCTTCTGAAACCACAATGATCCGGATTCTCCTCGGTGAAATTATGATGGTAACCTTGGCACTTGCTGTGGGCCTCAGAGAGGTACCGGTGCTCCCACAGAAGCTCCTCAAAGAGCTGCTTCCGGGCGTCCAGTGTGCCCTAATCAAGATAGAAGGTTCCGGTAAGAAGATGCCGGTATTCAAACAAGTTTCGCGCTAAGAACTGCGTACTCAACCCGAAACTCGGGGACTGGCTATGCCGGTTTTTTGGTTTCTAAGGAAGTTTCGCGCTAAGAACTGCGTACTCAACCCGAAACTCGGGGACTGGCTTTGCCGGTTTTTTGGTTTCTAAGTAAGTTTCGCGCTAAGAACTGTGTACTCAACCCGAAACTCGGGGACTGGCTATGCCAGTTTTTTGGTTTCTAAGGAAGTTTCGCGCTAAGAACTGCGTACTCAACCCGAAACTCGGGGACTGGCTATGCCGGTTTTTTGGTTTCTAAGGAAGTTTCGCGCTAAGAAATGCGTACTCAATCCGAAACTCGGGGACTGGGAGAATATATATATAAGCTGGAAGATTGAAAACCGGCATGAATTTAAAGAACTTCGAGGCTTGTGCAACTTACCACCACGTTGTCGCTGGCGTCATGCCACGCGGTGTCAAACTCCATAACCGCACGCTTGAGCCGTGCTCCGCGGCCCGAAAGGATCGACCACCGATACGTCTCCAACGTATCGATAATTTCTTATGTTCCATGCCACATTATTGATGTTATCTACATGTTTTATGCACACTTTATGTCATATTCGTGCATTTTCTGGAACTAACCTATTAACAAGATGCCGAAGTGCCGATTCTTGTTTTCTCGCTGTTTTTGGTTTCAGAAATCCTAGTAAGGAAATATTCTCGGAATTGGACGAAATCAACGCCCAGGGGCCTATTTTGCCACGAAGCTTCCAGAAGTCCGAAGACGAAACGAAGTGGGGCCACGGGGTGCCCAAACCCTAGGGCGGCGCGGCCCCCCCTGGCCGCGCCGGCCTGTGGTGTGGGGCCCCCGTGCCCCCTCCTGACTTGCCCTTCCGCCTACTTAAAGCCTCCGTGACGAAACCCCCAGTACCGAGAGCCACGATACGGAAAACCTTCCAGAGACGCCGCCAACGCCGATCCCATCTCGGGGGATCCAGGAGATCGCCTCCGGCACCCCGCCGGAGAGGGGAATCATCTCCCGGAGGACTCTACGCCGCCATGGTCACCTCCGGTGTGATGTGTGAGTAGTCTACCCCTGGACTATGGGTCCATAGCAGTAGCTAGATGGTTGTCTTCTCCCCATTGTGCTATCATTGTCGGATCTTGTGAGCTGCCTAACATGATCAAGATCATCTATCCGTAATTCTATATGTTGCGTTTGTTGGGATCCGATGAATAGAGAATACTTGTTATGTTGATTATCAAAGTTATATCTATGTGTTGTTTATGATCTTGCATGCTCTCCGTTACTAGTAGATGCTCTCGTCCAAGTAGATGCTTGTAACTCCAAGAGGGAGTATTTATGCTCGATAGTGGGTTCATGCCTCGCATTGACACCGGGACAAGTGACAGAAAGTTCTAAGGTTGTGTTGTGCTGTTGCCACTAGGGATAAAACATTGATGCTATGTCTAAGGATGTAGTTGTTGATTACATTACGCACCATACTTAATGCAATTGTCTCGTTGCTTTGCAACTTAATACCGGAAGGGGTTCGGATGATAACCCGAAGGTGGACTTTTTAGGCATAGATGCAGCTTGGATGGCGGTCTATGTACTTTGTCGTAATGCCCAATTAAATCTCACTATACTCATCATGATATGTATGTGCATGGTCATGCCCTCTTTATTTGTCAATTGCCCAACCGTAATTTGTTCACCCAACATGCTCGTTTGTCTTATGGGAGAGACACCTCTAGTGAACTGTGGACCCCGGTCCAATTCTCTTTACTCGAAATACAATCTATCGCAATACTTGTTCTACTCGTTTTCTGCAAACAATCATCTTCCACACAATACGGTTAATCCTTTGTTACAGCAAGCCGGTGAGATTGACAACCTCACTCGTTTCGTTGGGGCAAAGTACTTTGGTTGTGTTGTGCAGGTTCCACGTTGGCGCCGGAATCCCCGGTGTTGCGCCGCACTACATCCCGCCGCCATCAACCTTCAACGTGCTTCTTGGCTCCTCCTGGTTCGATAAACCTTGGTTTCTTTCTGAGGGAAAACTTGCTGCTGTGCGCATCATACCTTCCTCTTGGGGTTCCCAACGAACGTGTGAGTTACACGCCATCAAGCTAAATTTCTGGCGCCGTTGCCGGGGAGATCAAGACACGCTGCAAGGGGAGTCTCCACTTCTCAATCTCTTTACTTTTTTTTTTGTCTTGCTTAGTTTTATTTACTACTTTGTTTGCTGCACTAAATCAAAATACAAAAAAATTAGTTGCTAATTTTACTTTATTTGCTATCTAGTTTGCTATATCAAAAACACAAAAAAATTAGTTACTTGCATTTACTTTATCTAGTTTGCTTTATTTACTGTTGCTAAAATGGCCAACCCTGAAAATACTAAGTTGTGTGACTTCACAACCACAAATAATAATGATTTCTTATGCACACCTATTGCTCCACCTGCTACTACAGCAGAATTCTTTGAAATTAAACCTGCTTTACTAAATCTTGTTATGCGAGAGCAATTTTCTAGTATTAGTTCTGATGATGCTGCTGCCCATCTCAATAATTGTGTTGAACTATGTGAAATGCAAAAATATAAAGATGTAGATGGTGACATTATAAAATTAAAATTGTTCCCTTTCTCATTAAGAGGAAGAGCTAAAGATTGGTTGCTATCTCTGCCTAAGAATAGTATTGATTCATGGACTAAATGCAAGGATGCTTTTATTGGTAGATATTATCCCCCTGCTAAAATTATATCTTTGAGGAGTAGCATAATGAATTTTAAACAATTAGATACCGAACATGTTGCTCAAGCTTGGGAAAGAATGAAATCTCTGGTTAAAAATTGCCCAACTCATGGACTGACTACTTGGATGATCATCCAAACCTTCTATGCAGGACTAAATTTTTCTTCACGGAATTTATTGGATTCAGCTGCTAGAGGTACCTTTATGTCCATCACTCTTGGTGAAGCAACAAAGCTTCTTGATAATATGATGATCAACTACTCTGAATGGCACACGGAAAGAGCTCCACAAGGTAAGAAGGTAAATTCGTCGAAGAAACCTCTTCCTTGAGTGATAAGATTGATGCTATTATGTCTATGCTTGTGAATGATAGGACTAATATTGATCCTAATAATGTTCCATTAGCTTCATTGGTTGCACAAGAAGAACATGTTGATGTAAACTTCATTAAAAATAATAATTTCAACAACAATGCTTACCGGAACAATTCTAGTAACAACTATAGGCCATATCCTTATAATAATGGCAACGGCTATGGTAATTCTTATGGTAATTCTTACAACAATAATAGGAATTCACCCCCTGGACTTGAAGCCATGCATGCTTAAAGAATTTATTAGTACGCAAACTGGTTTTAACAAATCTGTTGAAGAAAAGCTTGGGAAAATTGATATACTTGCTTCTAAAGTCGATAGTCTTGCTGCTGATGTTGATCTTTTGAAATCAAAAGTTTTGCCTAATGAGAATCATCATAATAAAATTGTTACTACAGCAAATGCCATCCAAGTTAGAATTAATGAGAATATAAGATTAATGGCTGAACTGCGAGCTAGGTGGGATAGAGAAGAAAATGAAAAACTAGCTAAAGAGAAGAATGTAGCTAAAGTTTGGACTATTACCACCACTAGTAATGCTAATGCTACACATGTTGCTGCACCTCCTACTAATAATAATAAAAGAATTGGTGTTAGCAATGTTTCCACTTCTAATGCAAAGCGCGAGAAACTGCTCGAAACTGCTAAAACTCGTTGAAACTGCTTGTGATAAAGCTGCTGAAATTTTTTCCAACATTGGGGATGATGATCCCATTGCTTTAGATTATAATGGTTTGAATTTTGATGATTGCCACATCTCTGAAGTTATAAAGTTCTTGCAAAAACTTGCTAAAAGTTCTAATGCTAGTGCTATAAATTTGGCTTTCACACATCATATTACAAATGCTCTCATAAAAGCTAGAGAAGAGAAACTAGAGCGCGAAGCCTCTATTCCTAAAAAGCTAGAGGATGGTTGTGTGGGGACCCCGGACTAGCTGTCCGAAATTCCCTGTTATGTATACAGTTCACGATCCCATGATCAGTGCGCCGTGAACACATAACCGAACTGATATCAAATTACACCATCCATTACAAAGCGGAATAAGAAAATTACAACATGGTCACATGACCGATAATTACATAATAGCCTCGAAGGGCCTAACTAAGCATCGAGTAGCATCATCACTTCAGCAGCAGCAGTACCCAAGTCATCTCGCCATAACCCTACGAGCAAGCGAGCGGGAAGACGTTCCTAGCTCGCATAGACGTCATCAACTCCTTCTTCATCCATCGTGTTCCTCCAAGTCTGGCCAAGTAAATAGCCAGGGACAAAGCCGTGAGTACATTGGAATTGTACTCGCAAAACCATCAAGAAAGGTGCTAACAAAGCTAACTAAAAGAGACAAGAGAGGAAGAATAGTTTCTCTTGTGGATATAGCATGTGAAAGAGAATCAGTTTCTCTTGTGGATATAGCATCCCGACATCGCAATTGATGGAGACACTAAAGTGGTACTATGACACCTCTATATCTTTATTGAAGAAGATACTTCAAAAGATAGCTATGGCATATCTATATCTTTATTGAAGAAGAGATAGCATACCGCCATCTCAGGTGATGGGGATACTAGGGAAGTCCTATGACATCTCTATATCTTTGTTAAAGAAGAGTTCCTCTACATGAAACATTAGGAAAGAGTTCCCCACTTGGTCTTATTTTTCCACGACCATCTCCATATGGTCGACACACGCCCTTTTCCGTACCCTTCCGGTACATCCAACACAACACTTTCTTTGCAAAGCATTTATCAAAACAAAACTCAAGCCCCGGTAAAGGTAGACCTTTGCAACCCGTCCATGACCGCGGACGCGGCTATTCGAATAGATTTAACTCTGCAGAGTGTGCGCACTTTCCCCACAAGAATCCGATACAATCGCGCGGGATCATCCCCGGATCGTCATACGAACAGTATGCGAGACTCGAATAACCGGTCATAGTCTTTCGCCCATCTCCCTTGGCACAAGTCCTTCCCTGCGGGCTTACCCCTTCCCGGCACCCCGGCAGCATACCTCCTTTTGAGCGTATCTCCGGCGCCACGACGGAAGACCCTCAGTAATCGTCCGGCTATCAGTTAAGACAGTGTATTGCCTCCTCCAGAGCGCAACCCGGCGTCGGAGGTCATCTTGACCCTCCCTAGAGAGTTGTGAAGGGTGCTTATGCCAATTTCAACAGACTACGGACTAAGCCCGTGCCCACTTTGGATAATGTGGTTGCGCGAATAAAAGTTGGGCTGGTGTACACATATACGCAGTGCCACTTTTTAGAAACCATCTGTTTTCCCACAACACCTTGGTGTTCCACGAACAGCCATAAACCACTTTCCCAAACATCCTTATCAAGATCCTTTGTTTTTCTTAAACCATACACTTGGGCTAACACACCCAAGGTTTTCATAAACATTTACAACAAGGTAAACCTTGAGGGGTTCCCATCCTAAAATTTCATGAGTAGGAGCTACTAAATAACATGGCCGAGATGTAGATCATCATCTCAAGAGGGAATAGGTGGGTGACATAAAAAGGGGTTCTTACTTGCTTAAGGTAAGCATGTAAGATGATAACATAGGGGGTGGATCAAACTTTCAGATTTGTGGTGTTACTATTCTACTAGAGTGGGGTGGTTGTGATACCCAACCATTATCAAGGGAGTACACGGCATACTTCTCTCAATTTGAGAAACACACCAAGCATCATGACTTTGATACCCTATTAATTAACAAGGTAGGGGTGTGGTGCAATAATAATTAGGGATGGGATATGCTCGGGTTGAGCACTTATGAAGACTCAAGTGTAATAGCATGGCCGTGACACCATGCACCTCATCACCACGTGTGAACCAAGAGTGGAAAACCACCACAAGGAACTATTCCTATTACAACCATACATAGATCACAAAAAGAGATCACCACATAAAGAGAGACAAGATGCTTAGGGATATCAACAAATGACATCCAACCCCACATCATTCAGAGTTCAAAGATGGCTTGCCTTGGCTTATGTGTCCCTGGACTTCTTCAACTCCATCAATATAAGAATCCCAACAACATAAATAAAATCCTCGTCCGATTCCATTTCTTCTTCTTCTCCGGAATTGTTCGCATCTATCGCCGGAAAATATAAAAGGAACACAATCAATCACATTGCACCAACAAAACAAACATACAACAATCAACAACTAACCAATCAAATAAGGGCCACTATACAAAGGACTTATAGATACCACAAAACAACTTTAAGAGAACCCATTTTATTTACCTAGTAAAGGTATGAGAGTATCACAACTTAGCAATTGCCTCTCTCGGTTATCACCATGGTATAAACCAAACATCCCCTGGTAGATAACATCATAAAGAGGACAAGAGCATTAGTTTGACATCAGATGCATTCACAAAACATTTTCAAACATTTTTGGAAAAGTAGAAATCAGTTTTCCTAATTTAATTTGCTCACTTAACACTACACAAGATAAGGAAGCAAGCAAGATACCACA
Source organism: Lolium rigidum (assembly GCF_022539505.1). NCBI lineage: Eukaryota > Viridiplantae > Streptophyta > Magnoliopsida > Poales > Poaceae > Lolium > Lolium rigidum. Next base: position 230,104,185 of record NC_061510.1, on the reverse strand, counting down.
CCATTTGAAAACTCAAGCAAAACAATAGAACTTGTTTAAGTTGCAAAGGTTTTGTTTTTCAAGCATAGAACAAGGGTTGCCCATCTCTACTAAAAAGAGTTGGTCAAGGGTTTTAAATAAACCGAAAAGTTTTGCTTCAACAATGCATGTCACACATAAACATTACTAACAGCAACAAATATGTATGAACAGAGACTAATAATATTTTTCCTAGATAACCAGTACTAATACAAGACTAACCCAATTGGAATCACCCAAAAAGGTTAATCCTACTATTTTAGGAATTTCTTTGAATCTGACTGTCCAGAAAACAAGATCTGTAAGCCATAATTCGTAGAAAAATCCTAAAAATATGAGGCCACTTGCATTTGAAAGGTAATTAAACAGAGATGCATACACAATTGGATTTGGGTTCAAATTATTTCTGAAACTCTCACAAATGAATTTACAAATTTACTGCATGTCTGTACCAATTTCTTTCTTTCTGGAGTTACAGAACAGATATAGTTTTGAAACTTGTTTGAGGTGATTAAGAAAACATTCAGTAGTCTTACAGAATTGGAATCACTCAATTAGGTTCAAAATTGGATTTTTGATGAATTAAAAGCTAACAGCCATGTCTGCAGAACATACAGAAAAAGTTTAATTCATAAAAAATCATACACAAACTATAAAAATATGAGGTCTGCTGCATCTGAAAGGTATTGAAAAGGTGGTTCCTACCCAGTTGGTTTCATTCAAAAATTCATTCCCAAGCTCCTGGTTTAATTCGACAAAGTCAGGTCTGTCCAGATCTTGATCTGTGAACCATTTCAGTTTCAGGAGGTCAATCGAAGTGAAACCACCGCCAAAATGAAGGTATTGAAGAGGGCTTTCACCCACAGTTGAGTTTGCTCAAAAAGGTTTTGTAAAACGGGAGAAATCCAACAAACAGTGATTCTGCATGTTTTCAGAACTTTATTTACCATGCACAATCCGTAACGAATTTGAGGATGAGACCAACGCCAAGTTGTAGATCTTTTCAATACCTATCCGTGGAACTTTGAATCACTCGATTTGGATCTGCACACAAGATTTGGCGGATTTTACAAGTTCGTACCAGAATCTGAAACAGCAAGATACAGAAATTACTGCAAGGTTTTGGACGAACTTTGTTCAAGAACTTCAGATCTGAGGATTGCTCAACCTTCTCCATGCTTGGACCAACATGCACCTGCGTCAAGATCCAATCTTAGCAATGGAGGAAGAAGAAGAGGAGATTAATCCATCTAGGGTTGGGGAGAAGATGGAGAGGGAGTCTCTCATGGTGAGGGGAAGCTTGAGGGAGGAGGGGAGCTTCATCTTGGTGGCTTTCCATGGCCATGGCCGGCCATGCAAGCAAGGGGCAGCAGTATTTCGTGGGGAAGTGGAGGAGGAGAGTGTGAGGGAGTGGAGGAAGAGAAGAAATGAAGCAAAGGGGAGGAGGTGGCCGGCTAGGGGGTTTTTATAGAGGGAGAGGGGTGGCTGCCTCTTTTTTTTTGATTGGCCAAGGTGGGTGGCTGCCCATTTAATTGTTGAGGTAGTTGGGAGATAAGGCTTGCAAGAGAAGAAAAAGAGGAGGAGGGGCTGGCCGAATTTCAAGTCATGGCCGGCTCCTTTCTTGCCAAGAACAAGTGAGCAATGTGAGAGAGAGGCACAACATCAATGTGTATAGGCCAAGTCATGATGTTGAGGAGATAATGTCAATGAGTGACTTTGATGATGATAAAATAGGAGTAGATACATATAGATAAAAAAGTAAGGGTGAGGGTGATATGTGCTATGAGAATAATCTCCACCACTTTGGTTGAGACCACTCATGAAGAAGATAGTTCCCAAAGTAAAGTTGATGAATAAGAGTTTTCATTTGAATTCAAAATTGAATAGATTGGGGTTGACCACATGCAACAATGCATGAGCATGTCAAGGTAGATAGGATGGTGATGGTGGGTTAGTCAATGATAGAGCAAGGTTAAGAGAGATGGTGAGAGAAGTAACCATATACCCACAATGATGAATATGATAACATAAATCATCAGTTCATGAGGTCAATGTGATAATGGAAAAGAATAGAGGATTGAGATGGGTATGATGAAATATAAGTTGCTCTACAAATGAGAGGTTAATTGGGAGTGGTTTGAAAATATCAAATGATCATCCATATGATCAAGAATCGGAGGATGGAGGGGATTCAATGTGGTAGATCAGAGATGTACACAAGATGTGCAAGAGTTGTTATTTGAAATAGAACTTATTTGAAAAGTATTTGAAACACCTCAATTGTCAAGGGACAATTGAGAATGAACTCAAGTGGAATGGAATTTTGAAGATGTTGAGAGAAAACTAGTTGGAGCATAGGAGTTCAAAATATTCTACTTACTTTCTCAAGTAAAGTAGAGTTTTCTCAAATGTAAAATAATCAAGAGGAACACAAGAAATGGTATAGGTACCATAAACAAGATTTTTGTTAAAGCAAAGCAAAATAGAAAGTAATGTTTTAGAAATCAGTACTTGGTAGAAATGGGATGAGAAACAAAACCCATTTCAGTTCTTTGTTTTCTTTGAAGAAGTATCTTGAAAAGATTTAGTAAAACTAGAAGTAGTTTTGTGATCCAAAACTAGAGAAGAAAAACAAAGGGGTTTTGAGAAAGGAAACACATTTAGAGAGGAGTGTTCTCAAGGGTAGGTGGTGGCTACATAATGTACCCATCAGTCCCATTCTTGTTTTTGTAAAGATTAAATTTGAATGAAAACAAAACCAAGAGGTAAAAGAGGAAGAAGGGATCTGGGGCTGGAACATGGGATAGGATACCAGATCAAGTTGAATATATGTGCTGCAAGGATAGTCTGAGACATGCAAGACGTGGAGGTTGAAGAGAATGTTGCATAGATGAGATCCATGCATTGAAGTCAACAATAACAGTTGTGGGTGCTTAGAGATCAATTGCCAAAGTCTGGACATTTTAAGCATGTCAACACAGATGGTCGACATGGCCTCTAAACCAACAAAGATGAGTGGGTACAAGAGAAGGATGTGATGAGGGGTAGATGATCCCAAGTTTTTAGTTAAGGATGATTGAGCTATCTTGTACTACAAAGAGAAAATCAAGATGGCACACTCATGTTGCCATCAGGGGAAGAGTTAGATGTAGAAAGAAGGAAAACAACTTTTCCTAGGACACACATGTGTTTTATTAGGTGAGTTGTTTGTTTTACCACTAGAGGTGTTGTTCTAGGAGATGGCTCAAGACAAAACTCAACAAGAAATCAAGTCAATACATCTACCAACAGATCAAGGCAATTCATCATAACAAACAGATCAAGGCAATTCATCTTAATTAGTCTATCGAAAAAGTTTTTGTTCCCCCTAATTTTTGCATTAAGGACAATTAAACAAGTTTGCAAAAGTTGGGGTGTTACAGATCTTCCACCCTTAAAATAATCTCGTCCCGAGATTAGTGAGCGTAGAACAAGAGGGGTTGTAAAGCTTTAACGAAAGTTAGACTCCATTCTTCTGTCGGCGTGCCGTTGTTGAGGGGGTCGCAACTTCAGCTTCTGAGAGACATGATGGATTCCTGCCGATGGCGAGCTTCATGAAGAGGTTGACTACTCCGTGCAGATGTTGGATCTGTAGCCTCTTAACAATCCTAGCGGAAACCACGACTTTGGAAAAGTTAGTGCACTCCATTGGTGCCTTAGCGGGGTTGAAAACTTTTTAGAGTTAGCTTGAATTTAGTGGAAGACGAAGTCTTCCACCCTTAGGATTGTTCAGCGGGATTCCTGAAAATTAGAGCTTCAGCCATGGGTCTTGTCAGGCGCTTTTGGGGAGAAGTCATTGATCTCTCGTCTTGAGTCGAACATCTTCAGGGGGTGTTGTGTAGTACACGGCTTCAAGAGGGGTTAGTGCAATCCCACGTTTCCATCGTTGTTTTAGAAAGATTTAAAATTTTAGGGTCAGCTCCAATTTTTAGTGGAAGACGAAGTCTTCCACCCTTAAGATTTTTCATCGGGCTTTCGGAAAAACTCTGAGCTTCTGCCTTGTGGTTCTATCGGGCTTCTGAAGAAGTCATCGGTCTTCCTTGTTCAGCTGAAGAATCTTCGGGGGCGACGTGCAGACCACAACTTCAAGAGGCACTCCCGGTGTTAACTAAACCATAGGACGCGTGGTGAGTTAGTTAGTCGAGGAAACTCCTGGTTGGTATCCACATGAAGCAGCAACAAAGGTCGTCGGAGGCAATCTTCAGCTTGACGGTCAGTGCTGACTTATACCAGTTGAGAAGTTAGTGGGTAAACTACACTTAATCTTGAGTCTTGAGGTATCTTCAGGAGCTTCACTTGGTAAGGACCAGATGAACAAGGTGATGTAGCTTGGCTCTGACGCTATTGTTCACTCAACAGGTTAGACGGTGTGTTAGGTGGGTATTTTGAAGAAGATATCCTAGAGGTTAGCACGACTATACTCCAAGGTTAGACCAAGTTAGTAAGGCTTCTCGCAGAGGTGCAGTCACTCTTGAAGGTAGGAGCTTCTGCTTTCTTGGCGTAGTGGAGATGCTTCAGATGACCTTGAAAGTAGTCGGCGTAGGTAGGGGTCTGGGTTAGTTTTTCCGATGATTGAAAAACAACTGCTAACGGGTTTAGAGTTAGAGTCTTTCGTTAATCTACCCAACTAACTAGCAGTTAACAATACACCGGCGAGGCAACTTTAATCCTATCATGGCATGCGACACCCATGCAATCATAACCAGAGACAAAATACCACTAACAGGGGCTACTGGTATTTTTCCTAGATGCACAGAAACAAAACAAGATCAACACAATTGGAATCATTCAAAAATATTTATTTTTCAATTTTTAAGACTCAAAATACTAACCAGAAACAGTGATCAAGTTTTATTTATTAAAAATCGCACAAAAATCCTAAAAATACAAGGTCAGTGGCATCTGAAAGATAATTTCATACTGGTTCTAGTGCAATTGGAATCACATCAATCGGAGCTACCAAACTATTTTTATTAGCAAAACAGTACACTGGCAGATTTCCATTTTTAATTTCTATTTCACAAATTTCAAACAATTAAAAAAAAGGCGGGAACGTCTAAATAGCAAGACATACATGCACACAACAAACATATACAAATACTCAAGGCAGCACACTAGGGAACTACAAGCAATCATCAAACCAGACATGGTACTCTAAGTACCCAGAAATTCCTAATGCGCGGGGGTAGCTCAATCAAAGCGATTGAGTTTGTCCTATCCATCCTATAGGTTTGGGGGCTGGTCACATATGTTGCCGTCTTCATTTTGCTCTTATGGACTCCAACATGGATTTTCGGGGCAGTTGGTGGCGAAGCAGGCCTGATGTTGACTCGTCGATGTTGAGGTGGAGGCGAAAACTGCGTAGATCTTATGGTCTCATCATCCCGAGGACGTGAGGTCTTCGAAAAGGTAGCTGTTGAGGTACTCCCAAAGTCGGCAACTTCTTGAGGCTGGCCTAAAAATTACTAGTCAAGAACTGAGGACTTGATCCCAGACAACTGCAAAAAGGTGCAAGTCCACGGAGGAGCAAGGTCAGCTCATCGACAAACCTTGGCGACAACCAAGACATCACGTTATCATCCTTATATGTGCACACTAAGTCGGCCTCCAATCTTCCATAGCTGCAATGGGAGGTACTTGCGTCTTCATGAGGGATTGACTGATCCCTGAGTTCGAGTCTCCGGTCTAAGTTGGGGACATCGTCCAACATGTAGGTTTGAAATGGATGAGACAATAGAGTAAGAACTTTCAAGCATTTTATAAAGCGGAGAGGTAAGAGTTTAGAAGCTTTGAATAAATAAGAGGAGTAGAAGCTATGCTTCCGACTAAAGAAACAATTTGTTTCATAAATAGTTTTCTCCAAGTATTTGTTTCCTAACTAACGTCCATGCTAACTAAGGTCTCCTACAGTCAGGATAGCTCTGATACCAGCTCTGTGGGGACCCCGGACTAGCTGTCCGAAATTCCCTGTTATGTATACAGTTCACGATCCCATGATCAGTGCGCCGTGAACACATAACCGAACTGATATCAAATTACACCATCCATTACAAAGCGGAATAAGAAAATTACAACATGGTCACATGACCGATAATTACATAATAGCCTCGAAGGGCCTAACTAAACATCGAGTAGCATCATCACTTCAGCAGCGCAGTACCCAAGTCATCCGCCATAACCCTACGGAGCAGCCGAGCGGGAAGACGTTCCTAGCTCGCATAGACGTCGTCAACTCCTTCTTCATCCATCGTGTTCCTCCAAGTCTGGCCAAGTAAATAGCCAGGGACAAAGCCGTGAGTACATTGGAATTGTACTCGCAAAACCATCAAGAAAGGTGCTAACAAAGCTAACTAAAAGAGACAAGAGAGGAAGAATAGTTTCTCTTGTGGATATAGCATGTGAAAGAGAATCGGTTTCTCTTGTGGATATAGCATCCCGACATCGCAATTGATGGAGACACTAAAGTGGTACTATGACACCTCTATATCTTTATTGAAGAAGATACTTCAAAAGATAGCTATGGCATATCTATATCTTTATTGAAGAAGAGATAGCATACCGCCATCTCGGGTGATGGGGATACTAGGGAAGTCCTATGACATCTCTATATCTTTATTGAAGAAGAGTTCCTCTACATGAAACATTAGGAAAGAGTTCCCCACTTGGTCTTATTTTTCCACGACCATCTCCATATGGTCTACACACGCCTCTTTCCCGTACCCTTCCGGTACATCCAACACAACACTTTCTTTGCAAAGCATTTATCAAAACAAAACTCAAGCCCCGGTAAAGGTAGACCTTTGCAACCCGTCCATGACCGCGGACGCGGCTATTCGAATAGATTTAACTCTGCGAGTGTGCGCACTTTCCCCACAAGATCCGGATAACTATCCGTGCGGGCATCATCCCCGGATCGTCATACGAACAGTATGCGACGACTCGAATAACCGGTCATAGTCTTTCGCCCATCTCCCTTGGCACAAGTCCTTCCCTGCGGGCTTACCCCTTCCCGGCACCCCGGCAGCATACCTCCTTTTGAGCGTATCTCCGGCGCCACGACGGAAGACCCTCAGTAATCGTCCGGCTATCAGTTAAGACGAGTGTATTGCCTCCTCCGGAGCGCAACCCGGCGTCGGAGGTCATCTTGACCCTCCCTAGAGAGTTGTGAAGGGTGCTTATGCCAATTTCAACGAACTACGGACTAAGCCCGTGCCCACTTTGGATAGATGTGGTTGCGCGAATAAAAGTTGGGCTGGTGTACACATATACGCAGTGCTCACTTTTTAGAAACCATCGTTTTTCCCACAACACCTTGGTTGTTCCACGAACAGCCATAAACCACTTTCCCAAACATCCTTATCAAGATCCTTTGCTTTTCTTAAACCATACACTTGGGCTAACTCACCCAAGGTTTTCATAAACATTTACAACAAGGTAAACCTTGAGGGGTTCCCATCCTAAAATTTCATGAGTAGGAGCTACTAAATACACTATGGCCGAGATGTAGAGTCATCATGCTCATAGAGGGAATAGGTGGGTGACATAAAAGGGGTTCTTACTTGCTTAAGGTAAGCATGTAAGATGATAACATAAGGAGTGGATCAAACTTTCAGATTTGTGGTGTTACTATTCTACTAGAGTGGGGTGGTTGTGATACCCAACACATTATCCAAGATGAGTACACGGCATACTCCTCTCAATTTGAGAAACACACCAAGCATCATGACATTGATACCTCTATTAATTAACAAAGGTAGGTGAGTGTGGTGCAAGTTAATAACTTAGAGATGGGATATGCTCGGGTTGAGCACTTATGAGATGACTCAAGTGTAATAGCATGGCCGTGACACCATGCATCCTCATCACCACGTGTGAACCAAGAGTGAAGAACCACCACAAGGAACTATTCCTACTTACAACCATACATAGATGACACAAATAGAGAGATCACACACATAAGAGAGACAAGATGCTTAGGGATATCAACAAATGACATCCAACCCGACATCGATTCAGAGTTCAAAAGATGGCTTGCCTTGGCTTATGTGTCCCTGGACTTCTTCAACTCCATCAATATAAGAATCCCAACAACATAAATAAAATCCTCGTCCGATTCCATTTCTTCTTCTTCTCCGGAATTGTTCGCATCTATCGCCGGAAAATATAAAAGGAACACAATCAATCACATTGCACCAACAAAACAAACATACAACAATCAACAACTAACCAATCAAATAAGGGCCACTATACAAAGGACTTATAGATACCACAAAACAACTTTAAGAGAACCCATTTTATTTACCTAGTAAAGGTATGAGAGTATCACAACTTAGCAATTGCCTCTCTCGGTTATCACCATGGTATAAACCAAACATCCCCTGGTAGATAACATCATAAAGAGGACAAGAGCATTAGTTTGACATCAGATGCATTCACAAAACATTTTCAAACATTTTTGGAAAAGTAGAAATCAGTTTTCCTAATTTAATTTGCTCACTTAACACTACACAAGATAAGGAAGCAAGCAAGATACCACACCATTTGAAAACTCAAGCAAAACAATAGAACTTGTTTAAGTTGCAAAGGTTTTGTTTTTCAAGCATAGAACAAGGGTTGCCCATCTCTACTAAAAAGAGTTGGTCAAGGGTTTTAAATAAACCGAAAAGTTTTGCTTCAACAATGCATGTCACACATAAACATTACTAACAGCAACAAATATGTATGAACAGAGACTAATAATATTTTTCCTAGATAACCAGTACTAATACAAGACTAACCCAATTGGAATCACCCAAAAAGGTTAATCCTACTATTTTAGGAATTTCTTTGAATCTGACTGTCCAGAAAACAAGATCTGTAAGCCATAATTCGTAGAAAAATCCTAAAAATATGAGGCCACTTGCATTTGAAAGGTAATTAAACAGAGATGCATACACAATTGGATTTGGGTTCAAATTATTTCTGAAACTCTCACAAATGGATTTACAAATTTACTGCATGTCTGTACCAATTTCTTTCTTTCTGGAGTTACAGAACAGATATAGTTTTGAAACTTGTTTGAGATGATTAAGAAAACATTCAGTAGTCTTACAGAATTGGAATCACTCAATTAGGTTCAAAATTGGATTTTTGATGAATTAAAAGCTAACAGCCATGTCTGCAGAACATACAGAACAAGTTTAATTCATCAAAAATCATACACAAACCTATAAAAATATGAGGTCTGCTGCATCTGAAAGGTATTGAATAGGTGGTTCTTACCCAGTTGGTTTCATTCAAAAATTCGTTCCCAAGCTCCTGGTTTAATTCGACAAAGTCAGATCTGTCCAGATCTTGATCTGTGAACCATTTCAGTTTCAGGAGGTCAATCGAAGTGAAACCACCGCCAAAATGAAGGTATTGAAGAGGGCTTTCACGCACAGTTGAGTTTGCTCAAAAAGGTTTTGTAAAACGGGAGAAATCCAACAAACAGTGATTCTGCATGTTTTCAGAACTTTATTTACCATGCACAATCCGTAACGAATTTGAGGATGAGACCAACGCCAAGTTGTAGATCTTTTCAATACCTATCCGTGGAACTTTGAATCACTCGATTTGGATCTGCACACAAGATTTGGCGGATTTTACAAGTTCGTACCAGAATCTGAAACAGCAAGATAGCAGAAATTACTGCAAGGATTTGGACGAACTTTGTTCAAGAACTTCAGATCTGAGGATTGCTCAACCTTCTCCATGCTTGGACCAACATGCACCTGCATCAAGATCCAATCTTAGCAATGGAGGAAGAAGAAGAGGAGATTAATCCATCTAGGGTTGGGGAGAAGATGGAGAGGGAGTCTCTCATGGTGAGGGGAAGCTTGAGGGAGGAGGGGAGCTTCATCTTGGTGGCTTTCCATGGCCATGGCCGGCCATGCAAGCAAGGGGCAGCAGCATTTCGTGGGGAAGTGGAGGAGGAGAGTGTGAGGGAGTGGAGGAAGAGAAGAAATGAAGCAAAGGGGAGGAGGTGGCCGGCTAGGGGGTTTTTATAGAGGGAGAGGGGTGGCTGCCTCTTTTTTTTTGATTGGCCAAGGTGGGTGGCTGCCCATTTAATTGTTGAGGTAGTTGGGAGACAAGGCTTGCAAGAGAAGAAAAAGAGGAGGAGGGGCTGGCCGAATTTCAAGTCATGGCCGGCTCCTTTCTTGCCAAGAACAAGTGAGCAATGTGAGAGAGAGGCACAACATCAATGTGTATAGGCCAAGTCATGATGTTGAGGAGATAATGTCAATGAGTGACTTTGATGATGATAAAATAGGAGTAGATACATATAGATAAAAAATAAGGGTGAGGGTGATATGTGCTATGAGAATAATCTCCACCACTTTGGTTGAGACCACTCATGAAGAAGATAGTTCCCAAAGTAAAGTTGATGAATAAGAGTTTTCATTTGAATTCAAAATTGAATAGATTGGGGTTGACCACATGCAACAATGCATGAGCATGTCAAGGTAGATAGGATGGTGATGGTGGGTTAGTCAATGATAGAGCAAGGTTAAGAGAGATGGTGAGAGAAGTAACCATATACCCACAATGATGAATATGATGACATAAATCATCAATTCATGAGGTCAATGTGATAATGGAAAAGAATAGATGATTGAAATGGGTATGATGAAATATGAGTTGCTCTACAAATGAGAGGTCAATTGGGAGTGGTTTGAAAATATCAAATGATCATCCATTTGATCCAGAATTGGAGGATGGAGGGGATACAATGTGGTGGATCAGAGATGTGCATAAGATGTGCAAGAGTTGCCATTTGAAATAGAACTTATTTGAAAAGTATTTGAAACACCTCAATTGTCTAGGGACAATTGGGAATGAACTCAAGTGGAATGGAATTTTGAAGATGTTGAGAGAAAACTAGTTGGAACATAGGAGTTCAAAATATTCTACTTACTTTCTCAAGTAAATTAGAGTTTTCTCAAATGTAAAATAAACAAGACGAAAACAAGAAATGGTATAGGTACGATAAACAAGCTTTTTGTTAAAACAAAGCAAAATAGAAATAATGTTTTAGAAATCAGTAATTGGTAGAAATGGGATGAAAAACAAAATCCATTTCAGTTCCTTGTTTTCTTTGAAGAAATATTTTGAGAAGCTTTAATAAAACTAGAAGTAGTTTTGTGATCCAAAACTAGAGAAGAAAAACAAAGGGGTTTTGGGAAAGGAAACACATTTAGAGAGGAGTGTTCTCAAGGGTAGGTGGTGGCTACATAATGTACCCATCATTCCCATTCTTGGTTTTGTAAAGATTAAATTTGAATGAAAACAAAACCAAGAGGTAAAAGAGGAAGAAGGGATCTGGGGCTGGAACATGGGATAGGATACCAGATCAAGTTGGATATATGTGCTGCAAGGATAGACTGAGACATGCAAGACGTGGAGGTTGAAGAGGATGTTGCATAGATGAGATCCATGCATTGAAGTCAACAATAACAGTTGTGGGTGCTTAGAGATCAATTGCCAAAGTCTGGACATTTTAAGCATGTCAACACAGATGGTCGACATGGCCTCTAAACCAACAAAGATGAGTGGGTACAAGAGAAGGATGTGATGAGGGGTAGATGATCCCAAGTTTTGAATTAAGGATGATTGAGCTATCTTGTACTACAAAGAGAAAATCAAGATGGCACACTCATGTTGCCATCGGGGAGAGAGTTAGATGTAGTAAGAAGGAAAACAACTTTTCCTAGGACACACATGTGTTTTATTAGGTGAGTTGTTTGTTTTACCACTAGAGGTGTTGTTCTAGGAGATGGCTCAAGACAAAACTCAACAAGAAATCAAGTCAATACATCTACCAACGAGATCAAGGCAATTCATCATAACAAACAGATCAAGGCAATTCATCTTAATTAGTCTATAGAAAAAGTTTTTGTTCCCCCTAATTTTTGCATTAAGGACAATTAAACAAGTTTGCAAAAGTTGGGGTGTTACAGGTTGGGAGCCCATCATTAAGATGAAGGTTAAAGATTTTGATTGTAATGCTTTATGTGATCTTGGTGCAAGTATTTCTGTTATGCCTAAGAAAATTTATGATATGCTTGACTTGCCACCGCTGAAAAATTGTTATTTGGATGTTAATCTTGCTGATCATTCTACAAAGAAACCTTTGTGGAAAGTTGATAATGTTCACATTACCGTTAACAATAACCTTGTCCCCGTTGATTTTGTTGTCTTGGATATTGAATGCAATGCATCTTGTCCCATTATATTGGGAAGACCTTTTCTTCGAACTGTTGGTGCTATCATTGATATGAAGGAAGGTAATATAAAATATCAATTTCCTCTCAAGAAAGGTATGGAACACTTCCCTAGAAAGAGAATGAAGTTACCTTTTGATTCTATTATGAGAACAAATTATGATGTTGACACTTCGTCTCTTGATAATACTTGATACACACTTACTGCGCCTAGCTGAAAGGCGTTAAAGAAAAGCGCTTATGGGAGACAACCCATGTTTTTACCTACAGTACTTTGTTTTTATTTTGTGTCTTGGAAGTTGTTTACTACTGTAGCAACCTCTCCTTATCTTAGTTTTGTGTTTTATTGTGCCAAGTTAAGCCGTTGATAGAAAAGTAAGTACTAGATTTGGATTACTGCGCAGTTCCAGATTTCTTTGCTGTCACGAATCTGGGTCCACCTCCCTGTAGGTAGCTCAGAAAATTAAGCCAATTTACGTGCATGATCCTCAGATATGTACGCAACTTTCATTCAATTTGAGCATTTTCATTTGAGCAAGTCTGGTGCCATTTTAAAATTCGTCAATACGAACTGTTCTGTTTTGATAGATTCTGCCTTTTATTTCGCATTGCCTCTTTTGCTATGATGGATGAATTTCTTTGATCCATTAATGTCCAGTAGCATTATGCAATGTCCAGAAATGTTAATAATGATTGTGTCACCTCTGAATATGTTAATTTTTATTGTGCACTAACCCTCTAATAAGTTGTTTCGAGTTTGGTGTGGAGGAAGTTTTCAAGGATCAAGAGAGGAGTATGATGCAACATGATCAAGGAGAGTGAAAGCTCTAAGCTTGGGGATGCCCCGGTGGTTCACCCCTGCATATTCTAAGAAGACTCAAGCGTCTAAGCTTGGGGATGCCCAAGGCATCCCCTTCTTCATCGACAACATTATCAGGTTCCTCCCCTGAAACTATATTTTTATTCCATCACATCTTATGTGCTTTTCTTGGAGCGTCGGTTTGTTTTTGTTTTTTGTTTTGTTTGAATAAAATGGATCCTAGCATTCACTTTATGGGAGAGAGACACGCTCCGCTGTTTCATATGGAGAAGTATGTCCTTGGTTTCTACTCATAGTATTCATGGCGAAGTTTCTCCTTCGTTAAATTGTTATATGGTTGGAATTGGAAAATGATACATGTAGTAATTGCTATAAATGTCTTGGGTAATGTGATACTTGGCAATTGTTGTGCTCATGATTAAGCTCTTGCATCATATGCTTTGCACCCATTAATGAAGAAATACATAGAGCATGCTAAAATTTGGTTTGCATATTTTGTTTCTCTAAGCTCTAGATAATTTCTAGTATTGAGTTTGAACAACAAGGAAGACGGTGTAGAGTCTTATAATGTTTTCAATATGTCTTTTATGTGAGTTTTTGCTGCACCGGTTCATCCTTGTGTTTGTTTCAAATAAGCCTTGCTAGCCTAAACCTTGTATCGAGAGGGATTACTTCTCATGCATCCAAAATACTTGAGCCAACCACTATGCCATTTGTGTCCACCATACCTACCTACTACATGGTATTTTCCGCCATTCCAAAGTAAATTGCTTGAGTGCTACCTTTAAAATTCCATCATTCACCTTTGCAATATATAGCTCATGGGACAAATAGCTTAAAAACTATTGTGGTATTGAATATGTAATTATGCACTTTATCTCTTATTAAGTTGCTTGTTGTGCGATAACCATGTTCACTGGGGACGCCATCAACTATTCATTGTTGAATTTCATGTGAGTTGCTATGCATGTCCGTCTTGTCCGAAGTAAGAGAGATCTACCACCTTATGATTAAGCATGCATATTGTTAGAGAAGAACATTGGGCCGCTAACTAAAGCCATGATCCATGGTGGAAGTTTCAGTTTTGGACATATATCCTCAATCTCAAATGAGAAAATTATTAATTGTTGTTACATGCTTATGCATAAAAGAGGAGTCCATTATCTGTTGTCTATGTTGTCCCGGTATGGATGTCTAAGTTGAAGAATAATCAATAGCGAGAAATCCAATGCGAGCTTTCTCCTTAGACCTTTGTACAGGCGGCATGGAGGTACCCCTTTGTGACACTTGGTAAAAACATGTGCATTGTGATGATCCGGTAGTCCAAGCTAATTAGGACAAGGTGCGGGCACTATTAGTACACTATGCATGAGGCTTGCAACTTGTAAGATATAATTTACATGATACATATGCTTTATTACTACCGTTGACAAAATTGTTTCATGTTTTCAAAATCAAAGCTCTAGCACAAATATAGCAATCGATGCTTTTCCTCTATGGAGGACCATTCTTTTACTTTCAATGTTGAGTCAGTTCACCTATTTCTCTCCACCTCAAGAAGCAAACACTTGTGTGAACTGTGCATTGATTCCTACATACTTGCTTATTGCACTTATTATATTACTCTATGTTGACAATATCCATGAGATATACATGTTACAAGTTGAAAGCAACCGCTGAAACTTAATCTTCTTTTGTGTTGCTTCAATGCTTTTACTTTGAATTATTGCTTTATGAGTTAACTCTTATGCAAGACTTAATTGATGCTTGTCTTGAAGTGCTATTCATGAAAAGTCTTTGCTTTATGATTCACTTGTTTACTCATGTCATATACATTGTTTTGATCGCTGCATTCACTACATATGCTTTACAAATAGTATGATCAAGATTATGATGGCATGTCACTCCAGAAATTATCTGTGTTATCGTTTTACCCGCTCGGGACGAGCATAACTAAGCTTGGGGATGCTGATACGTCTCCAACGTATCGATAATTTCTTATGTTCCATGCCACATTATTGATGTTATCTACATGTTTTATGCACACTTTATGTCATATTCGTGCATTTTCCGGAACTAACCTATTAACAAGATGCCGAAGTGCCGCTTGTCGTTTTCGCTGTTTTTGGTTTCAGAAATCCTAGTAAGGAAATATTCTCGAATTGGACGAAATCAACGCCCGGGGGCCTATTTTGCCACGAAGCTTCCGGAAGTCCGAAGACGAAACGAAGTGGGGCCACGGGGTGCCCAAACCCTAGGGCGGCGCGGCCCCCCGGCCGCGCCGGCCTGTGGTGTGGGGCCCCGTGCCCCTCCCGACTTGCCCTTCCGCCTACTTAAAGCCTCCGTGACGAAACCCCCGATACCGAGAGCCACGATACGGAAAACCTTCCGGAGACGCCGCCAACGCCGATCCCATCTCGGGGGATCCAGGAGATCGCCTCGGCACCCTGCCGGAGAGGGGAATCATCTCCCGGAAGACTCTACGCCGCCATGGTCGCCTCCGGTGTGATGTGTGAGTAGTCTACCCCTGGACTATGGGTCCATAGCAGTAGCTAGATGGTTGTCTTCTCCCCATTGTGCTATCATTGTCGGATCTTGTGAGCTGCCTAACATGATCAAGATCATCTATCCGTAATTCTATATGTTGCGTTTGTTGGGATCCGATGAATAGAGAATACTTGTTATGTTGATTATCAAAGTTATATCTATGTGTTGTTTATGATCTTGCATGCTCTCCGTTACTAGTAGATGCTCTGGCCAAGTAGATGCTTGTAACTCCAAGAGGGAGTATTTATGCTCGATAGTGGGTTCATGCCCGCATTGACACTCGGGACAGTGACGATGAAAGTTCTAAGGTTGTGTTGTGCTGTTGCCACTAGGGATAAAACATTGATGCTATGTCTAAGGATGTAGTTGTTGATTACATTACGCACCATACTTAATGCAATTGTCTCGTTGCTTTGCAACTTAATACCGGAAGGGGTTCGGATGATAACCCGAAGGTGGACTTTTTAGGCATAGATGCAGCTTGGATGGCGGTCTATGTACTTTGTCGTAATGCCCAATTAAATCTCACTATACTCATCATGATATGTATGTGCATGGTCATGCCCTCTTTATTTGTCAATTGCCCAACCGTAATTTGTTCACCCAACATGCTGTTTGTCTTATGGGAGAGACACCTCTATTGAACTCGTGGACCCCGGTCCAATTCTCTTTACTCGAAATACAATCTACCGCAATACTTGTTCTACCGTTTTCTCGCAAACAATCATCTTCCACACAATACGGTTAATCCTTTGTTACAGCAAGCCGGTGAGATTGACAACCTCACCGTTTCGTTGGGGCAAAGTACTTTGGTTGTGTTGTGCAGGTTCCACGTTGGCGCCGGAATCCTCGGTGTTGCGCCGCACTACATCCCGCCGCCATCAACCTTCAACGTGCTTCTTGGCTCCTCCTGGTTCGATAAACCTTGGTTTCTTTCTGAGGGAAAACTTGCTGCTGTGCGCATCATACCTTCCTCTTGGGGTTCCCAACGAACGTGTGAGTTACACGCCATCAACCACCGGAAGCTTGTCCTTGCCTAGGCCGCGGGTGGCCGGAGACAAGTCCGCCCGGTTCCACTTCTCCGCGTAGTCCAGCAGCGGGCCCAAGTCAACCTCGCCGTGGTTGAGCTCAGTGATCCGGCCCAGCTGAGCTGAGGCCTTCTCACTGGCTGTAACGGCGGCGCGGCCAGCGTGCAACACCAATGACTGCGAGCCAGGAGCTGGCTCAGCGGGAGAGGGTTTGCCGGCAGAGGTTGCCGGAGGAGGTGACGGCGCATCCTTTGAGGGCGTAGGAGCTTCCGGTGTCTTCTTGGCCGGTGACAAAGTTGTCGGCATGGGAGGTTCCGACACGGTCTTGGAGGGGAGGCGTTGGCCTTCTACTTCTTCTTCTTGGGGACGGGAGGAACCAAAGGTTCCGCCCTCCCAGCGTCTTCAGAGCCGGCGTCGGTGTTGCTAGCGCCGGTGTCTTCGGTGTCTGGAGGGGAAAAGAAATCCTCCTCCACGCGGTGATCTCAACACCCAGATTTTTAAGTCCAGATGCCTATTATGCCGTACATCGCAATCCCATGAAGATTGTTTTTGCGAGAGATAACAATTGAATATCAAAGAGTCATCATTCATTACAATACCAACATAGTCCTTACACAAATAGGATCACATGATCCAGTATCATTACAACACTTGATCTATTGATCATTACACAAATACGTAGCGGAAGCAAAGTAGTAGTGGACTATCTATTCCACGGGCAACGCTTGACGTTAGAAGCTCCTAGTTGTTGTAGACGTCCTGCTGGTCGTCATCTTCGTACTGTTGTTCGGCTTCATAGTCTGGCCATTTGAATAGCCAGGGACAAAGCCGTGAGTACTTTCAAGTACTCGCAAACTAATACTAATGTATGTACTAACATTGCTATTTGAGAGTTTTCTAAGCTCTAGGGTTGTTTGCATAAAGCCAATTTTAGTTTAGAAACATTTTAGTAAACAACTCCTCATGTGCTAACTAACTCAAGTGGGAACATTAGTGTCATTCCCACAACTCTGTTGTGATTCAAAGTCACCTTTCAAGTTGAATTCACAAGTCAAAAAGAGATAAATTTCTGATGAAGGAGACAATATGGCCTTTCCAACTGTCCATGACCGCGGCTATTCGAATAGGTTTACACTCTGCAGAGGTTGCACACTTGTGCCACAACATTTGATTACATCCGTCAGGGATAACCCCGAATCATCTTAACTCAGTACGCGGATCATCAACCGTTAACCTTTCACTTACATATCCTAGTATAGGCACCTCTCCCCATGAGCTTGGCCTCCCGGTGATAGCCAACTGTTATCCCGGGAACTGCACAGAGCTTGGCCGTACAATTCACCTCAATTCACGTCATTTCACTTTCAACGGAGGCAGCCTCGGCATAACCTCTATGACGCTTGTTTAGAGGGAACCCATACTAAGACACATAAATTTCCAGCAAAGCCTTACCCATAATCAGGTATTGTGGGGGTACTTAAGAATTGGAACGGTATCGCATCCAACTCAATCATCAGTTTTTAACCATTTCACCAAGTCAAATTCATGTCATATTCACCTTCAAAATCTTTCAATGGAAATGACTCATCATTCCAAGGTTTTCACCATCATCATTTCACAAACACATGTTCCCATCTAGAGTAGTCATTTTTAATTTAGCACTAGCATCTAAGTATGAGGGGTGCTAAGTAATTTGCTTTGCTTCTAGGCTAACATTGATACTCTTGTACTAATCCAATACTAACCAAGTGAATCATAAATCAAAAAGTACTTTGATAAAACAAAAGTAATAAATCTTGTAAAGTAAAACTTGGAAATAGGATCATGTACATAAATTAAAATGGGGTGATGCCTTGCTCATGGTGAGCTTTGCACTTTGCAAGAGTATTATCTTTCCTTGGTTGGGGAATTGGTCAAAGTGGCCTTCTTCTCCTTGGAAGTAGACCTCCTCCTCCTCTTGATACTCTTCGGTACTAGCGTCTAAAATACGAATACGAGGTATACAATCATCATACCAAACTTAGGTACTAGACTAAGCACACACATGAATCACACAACTTAGGCTAGCATCACACATTACTATTAAGTTGGTGGGATTGTTTTCGTATTTAAGAAAAAATAATTTCCTCTCATACTAATTAAGGTGACACTTTTAATTCCTTAGAGAAATAATTTCCTCTCATTATCTTATTAAAATTTAATTTCCTTCATGAAGAATATATGACCTAGGTTGACCAATGTCAACCTCTTCATACTCATCATTTAGGAAAATGATTTAAATGATATGAAGCACCTCACACAATTTAAACCTAACATAGAGATGATTTAATATCATCAAACAATTTCACTTGAGACCTACATGACCAGGGTCTCTACCTCATGTTGAAATGTTTGTGACAAGATTTAAATGAGATAAAAGCTCCCATATGATTTATAAATAGTTTTGAACAATATCTTTGACTAAGAATAGCCATATAGTCCTTTAATTAAATTAGGCCATGATCACTCAGAGTAACCATGCTATATTTTTGCAGAAACAATTAGTGTAAGTAAAATGTGAGCTATAGGAGTTGGAAACAACTTAATAGAATTTTTGGTTGATTTGTAATAATTATTTGAAGTCACATAAGTCCCTGCCTTGTTTATTTTGCTACTTTAATTCTACAATAGATCTAGTTTTCAAACAAGTGTAGTTGGATAGAGCTTTTGATAAGCTTTCCAAATATATAAAATTTGTCAAATTTGGTTGGGTGGATTTTATTCTATTCAAATTTGAAAACAGCATCTGTGAGTAATTTAGAAATTTCGAAATATTCAATTTTGAATTAAATGGGCTGGCGGGAAACGCTAATGGGCTAAGCAGAGCGAGAGGGACTTGGGCCGGCCCAGCATCGCAGCGGGCCAGCTGACAAGGTGGGAGCCACCCGTCAGTGGGACTTAGCCAGCGAATCGGTATGGGTCGATCTGTGCCGCACGATTAGAATTAGATCGGACGGCACTCGACCGTCGTTGTCTCCGGCGAGAAGGGAGCTCTCTGGCGGCGCAGGTAGGGGGTCGACGGCTTACCGGCAGCGCGGCGAGGGTCATCGACGTGCGGCGGCGACGTTGTCGAGGAAGGGGAAGCAGATGGTAGCAGTGGCGCGTGCTGAGGAGGCGCAAATCGGTGTCGAGCTTCTCAGCACCTCCGCGGCTCCGACGATGCAATTGGACGGCGTCGGTGGCTAATCGAGCAAGGGAAGTGAGCGAGGCGAGTGAGAAGAGGGATAGGAAGTTGTTGGTGTGAAGGAATTGGAGCGGGAGGGTCTCTTTTTATAGCAGCTGGAGGTGGCCGTGGGGCAGCGATGAGGTCATCGTCGACGACGCGTCTACAAGGGAGTTTGGCCACTGGCGATGACGCAGCGGGGTTGGCGAGGCTCTGGCGATGACGCAGCGCTTGACGGCGTTGAAAACGAGGGAGAGACGAGCTCGTACGCATGACGGGAGCGGCCAGTACCCACGGCGGACGTCGGAGAGATGGGCGTCGTCTACGGCGTTCCCGCGGGCCAATGGCGATGTCTGGGCGGTGCGCGGTGACGTCGTGAAGCCGTTGGCGCAGAGAGCAAGGGCAGCGGTCAACGGAGCTGGTGGCGCGACGACGTGGCCAGGCGCATCTGCAATGCTCGCCATGCGCGCTCTGGCGCGCGTGTGCATGGTCTGGGCGTGTCTGGCCGTCACGTTTCTGGCGTGTCTGGTGCACCACTGGCACGATGCTGGTGTCCAGTAGACTCAGCAGAGTGTGGAGAGTGTGAGTGACATGGTGGTGCATGATGACCCACAAGTATAGGGGGTGTATCGTAGTATTTTCAATAAGTAAGAGTGTCGAACCCAACGAGGAGCAGAAGGTGTTGACAAGCAGTTTCGATGAAGTATTCACTGTAAATGCTGACAGACAAGTATTCAGGGGGTTTTGATGTAGCAGATGAATAAAGTACGAGTAAGTAAAGTGCGAGAGAAATAATTACAGCGAGTGGCCCAATCCTTTTTAGCACAAAGGACAAGCCGGTTTGTTTACTTATAATGACCAAACGTTCTTGAGGACACACGGGAATTTAGTCTAGTGCTTTCGCTTCATATAGCTAATTAATCTTCATTGTTTTGATAAGTGTTGTGTGGATGAACCTATGCTAATGCACCGCCCTTCCTAGGACTAATACATACTTGTGATTATACCCCTTGCAAGCATCCGCAACTACAAGAAAGTAATTAAGATAAATCTAACCACAGCCTTAAACTCTGAGATCCTGCTATCCCTCCTGCATTGATATACCAACGGGGGTTCAGGTTTCTATCACTCCGGCAACCCCGCAATTGGCAAACGAATACAAGATGTATTCCCCTAGGCCCATAAAGGTGAAGTATCATGTAGTCGACGTTCACATGACACCACTAGAAGAATAACACCACAACTTAAATATCATAACATTGAATATTACTCAACCATAATCCACTACTAACATTTAGACTTCACCCATGTCCTCAAGAACTAAACGAACTACTCACGAGACATCTGGAACATGATCAGAGGTGATATGATGATGAATAACAATATGAACATAAACCTTGGTTCAATGGTTTCACTCAATAGCATCAATAACAAGTAGAAATCAATACCGGGAGAGTTTCCCCTATCAAACAATCAAGATCCAACCCAAATTGTTACAGCGGTGACGAGGTGCAGCGGTGGAGATGGCGGTGATGATGATGGAGATGATGACGATGATGATGGAGATGATGTCCAGCTCGATGTCGGTGATGATGGCGTCGATTTCCCCCTCCGGGAGGGAATTTCCCCGGCAGATTTCAGCCTGCCGGAGAGCTCTTTTCTCTCTGGTGTTTTCCGCCCCGCAGAGGCGGTTGTGACTCTTCGCGACTATCCTCTGGAGCTTAGGTTTTCGGGACGAAGAAGTATGCGAAGGAGAGGAGGCCAGAGGGGGCTGTGGGCCCCCTCCCCACATGGCGGCGCGGCCAGGGTAGGGCCCGCGCCGGCCTGTGAGGGGGGCCCATGGAGGCCCTCCTCGGCTCCTCCTTTTGGCTCTCTTCGTCTTCTGGAAAAATAGGATTTTTCATATAATTTCTGTCAATTGTTGATCTTCCGAAATATTGCATTCTGACGGCGCTTTTTCCAGCAGAATCCTGACTCCGATGCGCGATCCTCCAATAATCATGAAACATGCAAAATAGATGAAATAACATAAGTATCACCTCTAAATATGAAATATATCAATGAATAACAGAAAATTATGATATAAAATAGTGATGCAAAATGGACGTATCAACACCCCCCAAGCTTAGACTTCGCTTGTCCCCAAGCGAAACTGAACTCGGTAAACAGGACCAAATGTTTATGGAGTGAAGAGTCGATAAATAAAATACAGACAAGAAGCATCATATTAATTCACACAAGACATTCTAGTGAACAACTTCCTCATATAATTCAACTTGAAACAAGTAGAAGGTAATCACAAGTAAAGGTGCATAAGAAATCATAATTGGTGATGGCAAACTTCGTTCTTGGTCACAGAACAATTAACAGATTATGCTAAAGCTTATATGGCACAACTTGCATACTTAATCATAATAATCTCCTCATAATCATTGATAAATTTAAAAGCTATATTCATTCAGATAAAACTTGTACTAAACAAGGAAGAGTAGAAGACATGATGAAATAGATCACAATATAAATGGTTTGATCACAACAACTCAAATGCTTGCTTGAGATGGAGGGAAATAGGTTTACTGACTCAACATAAAATAAATGACAGGCCCTTCGAAGAGGGAGGCAGAGATTAAATCATGTGCTAGAGCTTTTCAGTTTTGAAATCATATAAAGAGCATAAAAGTAACATTTTGAGAGGTGTTTGTTGTTGTCAACGAATGGTAGCGGGTACTCTAACCCCCTTGCTAGACAAACTCTCGAAGAGCGGCTCCCATAAAATTTTATTTTTAGTTGACACTCCTTCCAACCTTTGCTTTCACAAACCACGGCTAACCGAATCCTCGGGTGCCTTCCAATCATTCTCATACCATGAAGGAGTGTCTATTTATTTTAGCTTTATTTAGATGACACTCCTACCCTCCTTTGCTTTCTCAAGCCATGGCTAACCGAATCCTCGGGTGCCGTCCAACAATCACAAACCATGGAGGAGTGTCTATTTGTAAAATTATGAAAGTTAATTAATTTGGGGCTGGGAACCCCATTGCCAGCTCTTTTTGCAAAATTATTGGATAAGCGGATGAAGCCACTAGTCCATTGGTGAAAGTTTCCCAACAAGATTGAAAGATAAAACACCACATACTTCCTCATGAGCTATAGAACATTGACACAAATAAGAGATAGTAAATTTTGAATTGTTTAAAGGTAGCACACGAAGTATTTACTTGGAATGGCAGAAAATACCATGTAGTAGGTAGGTATGGTGGACACAAATGGCATAGGTTTGGGTTAAGGTTTGGATGCACGAGAAGTATTCCCTCTCAGTACAGGTTTTTGGCTAGCAAGGTTGATTAGCAAGCACAAGAGTTGAGGGAAACAAACAAATATACATGTGATAGAAACAATCATGCATCTTCCTTGTAAGCACAAACAATTTTAACTTCAGAATAATAAGCTAAGAGCTAACAAGAAAGGAAGACAATGAAACAACTACATGTATTTCTCTTTTCCACTTAAACCTCAAAGTATTGTTGCTATTGACCAATGCTAAGTTTTCCAAAACCAAATAGATTTATTGAATGCTCCCAAAGTGATACCAATACTAATAACAAGATCAATCATATAACAGAGATTGCAAAATAAAATAAGATGTGCAATATGTAAATGATAAGACTTCTCATTAACATTCCATAACGATAACTCACACCAAGGGATACATAGACAACCAACTAAAGGAGAGATACTTCCACACTGCAACCCATCTTATATGATACCTTCCCTACTCATGATATGACACTACTTAATAGTAAAAAGTAAAAGATAGTGATGATGTGATACCGCGGCACTTCCCCAAGCTTGGAACAAACCAAGGGGATGCCAATACCGATGATGAATTACTCCTTTGGTGGTGGTGGTGATGAATTCTCGACAAGCTTCTCAACAAGCTCCTGAAGCTCATCAATCTTGTACATGAGGTTGCGGATCATCTCCGAATTGTGCTCGACGCGGTTAAGAAGTATGTCCGATGGCGAGTCCCAACTCTTGGAGTTATTTCCCCACTCTTCAGCTTCAGGCTTCATCCTTCCTGCAGTGTTAGAACGATCTATATCCCAATTGCTAGGCAATGCTGCCTTGGGAGTCCTTTCAATTTGACTATTGTAAATTAGATTGCGGAAGGGGTTGTAGGTGCCTGGAGAAGATGTCTTTGGAGCTAGGTAGTGACGTGGAACCTTTCCTCCGGTGCGAATTCTTGCGCTCCTCTTGGCACTGAAAGGGTTCTCCACCACCTCGATGCTTGCGATGGTAGCACGCGGGTACGCACGCGAATCTTCCTCCACTTCTTCTTCATCTTCTTCCTTGACGCTCTCGTCCACCTCTTTCCACTCGGGATCTTGAATATCTTCATCCGAAAGCCCCTTGCCCTTGTTGTTGGAGACCATGGTGCTTCTAGATCGAAAACAGATCCTGGCAGAAAACAGCTCGAAACAAAACACGTCGAGAAAACGATATACGGACCTCCAGGGGTCCGGGGGATTATATAGCAGGCATTTTTACGACAAAAGGAAAGTACCAGGTCAAACCAGAGTCGGAGAGGGGCCACGAGGGACCCACCTCATAGGGCGGCGCGGCCAGGCTGGGGCCCGCGCGGGCCTATGAAGGCACACCCTCGTGCGTCTCCTCCACTCCGTTTCGATCTCGTAATTTTTCATATTTTCCAAAAACAGCAAAAACATTGTTCGGAAAGTAAAACACGAACTTTTTATTACCAGTACTGTTACCTATTCAAAGTCGAACTCTACCGGACTATCAATTTGTCCTTTGATGAAAGCTTCCGGTGTCACAACTCGAATAACATCATCATCTTCATTATAAGAATCACCTGAGATATAATGCTTGAGTCTTTGTCCATTCACCACTTGTGTGGCATCGCCTTGGAGAGAACTAATTTTAATTGCTCCTGAACGATACACCTCCACAATGACATATGGTCCTTCCCATTTTGAGAGTAATTTCCCTGCAAAGAATCTGAGACGAGACCAATACAATAGGACTTTATCCCCAACATTAAATTCTCTTTCGATAATTCTTCTATCATGCCATTTCTTAACTTTCTCTTTAAAGAGTTTAGCATTCTCATAAGCTTCACTTCTCCATTCATCTAGAGAACTCAATTGTAGCAATCTCTTCTTACCAGCAAGTTAAGGATCTTTATTTAGTTCTCTTACAGCCCAATAAGCTTTGTGCTCTAGTTCTAAAGGTAAATGACAAGCTTTTCCATAAACCATTTTATACGGTGACATACCCATGGGATTTTTATAAGCAGTTCTATAAGCCCATAGTGCTTCCTTCAATTTACTAGCCCAATTCTTTCTAGATTTATTAACAGTCTTTTGCAAGATAGATTTAATCTCTCTATTTGATAATTCTACTTGCCCACTAGTTTGAGGATGATAAGCAGAAGGAATTCTATGATTAATACCATATTTAGCAAGAGTTTTTCTAAAACCACCATGAATAAAATGAGAACCTCCATCAGTCATAAGATATCTAGGAACTCCAAATATAGGAAAAATAATATCTAAAAGCATTCTTAAAGAGGTCTCACCATCAGCACTTTTTGTGGGTATGGCTTCCACCCATTTAGTAACATAATCAACAGCAACAAGTATATGAGTGTTACTTTCTGAAGAGGGGAAAGGTCCCATGAAGTCAAATCCCCAACAATCGAATGGTTCAATAACAAGAGTATAATTCATAGGCATTTCATTGCGTTTGGAGATATTACCAACCCTTTGACATTCATCACAAGATAAAATAAACCTTCTTGCATCTTTGAAGAGAGTTGGCCAATAAAAACCTGATTGTAGAACCTTTTGCGCGGTTCTATCTCCGGCGTGATGTCCTCCATAAGCACTACCATGACATTTACTCAATATCTCTTGTTGTTCATATTCGGGAACACATCTTCGCAGAATACCATCCACTCCTTCTTTATATAAGTGTGGGTCATCCTAAAAATAATGCCTCAAGTCATAAAAGAATTTCCTCCTTTGCTGGGCTGAAAAGGTTGGAGGCAAGTACTTGGAAACAATAAAGTTAGCATAATCAGCATACCAAGGGCTATCTCGCGAGCTCACCTTTATTACAGCCAATTGTTCATTTGGAAAACTATCATTAACAGGAACATGATCATAAGCAATATTTTCCAATCTAGACAAATTATCAGCAACAGGATTATCAGCACCTTTCCTATCTATAATATGTAAATCAAATTCTTGCAACAAAAGCACCCATCTAATAAGCCTTGGCTTAGCATCTTTCTTTTGCATTAGGTATCTGATTGCAGCATGATCAGTATGAATTGTAACTTTTGAATCAACAATATAGGATCTAAACTTGTCACAAGCAAAGACTACAGCTAACAATTCCTTTTCAGTTGTAGCATAATTTCTTTGAGCAGCATCAAGAGTTTTACTGGCATAATGAATAACATTCAATTTTTTATCTAATCGCTGTCGAAGAACAGCGCCTACAACAAAATCACTAGCATCACACATAATTTCAAAAGGTAAGTTCCAATCAGGAGGTTCAACTATAGGAGTAGTTGTTAATGCTTTTTTTAGAGTTTCAAAAGCTTCCTTACAATCATCATCGAAAACAAAAGGTACATCTTTTTGAAGAAGATTAGTAAGAGGTTTTGAAATCTTGGATAAGCCTTTAATAAACCTCCTATAAAACTCAGCATGACCAAGAACACTACGAATACCTTTAACATCCCTAGGATAGGGCATCTTCTCAATTGCTTCAACTTTAGCTCTATCAACTTCAATACCTCTCTCGGAAATTTTATGTCCCAATACAGTTCCTTCATTAACCATAAAGTGGCATTTCTCCCAATTAAGAACAAGGTTAGTTTCTTCACATCTCTGCAAAACTTTATCAAGGTTCCGCAAGCAATTATCAAAGGAATTCCCATAGACAGAAAAATCATCCATGAATACCTCTACAATATTCTCGCAAAAGCCATGAAAAATAGCAGACATGCATCTTTGAAAAGTAGCAGGAGCATTACATAAACCAAAGGGCATACGTCTATAAGCATAAGTTCCATAGGGACAAGTGAAAGTGGTTTTCTCTTGATCCTTAGTTTTAACAGCAATTTGTGAAAACCCAGAATATCCATCAAGAAAGCAAAAATGAGTATTTTTAGAAAACCTTTCTAACATTTGATCAATAAAAGGTAAAGGGTAATGATCTTTCTTACTAACCTTATTAACTTTTTGATAATCAATGCACATTCTATACCCTACAACTACTCTTTGAGGTATGAGCTCATCATTATCATTAGGCACAACAGTCATTCCTCCTTTCTTAGGAACACAATGCACAGGACTAACCCATCTAGATACCAAGTTACAGTGAAGCACCAATGGCTCCTTTTGATATGCAATTCAATGTGGAGTCTATTGTTGTTTCTGGGTCTGTTGGTGGGAGAACAGCAGTCAGCAAGAGGAGAAACAAGGATCCTTCAACTCCAAGGTTTACAAGGAGTGCACTTAAAGCCCAGGTGCATATTTAGAAGCAAGATATGAAGAAAGTATCCAGAAGGAACTCTATCACTACTGCAGTTTCTCTTTTTACTGAAGAAGTGGACAGTTCATCTTGGACTGATAGTTCTGTCAGAAGATGTACTAGGCACATGGCTAAAGCAAATGGGTATAAGTTTGAGAGTATGCCAGACAAGGGTACAACTAGGAAAAAACCTAAGTCATCCAAGCCAGAACAAGCAGATAAGGAGGAGGTTGTTCCTTTCATACCTGTTTCCACTTTGCAGAACATTGGAAGGCAACTACAAATCCCTGAGGAAGACATAACAACAGAGAAGCTTATGGCTGCTCCTGTGGACACCAAGAAAAAGAAGTCATCCAATGGATTATAGTTTGTTATGTCAAACAGTCAGTGGTGCTTTTGTGGCAATTATGAGGCTAGTCAGTGGTGTGTTTGTGGGAATTAGGAGAATAGCTTTTGGAAGTGCAAGACTTTTATTCTCCATTTATGATTGTAATGATAATATTTTCTACTATGGTGTTCATGGTTATCTTGTGTGGCCTGTTATGCATGGTCCACTTTTTCTGTGCTATATTTGGTTTTAATGAATAGAACAACAATGAAGGTTGATTGGAATGTTCTATGTTGGAATGTCAGAGGGTTAAATGACAAAGACAAGAGATTATTGGTATTTAACAAAATTGATGAAAGTAATTGTGCCATTATATGCCTGCAAGAAACTAAATGTGAATCTTTTGACCACTCATTTATAAGGACTTTCTGCCCCAAAAGATTTGATAGATTTGCTTTTGTGCCCTCCATTGGTGCTTCTGGGGGGATTATTGTCCTTTGGAATAGTAGGGTTTTCATGGGCACTCTTCTTGAAACCACTCACTCTGCTATTAGGATACAATTCACTTCTGCTCACACTACTGAAAAGTGGACTCTGGTTACTGTGTATGGTCCTTGTAGAGGTATCATGAGGGATGAATTTGTTCAATGGTTGCATGATTTGGATATCCATGTACATGATAATTGGTTACTCATTGGGGACTTCAATTTTATGAGATCAGTTGGTAATAGGAATAAACCAGGGGCTGATATGGCAGATATCTTTTTATTTAACAGTATCATCAGCCACCTGGGGTTATTGGAATTACCTCTGAAAGGTAGATGTTTTACATGGTCTAACATGCAAGCCACACCCTTGATGGAGCAATTAGATTGGTTTTTCACAACATGTGAATGGACTCTAAAATTTCCCAATACAATGGTATTCCCTTTGTCAAAATCTACCTCTGATCACACCCTTGTGTGGTGTCTATCTCTACATCTATTCCAAAAGCAAAGATTTTTAGGTTTGAGAATATTTGGTTGGAGCAGCCAGGGTTTATGGATGTAGTGAAGAAGGCTTGGGAATTACCAACTCACAAAAATAATGTTGCTTCTGTTTTGGCTGCAAAATTTAAAAATCTCAGATATGCTCTGAAGAAATGGGGGAAAAATTTGTCTCATTTGAAGTTGATAATTGAGCACTGCAATAAGGTCATATTATTCTTTGATAATCTGGAGGATTCTAGGGATTTAAGTAGGGAGGAATTTAATTTCAGAAATATTGTGAAGGTACATCTTAAAAAGTTATTGGGCATACAGTCAACATATTGGATGAATATATGTACAATTAGATGGATTAAACTTGGAGGAGAAAATACCAAATTCTTTCATGCCAAGGCTACTGAAAGATACAGATATAATGTGATCTCAGTTATTAAAGATGAGCAAGGGAACTCTATGGTGGATCATAATCAGAAGGCTAATGCTCTTTGGACATGTTATAAAAATAGAATGGGAGTAACAAATGCTTCTGCCACACAAGCTGACATATCTCATCTTATCTCCCCTGTTGAAGGTTTGGAGTCTTTGTCAAAAGAGTTTACTGTTGAGGAAATTGAGGGTGTGGTTAAATATATGAAAACTGAAAGAGCTCCTGGTCCAGATGGATTTAATGGGCTGTTTGTCAAGAAGTGTTGGCAAATCATAAAGGATGACTTCATTAACTTGTGCAAGGATTTTCATAAGGGTCAAGCTCCTCTGGAAAGTATTAATAGTTCCTTTATAACTCTGATTCCAAAGAATTTGTCTCCAGAAACAGTGAATGATTTTAGACCAATCTCACTGACAAATACTTGTCTGAAATTTCTGACAAAGTTGGCTGCTAACAGACTTCAGATTCAAATTACAAGATGCATTCATGAAAACCAGTATGGGTTCATAAGGGGTAGAACTATTCAAGACTGTTTAGCATGGACTTTTGAATACCTACATCAATGCCACAAATCTAAGAGGAAAGTTATTGTGTTAAAGCTAGATTTTGAGAAGGCCTTTGATACAATTGAACACAAAGCCATCATCAAGATAATGGAACTTAAAGGGTTCGATCCAATATTTATTAATTGGGTGATTGAGATTCTTTCTTCTGGTTCATCTGCAATTCTGTTGAATGGGGTTCCTGGTAAAACTTTTGTATGCAGAAGAGGGGTCGGACAGGGAGATCCTTTATCTCCTCTTTTATATGTTCTTGGTGGGGATCTTTTGTAAAGTTATGTCAATCATGCATACAGAGAAGGGAGATTAAGGGCACCAATTCCAAATAGAGGAAGTAATGACTACCCTATAGTGCAATATGCAGATGACACTATTATTATGTTACCTGCTGAGATTGAGCAATTACAGATCTTGAAAGAGGTACTTGGGGAGTATACAACATTCACTGGTCTCAAAGTTAATTATCACAAGTCTTCACTCATACCAATCAATATTTCCCAATTAGAAGCTGAGGTACTATCAGCACAGATACAATGTAATATTGCCTCCATGCCATTTCCATATCTTGGTATTCCTATGGGCACAACTAAACCAACAATCAGGGATCTCTCTCCACTCACTGATAGAATTGAAAGAAGGCTTACTCGCTTCAAGCATCATTCTTGTCTTATGGAGATAGATTAATATTGGTTAATTCAGTTCTGTCATCCATGCCTATTCATTTTCTTAGCACATTGGATATACCAGATGGAGTGATTGATGTTATTGATAGAGCCAGAAGGAATTGCTTGTGGAGGAAAAGAAATGATGATGAGAAGGTGCACTCTCTGGCCTCCTGGGATATGATATGCAAACCAAAGAATAAAGGAGGTTTAGGTATCATTAATCTGAAGATTCAGAACAAGTGCCTCATGATGAAGCATCTCCATAAATTCTATAATAATGTGGATCTTCCTTGGGTCAAATTAATAAGGAATTCATACTACTATAATGAGGCACCACATGCTATCACTGTTTGTGGTTCATTTCGGTGGAGGAACATTATGAAAATGTTTGAGCTATACAGACAATTGACACATTGCAAGATTGGGTCTGGAGAGACTATTCTTTTCTGGTCAGATAATTGGAATGATGGGGTACTCCAAGATATTTTTCCCAGACTCTCTTCTTTTGCAAGGGACACATTCATCTCAGTCAAAGAGGCATTGCAAATTACTGATCCTGCACAGGCTTTTCATCTGCCTATTTCTGCTGAGGCTGCGACTGAATTAAGAACACTTCAACATATGCTAGCAGGTGTAGTTACCTCAGATCAGGATGATCAATGGCTTATTACAAGCAACAAATCAGGAGCTTTTATTCCAAGTCAAGTTTACAGATTGAGTTTTCATCATATCAATTCACACTTTCCATCACAATGGATATAGAAAAGCAAGTGTACCTCTAAGCATAAATTCTTTGCCTGGCTTATATTACATGATCGAATCAACACCAAAGATATGTTAAGGAGAAGACATTGGCAAGTTACCTCTGATCATATTTGTGTCTTATGTTTTGCTGATGCTCTGGAAGATTGGTCACATTTATTCTTTGAATGCACTTTTAGTGTCAGAGTTTGGATATACTTACAAATCAATTGGGCACCAGGTTTTGGACCAGAAATGCTGAAAAATACTAAGAAACGATTTAAGGGCCCCTGTTTTGTGGAGATTATTATCTTGGCTTGCTAGAATATATGGAAGCAGAGGAATAATAAGATTTTCAAGGATATACAACCAACCTTTAGAAATTGTAAGGAGGGTTTCTTTTTTGATATTACTCTACTTAAGCATAGAGTAAAAGAGAGTAATGTTCCCACTTTGTCATCATGGATTGACAACTTGTTGTAAATAGTTAGACTCTAGTTGTGTTCTTTTATTTTTTCTTGTAAATTTTGTAAATACTTTTTTCTGTCTTTAGCAATAAAAGGCTGTGGGGGACTCCCCTGCAGTAGTTAGTTTCAAAAAAAACCCATGTACTATCAGCAATAGGATATATAATACCAGCTTCAAGAAGTTTTAATACCTCATTTCTTACCACATCCTTCATTTTAGGAATTAGACGACGCTGATGTTCAACAACAGGCTTTGCATCATCTTCCATATTAATGGCATGTTGGCAAATAGAGGGAGAAATCCCCTTCAAGTCATCAAGAGTGTAGCCAATAGCTCCTCGGTGTTTCTTCAATATTTCCAATAACCTTTCTTCCTCGATCTCTGAAAGCTTAGAACTAATAATAACAAGATATATTTTCTGATCATCAATATGAGCATATTTAAGATTATCAGGCAATGGTTTTAAATCAAAAACATGATCTTCTTTTGGTGGCAGTGTTGTACCTAGATCTTCTACCGGTAAATCATGCTTAAGAATAGGTTGACGAAGGAAAATTTCATCAAGCTCATTTCTTTCTTCCCTAAAGACTTCACTCTCACTATTCTCCAAATGTTGCTGCAAAGGATTATTAGGAGCAAGAGCAATAGATGCACACTGTTCAACTCTAAAATCATTATTAGGCGAATCAGCTTTATAAGGAGTTTTGGCAAATTTAGAGAAACTAAACTCATAAGATTCACCAGCAAATTTAGTCAAATTTTTCTCTTTCTTGCAATCTATAACAGCTCCACAAGTATTTAGAAAAGGTCTACCAAAAATGATAGGACAATACTTACTAGCAGCAGAACCAAGTACCAAAAAGTTAGCAGGATATTTAATCTTACCACATAGAACTTCCACATCTCGAACAATACCAATTGGAGAGATAGTTTCTCTATTAGCTAGCCAAATAACCACATCAATATCTTCAAGTTCACAAGAACCAATTTCGTGCATAATCTCCGTGTAAAGCTCATAAGGAATAGCACTAATACTTGCACCAATATCGCATAAACCATAATAGCAATAATCACCAATTCTAACAGATAGCATAGGAACACTAGTTTTCCTAGACTTATTAGGATGTGAAACAATATTAGAAGCATCTTCACAGAAAATAATATGACCATCTTCCACATTTTCAGTCACAAGATCTTTAACTATTGCAATAGCAGGTTCAACTTTTATTCTCTCTTCAGGTTCTATAGGTTTCTTTTCACTTTTATTAACCGCACTATTTATAACAGAATACTCCTTCATTTTAGCAGGGAAAGGAGTTTTTTAAATATAAGCTTCAGGAATAACATGATCAACAGTTTCAATTACAACACATTTGTTTATAGATGCATCAAATTTTATCTTTATACGATTCATGATACTTATCAAAATTCTTCTTAGGAAATTCATAATGAGAGGCAAAAGCTTTATAAAGATTCGCAACGACTTGAGAATCAAGACCATAAGTAGCACTCATATTACGAAATTTATCAGTATCCATAAAAGCTTTAATGCATTTATAATCATAATTTATACCTGACTCTCTATCTTTGTCGTTCTCCCATCCTTCAGTATTCTCCTGGATCCGATCAAGAAGATCCCTCTTAAACTCTTCTTTGTTGCGTGTAAGTGATCCAGAACAAGAAGTATCCAGCAAGGTCTTATCTTGAAAAGAAAGTCTTGCATAGAAATTATCAATGATAATATTACCAGGAAGCTCATGAATGGGGCATTTGAGCATTAAAGACTTCAATCTCCCCCACGCTTGGGCAATACTCTCTCCATCATGAGGCCAGGAATTATATATGCGGTTCCGGTCTTTGTGAATTTCACTTGGAGGATAGAATTTAGAATAAAATAGAGGCATAATATCATTCCATGCAAGAGAATCCCCATTATTCAGTAATTTATACCTATGCGCCACTTTGCCAGACAGCGATATAGAGAATAGTTTCTTCCTAACTTCATCCATAGCAATACCTGCACACTTGAATAAACCGCATAATTCATGTAAGAACAGTAAATGATCTCCAAGATGGACAGTTCCATCCCCTGCATAACGGTTATCCACAACACGTTCAATAATTTTCATAGGTATTTTGTATGGAACATCTTCCTCACCTGGCGCCTCATTCACTACCTTTGCAGTAGTAGTAGATTTTCCAAATAAAAACTCAAGAGAAGATCTCTCCATAATAAATTATAGCAGCAGGCAGAAATAAAATCAGCACGAACAGTAAAAGTTTCCCTTACCAATTCCACTTACCAATAGCGCTTCACTCCCCGGCAACGGCGCCAGAAAATAGTCTTGATTGCCCACAAGTATAGGGGGTGTATCGTAGTATTTTCGATAAGTAAGAGTGTCAAACCCAACGAGGAGCAGAAGGTGTTGACAAGCAGTTTCGATGAAGGATTCACTGTAAATGCTCACAGACAAGTATTCAGGGGGTTTTGATGTAGCGGATGAATAAAGTACGAGTAAGTAAAGTGCGAGAGAAATAATTGCAGCGAGTGTCCCAATCCTTTTTAGCACAAAGGACAAGCCGGTTTGTTTACTTATAATGACCAAACGTTCTTGAGGACACACGGGAATTTAGTCTAGTGCTTTCGCTTCATATAGCTAATTAATCTTCATTGTTTTGATAAGTGTTGTGTGGGTGAACCTATGCTATTGCACCACCCTTCCTAGGACTAATACATACTTGTGATTATACCCCTTGCAAGCATCCGCAACAACAAGAAAGTAATTAAGATAAATCTAACCACAGCCTTAAACTCTGAGATCCTGCTATCCCTCCTGCATCGATATACCAATGAGGGTTCAGGTTTCTGTCACTCCGGCAACCCCGCAATTGGAAAACGAATACAAGATGTATTCCCCTAGGCCCATAAAGGTGAAGTATCATGTAGTCGACGTTCACATGACACCACTAGAAGAATAACCCCACAACTTAAATATCATACCATTGAATATTACTCAACCATAATCCACTACTAACATTTAGACTTCACCCATGTCCTCAAGAACTAAACGAACTACTCACGAGACATCATATGGAACATGATCAGAGGTGATATGATGATGAATAACAATCTGAACATAAACCTTGGTTCAATGGTTTCACTCAATAGCATCAATAACAAGTAGAAATCAATACCGGGAGAGTTTCCCCTATCAAACAATCAAGATCCAACCCAAATTGTTACAGCGGTGACGAGGTGCAGCGATGGAGATGGCGGTGATGATGATGGAGATGATGACGATAATGATGGAGATGATGTCCAGCTCGATGTCGGTGACGATGGCGTCGGTTTCCCCCTCCGGGAGGGAATTTCCCCGGCAGATTTCAGCCTGCCGGAGAGCTCTTTTCTCTCTGGTGTTTTCCGCCCCGCAGAGGCGGCTGTGACTCTTCGCGACTATCCTCTGGAGCTTAGGTTTTCGGGACGAAGAAGTACGCGAAGGAGAGGAGGCCAGAGGGGGCTGTGGGCCCCCTCCCCACATGGCGGCGCGGCCAGGGCAGGGCCCGCGCCGGCCTGTGAGGGGGGCCCATGGCGGCCCTCCTCGGCTCCTCCTTTTGGCTCTCTTCGTCTTCTGGAAAAATAGGATTTTTCATATAATTTCCATCAATTGTTGATCTTCCGAAATATTGCATTCTGACGGCGCTTTTTCCAGCGAGAATCCCGACTCCGGTGCGCGATCCTCCAATAATCATGAAACATGCAAAATAGATGAAATAACATAAGTATCACCTCTAAATATGAAATATATCAATGAATAATAGCAAATTATGATATAAAATAGTGATGCAAAACGGACGTATCAATGCACGCTGAGGAGGGCCAGGGAGAGAGTTGGCATGTAAGGTCATGTCATGCCACGGCATGGCAAGGTTTTGGTCAAAATATGATGAGTGCTTGTACCATTTCTTGTCTATTCTTCTTGGCAAGGCTCAGAGAGGTCAAGGAGGTACCAAGGATGACCTAGGGTCGATGGTGTAGGCTATGAACTGCTGGGTTTTGCAATGTGTGGGTTAGGCAGATTGGTGCTTACCACCTGTTTGATGAAATGGCCGCAAGAGCCCAACTTTGGAAATTTTGGATGAATTTTGGTGGGTTTGAATCATAAATGATTTAGAGTAGAATGGTGGTGGTGGTCAAATTTGAAGTGTTTTGCAAAAATCCAAATTGCATATGATCTAACATATGCTTCATGGTCTCCACTTTGCTTTGCATAGCACTATATGATGAGAAAAAGTTTTTGTTGGTTCTAAATTTTGCATTTTGGAAACTCTCTCTTTCTTTATTAAAAAGTTGGGATGTTACAGGTGATGAGAAGTTTCAGGGGCCGCGCGCCCCGCACTTGTGTTGCCTCCCAGAGGGGAGGCTGGTGGTTTGCCGGCACAAAATGGTAACGGGCTTGCTTGTGGTACAGGAGAGAACCTGGCGGCATCCTCAGGAGCTTCCGGTCTCATGCCCGGTGCGCTCCTGGTGAGGCTCAGGGCGAGCCTGAGAGGAAAAAAGAAAAATAAACTTAGAAAAGCAGTGAGACAAGGAAGATCGCAAACAAAAGACGGAAAGAAAGAAAGACCGGAAGCTTACCCGGCAGTGACCGAAATCTGGCCCGGTAGCGCTTCGTGGTGAAGGCCTTGCCACCGTCCTTCTTCGAGCGCTTGGCGGGGGGATCCTTGCTGGGACCGGCCTCAGAGGCCGGAGCTTTGTTCTTCCGCCCCCGGGAAGCCAGGTTGTCCAAGAACTCCTGGCCAACCTCAGCCTGCAGTGGAACCGCGCGCTCCACTACTTGAGGATTGACGCCGGCAGATAGGAGGTCTGCAGAAAAGACAGTTCGTAAGAAAACAGATAGGCAAAGTACCTTGAGGATAACGACTTCATCGTCGGAACTGGAATCGATTGCCGGAAGAAAAGATGGAAGGTTACCGGGATGCTCGATGTGCGTTGGGCCCGTCTTGTGTCTTCCCTTCACGTAGGGGTCGGCGTCGCAGTCGTCTTCGAAACGCCGGTTGGCGGTGTAGGAGGTTTGCTCCTCCCGACGAATTCGGCGGAAGTTCTATGACACAAAAGAGACAAATTAATATGAGAAAGAAATAATAGGTACTCCGGTACTAGATCTTCCGGAGATCCCGAGCTCTTACTTGTCGCGAAGGAGAGTTAGAACGGCTGTAAGGAGCCAGCCCGAACTTCCCGCTAGGCCTCAAGGTGTTCTGGTAGATTTGCTTGGCCTTAAGGACCAAGTCGGGGGCGCTAAGTTGATGGGTGGTAATCCGGGTTGGATCCATCCGACCTTGCATCTGGCATATTTTGTGAGCGCGGCGCTGAAGGGGCAGCACCCGGCGCGAGAGGAAATCCATGACCAGATCGTCCGCAGACAGATTGGTCTCCTCCGTGTTCTTTTCGACGAAAAGGGTGATCCGGATGGACTCCTTGTTGTCCTTAGGATTGTGGAGCCAGTTCTTCATGCGAGGTGGCCCGGGAACATATTCCAGAAGGTTGATAAAATCTTCCGGGCCACCGTTCCAGACGTAGAAGAAGGACTTTTGCCAGGTCCGAGCGGATTCTAGGCCGGAGAGTTTGTAGAAAGACGTCCCTTGACGGGGCGAGAGGATGCAGCCCCCGCACCGGACGAACGGTTTGGGAGCCGGAAGCTTCTTTTCTTGGATAGAATTCTTCCGGAGGGAGTAGAAAAAAGAGAAGTTATCAACAGAGGGGGGTCATACCGACATACCCCTCCATGAAGGTCGCAAAAGAAGAAAGGTAAAAGATGGAGTTGCCCGGGAGATGATGGGGCTGAAGTTCATAAAAATCAAGGAAACTCCGGAAAAAATCTGAGGCGGGAAGGCCCAATCCACGCTCAAAGTGAGCAGAAAAGACGACGTATTCACCCGATTCGGGCTCGGGTTGGCGCTCTTCGCTAGGGATACGGCACCAAACTTCTTCCGGTATCCTCCGGGAGCGGTAAAGCCAATCGATCTCAGCATGGGTCACCTCGGAGCCCATCCAGGTACCGCGCGTGTAGGAGTCCAGATCTATGCCGGTACCCTGGCTTGAGCTGCCGGCTTCTGATACGTCTCCGACGTATCGATAATTTCTTGTGTTCCATGCCACATTATTGATAATATCTACATGTTTTATGCACACTTTATGTCATATTCGTGCATTTTCTGGAACTAACCTATTAACAAGATGCCGAAGTGCCGATTCGTTGTTTTCTGCTGTTTTTGGTTTCGAAATCCTAGTAAAGAAATGAAATATTCTCGGAATTGGATGAAATCAACGCCCGGGGTCCTATTTTGCCACGAAGCTTCCGGAAGACCGAAGAGGAGACGAAGTGGGGCCACGAGGTGGCCACACCCTAGGGCGGCGCGGCCCAGGCCCTGGCCGCGCCGACCTATGGTGTGGGCCCCTCGTGCCGCCTCTTTACCTGCCCTTCCGCCTACAAATAGCCTTCGTCGCGAAACCCCCAGTACCGAGAGCCACGATACGGAAAACCCATGCGAGACGCCGCCGCCGCCTATCCCATCTCGGGGGATTCCGGAGATCTCCTCCGGCACCCCGCCGGAGAGGGGATTCATCTCCCGGAGGACTCTTCACCGCCATGGTCGCCTCCGGAGTGATGAGTGAGTAGTTCACCCCTGGATTATGGGTCCATAGCAGTAGCTAGATGGTTGTCTTCTCCTCATTGTGCTTCATTGTTGGATCTTGTGAGCTGCCGAACATGATCAAGATCATCTATCTGTAATTCTATATGTTGCGTTTGTTGGGATCCGATGAGATGAATGAGAATACTTGTTATGTTGATTATCAAAGTTATGTCTATGTGTTGTTTATGATCTTGCATGCTCTCCGTTATTAGTAGATGCTAGGGCCAAGTTGATGCTAGTAACTCCAAGAGGGAGTATTTATGCTCGATAGTGGGTTCATGTCTCCGTTAATCTGGGGGAGTGAGAGAAACCTCTAAGATTATGGATGTGCTGTTGCCACTAGGGATAAAACATTGGTGCTATGTTCGAGGATGTAGTCACCGATTACATTACGCGCAATACTTAATGCAATTGTCCGTTGTTAGCAACTTAATACCGGAAGGGGTTCGGATGATAACCCGAAGGTGGACTTTTTAGGCATAGATGCATGTCTGGATAGCGGTCTATGTACTTTGTCGTAATGCCCAATTAAATCTCACAAGTACTCATCATAATATGTATGTGCATGGTCATGCCCTCTCTATTTGTCAATTGCCCAACTGTAATTTGTTCACCCAACATGTTGTTTATCTTATGGGAGAGACACCTCTAGCTAGTGAGCTGTGGACCCCGGTCCTATTCTTTACATCGCATACAATCTCATCGCAATACTTGTTTCTATCGTTTTCTCGCAAACAATCATCTTCCACACAATACGGTTAATCCTTTGTTACAGCAAGCCGGTGAGATTGACAACCTCACTCGTTTCGTTGGGGCAAAGTACTTTGGTTGTGTTGTGCAGGTTCCACGTTGGCGCCGGAATCTCTGGTGTTGCGCCGCACTACATCCCGCCGCCATCAACCTTCAACGTGCTTCTTGACTCCTACTGGTTCGATTAAACCTTGGTTTCTTACTGAGGGAAACTTGCCGTTGTGCGCATCAGACCTTCCTCTTGGGGTTCCCAACGGACGTGTCAACTACACGCATCAGCTTCCATTCCAAAATCACTGGTACCCTGAGCCGAGCTACCGGCATCGTCGCCCATCTGGGCCATATCCGCTTCGAGCCCGTCAGATACGCGGTCAACCGAGGGCTCCTCCCCGGAAGAGGTGGTGGGGGTCTCGATATGATGACTGCTGGAGCCGGATCCCGAAAGATATTCCGCGGAAGACATACCGGCCAAAAGATTTCAGATCTACCTAAAAACAGTTTTCCCCGAACCTAGCTTCTCGCGAAGATCTACGAGTAAGAGAAAAAGCAAAAGAAAAGGGGAAATAAATACACTACCGGCCCAAAGGTAATGCGGGAAGAGGAAAAGAGTTATTATGACCGCGAGACTAACCAGAGGCGGCGGAGGATGACGGAGCCGACAACCGCCGGGGTTCGGCGAGTTAGCAGTTTATGGCGAAGAACGGAGAGGAGGTGGAAGAGAAAGCCCTGCAGTGCTCGAGGCGGAGAACGGCGTAGAAGCTGCGGTGAATCTCGGCGGGGCAGCGCCCTGCAAAGCTTCTTCGGAAGTTTGTCGGGGAGTAGGTTCTCAGCGGCGAGCGGCGGCGGAGGAAGCACGAGGGGCAGAGGCTCTAAGTGTGCGGGAAGGTGTGAAGGCGAGGAAGAAGAAGAAGTGGAACTGTCGTGCCCTTAAATAGAGAAGGGGATCATGGGCCAGAAACCGCTGGGCCGCGGCGCTTCGCTTCGTGGGCTGCCACATGGTGCGGAGATACACGCGTGAAAAACAGATGCCACAGGGAGGCCACACGGATCCAGAACGGCAGCGAGGATCCAGTGTGGCACAATTAATGCTAGCGCAGCAGTCGAAAGGAAGTGACCCCTGACACTGCTGCGTCAGAAACAGTGAGCATGTCTTTGACAGGCATTGTTTCCGAGATATTCTCGACTTCACCGAGGAGAGTTTTAATGACAAAGATACCGGAAAAGATCGGTATGGTGAGATAAGTCCGGCAGAGACGCCGGAAAGTTTGAACTGGTTGCCGGAAGGTTTAAACCGGTATGTTGGTAATGGGAACCTGGCATGGTCCGTTGGATAGGATCCACCGGACTATACCAGCTTCGGGGACTAATGTTGGGGGGATGACCCCCGGTATGCCAAAGGCATGCCAAACCGGCTTGTTTAAGCTATCAAGGTACCGGTTTAAAGATCATTCCGGGCTAAGAAGTTAAGCTTGTGGCTAAGTAAATCTATGCCAATATCCCAGGAGGGGTATACCGGAATAGGCTAAGAAGGTACCGGACTACCGGTACAGGTTACACTGTAGCACGTCGGCAAGGTGGTCAAAGATTCCCTCAAGGACTAGAGGACAAGGATGAGCGAAGCACTTCAGCTTTAATCGAAGCTCTGAGGCCAAAGCAGAAGATGACGTAAAAGGTATCGGAGGATGTCACCGTTCCTGATTAAAGGTCTACCGGTGTCATCAGCTGCCAAAGAGGCTTTGTAAAGTAGTTTGTCTAGTCAAAGATGCCATTAGGGTTTCCTAGGGTTTCTTCCCCTGTAAGCCACCCTCTCCACTATATAAGGAAAGGGAGCACACCCCTGCGAGGGACGATCGATGGGTGAGCAATAGAGAGATTGAGCTCGTACTGTACATCTTCAACCTCTGGCCAAGGCCAAGTTCATCAACAAAGATACCGGAAATCCATCCGGAATTCATCCCCATATAACCAAAACCTCCCCGAATCCTCTAGCGCACATTCGGCCCCAACTTAAGCCATCCTATGGCATCTATCTGTTCACCATGACGACACCGGAGGAACCTCTAACATAGCCTGCCACATTCTCCAGCTGTACCTTGTGGGTCTAGCCCGGATCTGGCTCAGCGACCTCGAGGAAAACTCCATTTTTTGCTGGTTCGACCTGAAGAACCCCTTCGAGAAGCACTTCAAGGGCACCTACAAAAGACCTGCCACGACAAGCGACCTACAGGCATGTATCCAGAAGAAGGGTGAAACATCAAGGAGCTTCCTCACCCGATGTTTGCAAACCAGGAACGAGTGCGAGAACATTGATGATCGCACAACTATGCACGCCTTCATAGGTGGACTGCAGAGGGGAGGCCTGCTCCGGCACAAGCTTACTTGCTTGGTCAATGAGAACAAGCTGACTTTGGATGACATGATCAACATATATCGCCAGCAATCACACCGCCGCCGATGATGACGCAGGTGGAGACCTCGCAGCCACAGCCATACCCCTGCATCAGCAAAATAAGAACCGTGATAACGGCAGCAGCAGCGGCGGCAAGCGGAAAAATCCTTCTGATGACCAAAGAAACGGCGGATCCGACTTGATCGCCATGGCTTTCCAACGCGGAGGTCAAGGAGGTGGAAGAGGCCGCGGCCGCGGCAGCGGAGCCGGCAGGGGCTAGCAACGTGGTGACGAGGTCACCGTTGCCGGAACCCGCGCTCCCCAACTTACGAAGAATACAGATACATGCCTTGCTTAGCCCATATAGATCCGACTACCGGCAAGTCCTCCCAAACCAATCGCAACTGCGAGTGGGTCAATGATCTCAAAACTGACCCGGAAGCAGGATACAAAGCGAGCCCGCAAGCACCGCCCATGCAGCAAAGGAGGCAAGGGAAAAAACAAGGACAAGGAGGAAGACAGTTCCGAGGAGATGGACGAGGACGATGCTTCGCCGGATCCCAAGGAAGGTTCCGCAGCTAACAAGTCCAACCCCTTCGTCAAAAAGAGTGCGGGTGCATATCACACCTTCCTCGGAACTCCAACAGTCCATGCCAGCAAATTAGCTCTCCGGATCCTGAACGCCACAGTTTCGGCTGTGCCGCAGTATGTCAGGTGGTCGGAAACTCCGTGTACGTTTGATAGGCAGGATCATCCTACCATCATTCCGAAGGAGTTCTATGCCTTGGTGGTAAGTCCCCGCATCGATGGGTATGATTTCTCCAAGTGCCTTATGGATGGAGGGGCCAGCTTGAACATCATGTACCTGGAGACTCTAGAAAGGATGAACCTTACCAAGGAACAGCTCAAGCACAGCACCACTGAATTTTATGGTGTGGTTCCGGGTAAAAAGGCGAACTCCCTCGGCAGCATCAGACTTCCCGTGGCCTTCGGCAATGTTAATAATTTCCGTGAAGAAATGATCACGTTTGAGGTCGTGCCCTTCAAGAGCTCCTACCACGTCATCTTCGGCAGGCCCACCTACCACAAGTTTCACGCAAGAGCGTGCTACATCTACAACAAGCTCAAGATTCCGGGTCCCAATGGTATGATTACCATCTCCGGAGACTACAAGAAAGCTCACGAGTGCGAGTTAGGCGAAGCCGCCTTCGCCGAATCTGTGATATCTCGAGAAGAGCTGTAAGGCTACAGAGCCGCGGTGGATCCAACATAGATGCATACCACCAAGAAGCAGATCTCCAAACAAAAAATTTCGTTCAAGGCCACGATAGACACCAAGAAAATCGACTTCAAGGAAGGAGATAGCTCTAAGCGGGTGTCGGTCGGAGCCAGCATGGACCCCAAATAGGAAGACGCGCTCGTCAAGTTCCTCCGCGCTAACATGGAAATCTTCGCATGGCAACCTTCTAACATGTCCGGATTACCTAGAGAACTCGCCGAGCACTACCTCAACATAAATCCGGGGGCTAAACCGGTGAAGCAAGCTATGCAACGCTTTGGAGATAAGAAGCGCCGCTCCATAGGAATGGAACTAGAAAAGTTACTAGAGGCAGGTTTTGTAGTAGAAGTTATCCATACTGATTGGGTCGCAAACCCCATCCTTGTACCCAAAAAGAATTTTGAAATACTAAGAATGTGCATCGATTACTCCGGCTTGAATAAGCATTGTCCGAAGGATCCGTTCCCCTTGCCGCGCATTGACCAAGTCATTGATTCGACGGTAGGGACGGAACTTCTGTGTTTTCTTGACGCATATTCCGGGTATCACCAGATCCGGATGAAGAAGTCTGACCAAAAGGCGACCTCGTTCATCACTTGATTCGGCACTTACTGCTATGTCACCATGCCTTTTGGTTTGAAAAATGCAGGTGCCACCTACGAATGTACGATGCAGCGGTCCTTGAAGGACCAAATTGGCCGGAACGTACACGCTTACGTC
Organism: Lolium rigidum; assembly: GCF_022539505.1. Lineage (NCBI taxonomy): Eukaryota > Viridiplantae > Streptophyta > Magnoliopsida > Poales > Poaceae > Lolium > Lolium rigidum. Next base: position 230,060,717 of record NC_061510.1, on the reverse strand, counting down.
GAGGACATCGCGGTCATGACCCGGAAAGGATCCTACTTGATCAATGACCTCACAGAAACCTTTGAGAACCTCCGAAGGTACAAGATGATGTTAAATCCGCTGAAGTGCGTCTTTGGCGTACCAGCCGGAAAACTCCTTGGCTTCATAGGGGCATTGAAGTTAACCCGAAAAAAATCAAGGCAATCCTGTGCATCAAAAGGCCAACTTGTCTCAAAGATGTGCAATGACTAACTGGTTGTGTTGCAGCAATCAGTAGGTTTGTTAGCCATCTTGGCGAGAAGGCACTACCTTTATACAAACTGTTGAAGAAAATAGACAAATTTGTCTGGGACGACACAGCAAACGCAGCACTTCAGGGATTGAAGGAAATACTCGTCTCCCCAACTATTCTAGCGGCTCCGAAGAGTCAGAGCCTATGCTCCTCTACCTGGCAGCTTCCAACAAAGTCGTCGACCTCGTCATAGTGGTGGCGCGAAAGGAAGAAGGTCATGAATATGGATTCCAGAGGCCAGTCTATTACATTAGCGAGATACTGACGGAATCAAAGCAAAGATATCCTCACTTTCATAAGCTAGCCTATGGCGTATTCCTAGGAAGCAGGAAGCTGAGACACTACTTCCAAGAACATCCCATGATAGTCGTGAGCAAGGCTCCACTGTCAACGATTCTTAACAATGCTGGCGCAACAGGTCGCACAGCAAAATGGGGCATAGAATTATCGTCCTTCGACATCAATTACAAAGCCATGACTGCAGTTGATGACCCTCAAGTATAGGGGATCGCAACAGTCTTTGAGGGAAGTAAAACTCAATTTATTGATTCGACACAAGGGGAGCCAAAGAATATTGGTAAGCCTTAACAGTGGAGTTGTCAATTCAGCTGCACCTGGAAACAGACTTGCTCGCAAGAGTTTATCAGTAGCAACAGTTTTATAGCGATAGCGATAGTGAAATATAAGCAGCAGTGTAATAAAGACAACAGTAGTGATTATAGTAAACAGCAGGATTAAAATACTGTAGGCACATGGATGGATGAACGGGCGCTGCATGGATAAGAGAACTCATGTAATAATCAAGGCAGGGCATTTGCAGATAGTAATAAAACAGTATCCAAGTACTAAACAACCATAGGCATGTGTTCCGTATATAGTCGTACGTGCTCGCAATGAGAAACTTGCACAACATCTTTTGTCCTACCAGCCGGTGGAAGCCGAGCCTCTAGGGAATCTACTGATAACTAAGGTACTCCTTTTAATAGAGCTGACGTGGGCATTACCCTTCGGGTAACCGACATTGCCCTACCCTATACGATCTAGCTGGAGGCCCATGAAGGTACTCGATGGGCAGGTGGGCCACTTGGACGGCGCAGCAGAAGATTCCTTGGTGGACAAGACAAGGAGGTAGCCGAACAAGGAAAGTCTAGATCTAGAACTACTGTAAATCTAGTCATAATCGGTTAGAACTCTTGAGACCTGGCCTCCCATATAAAGGCCAGCAGAAGGGCTGCCAAGGGACACGATCAATCTTAGCAATCTTAGCCACCAAAAGTTTAGAGCTAGGTCGCCGCAGCACTTAGCCTCTCGACGAGATCTCAGCCGAACCCTTCGGCACCCCATTGTAACTCAATATTTTCATAATCAAGATCAGACAGGCAGGACGTAAGGGTTTTACCTCATCGAGGGCCCCGAACCTGGGTAAATCGCTCTCCCCGCTTGTCTGTGAACCGATGTCTCGTGTCAGCTTACAGGATTCCATCAACCCTAAGCCCCAATCGAAGGGCATTGCCGAGGAGTACCCTCGACAATTGGCGCCGTCTGTGGGAACCCTGTCGGCGCAAGATCGGTCATCGGCAGAACCAGTCATGTCATCGGCAGCTTCATCAACACCATCATCGCCAAGTCTGGGATGCCCGATTCGCTTCGGCTCCTATGAATTCACCCCGCACAGCGACTCGTCTCGCTCGACCTTTTCTGATCTACAAGGAAACATGGAGATGACCTTCGGCAGCGTCCACTACACCATCAACTCAGAAGGAGTCCTTCGACTGCTGGAACCACTCGCCTCCAGATCAACAGGTCCAAGCGCGTCGTCATCAATCGACCTTTCGGCTGGTCTGACGGACTCAACAAACTCGCCCGCGCCATCGACTCCTCGTTCGACGTCTTCCATGTCGGTTGGATCTGACAATCCCGCATCTTCGGAGACGACCTCGTACTACTGCTTGAACTGCGATACCAGGCACGGGCTAGGATCGAGCGATACACCGTTCATCTGCAATGCACAGTACTCATCGGGAGAGGACAGTGTCGACAGCACCGTCCAAGGTGCCACCCGGAGAACGGCACGCCACCAGGTTTATGTTGCCAATAACACGGGAAACACAAGGAACATAGGGGACGGAGATCACACCCCCCGCTCCAGCAGACGAGCAAGTTTTGGAAACAGCGCCAGTAACAACAATAGCGATTACACCATCGCAGATGAGGAGTGGGCAGCAGCCAAGGCAGCTGTGCTTAACAACACACCGCTCCCCGCAGGAACCTCGGTTGGAACCCTCAACGCTTATCGCTCCATATTGGAGAAAAATCGGGAGCGCCTATCGAAAGAGCAAGCCACCCTCGAGAGACGCCTATCTGCTGCGGACCAATCTAGTGAACGACGGAGAGGCTCGCGAGGAAGCGGCTCTCGAAGCACTCAAGGGGCAGGCAAGTACCGATCAAGTTTATCCAGACTCTCGGAAGATGACGCCAGAGAAATAACGTCGAATCTGACCAAGTCCTTCATGACCACGGACACCGCGGGTATGCCGCGACCAAAAACCGTCGCAGGAGAGACCGCCAATCTCGCAGCATACCTCATCAATCAGCAACCTGAACGTTCTATGGCTCAAGCCCATCTGGTTTCGCGGAAGGAAAAGACCACGTTACAGGCCAGCGGCTCAAAGCATCATGCGAGAGACGCTCGAGACGAAATCACCCAGAGCAGAATCGACAAATCAAGGCGACGACGCGCCGCTAGGGAGGAATATGACAGTGACTCCTCGGATGAGAGTCAGGAAAACGATGGCGAGCTAGGGGGGCCGACTGTTTAAGCTACAAAATCCGCGAGGCGATGCCACCCAGAAAGTTCAAACCTACCCCTACTGACACCGCCAAATATGATGGACAGTAGGAGACGAGGTCCTGGATAGACGACTATTTGCAGACTGTGGTTCTGCACAAAGGAAATCAGATAGCAGCAATGCAATGCTTGCAGCTTTACCTGAAGGATTCAACACGAGCTTGGTTACACTACAAGAAAAGTTGCCATGGCCGACGAAGTTGAAGTCGCGCCGTGGTTGCTGGTGTACCATGGCCGACGATTTTTGGTCCCTCCGTGGTGCATGTCAAAACTTTTTTTTTCTCGTTTTTGAGGCCACCTAGCCCGACGAAAGCGGCCAAAACGTCGCGTATGGTGGCCCGGGACGTGGTGCATCTCGAAATCTCGGGTTCGCCGGCCGAGTCAACGCAAATCCGCACCGCCGAGGGATGTAGGGCCCGGATGGCAGCCTCTCCGGCATTGTTTTTTTCTCGATCGCGCCATCTCGTTCAACGTTCTCCGATCGAGCCGTTTACGATGCGGGATCATGGGTCCCGCATGTCATCCTCTATGAACCAAAATTCTTTCTATTCTTGGATTTTTTTGACCCCACGATTTACGGCTACTTCCTTTTTCTTTTGATCCCTTGCCGCCTTGGAAACGTTGAGACCGCTCGCTGCTAAATGGGACCCGCATGTCATCCTCTATGTGCAATCAACTTTCTTTTCTTGGAGTTTTTTTTGGCACCTCAAATTTGGTCACTTGCCTTTTTCTTTCGATCCCCTGCCGCCTCTCAAACGGTGATACCGCTGCCGCTAACCGGGACCCGCATGTCATCCTCTATGTACTATAAAACTTTCTTTTCTTGAATTATTTTTGGCACCTCATATTTGGTCACTTACCTTTTTCTTTCGATCCCCTGCCGCCTCTCAAAAGGTGATACCGCTGCTGCTAAATGGGACCCGCATGTCATCCTCTATGTACTATAAAACTTTCTTTTCTTGGATTTTTTTTGGCACCTCATATTTGGTCACTTGCCTTTTTCTTTCGATCCCTGCCGCCTCTCAAACGGTGATACCGCTGCTGCTAAATGGGATCCGCATGTCATCCTCTATGTACTATAAAACTTTCTTTTCTTGGATTTTTTTGGCACCTCATATTTGGTCACTTGCCTTTTTTCTTTCGAACCCCGCCGCCTCTCAAACGGTGATACCGCTGTCTGCGTTAAGAGGCCTGCCGAAGGGTTCCATCAAATCATGAGACAACCTAGTAGACGCTTTCATTGCCAATTTCCAAGCAACATACAAAAGGCCCGTCGGGATTGAGGAATTACGGCATTCACAGCAAAAGCAGAAGGAATCGATGCGCGCATACATCGGGAGATTCACCAAACTCCTAAACATTGCCGAAGATGTTTCTGTTGATAGAGCAATCGATGCCTTCAGCGATGGCATCCGACGTGAAAGCTACATAGAGGAACTCGAGCGCAAAAAGCCAAAAACCATAACCAAGTTAATGGAAATCGCCAACAGCTAGGCTGATGGCGAGGACAACGTGCGAAAGCCGCGACAGCGCAGTGACGACGAAGACGACGACCAGCCGAAGCACGACTCGGGTGGATGAAGGGATCGCCACAAGAAAAGGAAAAATCGTAGTTATGACGATAGTAACCTGGTAGCGGCAGGATACTCTGATCGGCAGGATGATCGGTATGACGACAGACGAGACGATCGGCAGGACTGCAATCGGAACAACTCTGGAAACCGTGGCAACTACAAACCACGACCACAGAGGACTCCCGAGCTACCCTTCGTCGAGCAGATCAACGCTCCCTGTTATTTGCACTCGTACGTTGATTCTAAGGACAAAAAAACGAAGTCAAGCCACCTGCTCAGAGATTGTAGGAAGTTCATTAACATGCAGAAACTCATCCAGCAGCAGCAACAACCACCACCGCCACCACCACCACCTCCACCGCAGCATCAGGTCCAGCAGGCTCAACCTCACCAACCCAATGAGACGTTTCCACCACCACGCGGGCATATGAGCATGATCCACAGGATAGGTGTTTCAAGGAGAGAAATGAAGAAGCTCACCCGAGAAATCAATCTGGCAGAAAGTATCATGGCGAACATCCCTGAGTATGTCGAGTGGTCGTCCCAGAACATTACGTTCAGCCGAGCAGATCACCCGATGACCATACCAAAACCAGGACACGCTGCCTTAGTAGTCGAGGCACAGATCGGGGGGTTCAAGATGAGCAAAGTTTTCATGGATGGTGGAAGCGGACTAAACCTGATATTTGTCAACACAATCAAAAGTATGGGGATCACGATGAGAATGCTAGAAGAAACATACACCTATTTTCATGGGATTCTCCCTACTTCACCGGCGTACTCTCTTGGCAAGTTTACCTGAATGTTGTCTTTGGCAAACCCGACAACTTCAGGAAGGAAAAGATCGAGTTTGAAGTCGTGAACTGGGAATCATAGTATCACGCTATACTCGGAAGACCAGCTTATGCCAAGTTCATGGCTGTACCGCACTACGCATACCTGAAGCTGAAAATGCCTAGGAGCAACGGGACAAACATCACAGTCTATGGAAGTTTCTCATGCTCGGACAATTGTGATCGCGACTTTCAGAGGATTGCTGCAAAGTTCGGGTTAAAACAGGAAATTACCGATCTCCCTTCCAAGTCATCGTCACACGATAATAAGGAAGAAGAACGCATCAGAGGAGCGAAGAAGAAGCCAGCCGACCTTGCTCTAGATGCTTTGGCAGCACAAACTTTGGCAGCACAAACTTTGGCAGCAAAAACTTCGGCAGTTGATGGCACATCAGTCATAGGAGACAACAAGACACTGGCAATCACTGTCGAGACCCCTAGTGAAATCAACGACGCCTCGATAACCGCCAACGTGGTGGACAAGCTGGAAGATAAGAAGAACCCTTTCCTTGCTTAAGCGCTTCAATAGTGTTTAGTTTTCCTTTTTCAACAGGGCTCTCCTTTTTTCGCCCCTTAGTCCCATGTTTCTTTTATTAATAAGAACTTAAGTTTTGATCCCTTGAAAAGCATTGCAGTAATTCGGAGCACCCAAAAACCGCATCATCGTAAACCTTGCTTACGCCCCGTGGCGAACGACGGTGCAACGTAGTACGCGGCAAAAGATCGTGCTCCAAAAAAGCCTCTACGAGTGCTAAATAAACAAGGGCGCTAACCTTTTCCTCCGCTATAGATGCCTCTACGAGCGCCGTAAATAGCAAGAGTTTGGAAAGACATATAACACAACCCATGTTCGATATTTCACTTATGGAAATATCATAAAACAACGGGCTCATCAGCAGAGTTAATGCTCCCGATATATTCGGGAGCTGCTCTCCGGACATGCATCGGTTGAAAGCAAAGTTGCACATACAACGGGTTTAACAAGACCTGCAACACGAGCTGATCACTCAAACAATTTGCTGACCAACGAATATACATACGTTTAAACGGGCAATTAAGATTTGCTCCTTCAAAATTTTCCAACGGCATTGACACGGTAAAAGTACATACACATGTATCTACCAAACAAAAAGTTTCAACTACGCAATCCAAACGCCTGGATGAAGTAGCCAAATTATCTATTTACAATAAGAACTTAACCCTGAATTACTCTTGTGGAGTTCCTCTTTCTTTAGGTACCTTCGAATCCTTTTCAAGCTTGTCGAAAACTATATTGGTGGGCAAAAATACCTTCGGGTACAGCGTCTCCAAATCACCAACCGCGTTGGCGATAGCCAGCAGATTTGCCAAAGGATAACAAGCAAGGACGAGGGCAAGAGTAAATCTGGCCCCTGCAAAAACCTGAGCTCGCACCAAGTCTCGAATCTTCTTGGTATTCCCAAATTCAGACATCAGAGTCAACAGCGTAGGCGGGACCGCGTTCAAGGGGAACATCGTCCTCCAAATTACCCTTAGGGCTTTGTAGAACTTGTCGAAGAAATGGTGGATCTGCTGGACCCGATCTTGGAATTGCGCGACAGCCGAAGCTTTCGAGTGCTCCCTCCAGAAAATCTCTTCGGCTGATGACAGCTGGGTCAATGCGTTCACGCGCTCGTGAGTCCGCTTGTTCTCTTCAGCACGGTTCAGAGCTATGACTAGCAAAGGAATCAACGGAAAGATCAGGCAATGCGTTTCTTGAGAAAGATCAATGAGCACAAGGACCAGGCAACTTACAGTTCAAACTTTCACTGGACTTATGCAGTTCAGTAAGAGCATAGTGCTCTACGTCGGCTGCAATCTCGCCCTTCTTCTTGATAATGGAAGCCAAGGCATAGGTACTGCGCAGATCCTTTTCCATCTGCGCGATCCGATCCTTCATACGCTAGATTCGATCACCTTCAGAAAGGGCACCCGAAGAATCATCGAAAAACGCGGGCACTGGGAAAACCTGCAAAGAACAGCGTCAAAGGCCTGACGGATCGCTTCGCTTCAACATCAGAAGTTACTCCCATCGGGAGAGTGCAAGAGAAAATGTCATAACAGGGGTGTACTAGCAACATTGCTAGCACGGAGTTTATTACAAACACAAGTTTTGCGACAGAACATCGTTTCACATCAAATCAAAGAGAAGCTTGTTACAAAAATCAAGGGGCTTGAGTCTGGGTTCGTAAACTTGGGCCAGCCGATGTTTTCTTCGATGAAACCAGCTCAAGGAGCTGGCGTGCACACTTAAGAGCTGACATTTTGAAGATGCTTAAATCAATAAACTGCCCATCTTGATCTTTTGGCAGCTCCCTAGACATCTCCTCAATATCGGCCTTGAAGCCATGACCCATCATAAGTTGGAAGGCTAGGAGGGCACCATAGGTACGCGAAGTACGTTTGAATACCTCGATAACCTCCTTGGTGTCGACTGCGAAGGCGTCGATCAGCTGCCCCAAAGTCATGTCTTGATTAATCTTGGGGAAGATCATCGAGTGCATTCGCGCCATGGCACCTTTGCCCTTATCAAGGAGCTCCCGTGTAAGCTGGTGTGCGGCAAGAGTCATCGACACACTGTTTGCCGGAGAGTTGTTTGGAATTTTATCCAAGGCATCGACAGGGATGTCAGCGGCCTCTGCAAAGGAATGAAACAGGAAAGATTACTATCAAAGGATTAGAGTTGCAAAATAATAGTCGACAAGGAAGCATAAAGAGGAATTACCAAGCAAAGCCAACGAGATTGGCGAAGAAGATCATCTTTTTCGGCTGCCCGAGCTTCGGCGACCAGCCTAGACGCTTCCTCCTTCTTCAACTTCTCCATCAGCTTGCCGAGTTCCTCTTTGAGGGAGTCGACTTCTTGGCGAGCTGCGGCGGCTATTTTGACTGCACTGTCCAGTTTCGAGGAAGAAGATTTAACTTCCTTCTGCAGCCGAACCTTGTCTGCCTCAAGGGAAGTAAATTGGGAGGCAAAGGCCTCCAAAGAAGTTATAACGCCCCGCAGATCCTTAAGGAAAGGGGAAAACTAGATGTTTGACAAAGAACCATCAATCAAGGCATATCTATGAAGGTTTATGTTATGATCGAGAAAGACTTGCAGGTTTCCCTGAAGGAAGGGTCGTGGCGGCAGTAGTCGAAGGAATATCCTTCCCCCTAGAAAGGGAGGAGGCAGTCGACACTTGAGCCGCGGGGGCTGCCATAGGAGCCGAAGCTTCGGAAGCCGCGACATCCGGCGGAACGGCGCCAGACTTGGCCTTCTTAGACGGAGGCTCAATGAAACCTTCGTTTTCATCGGCAAAGCCGCCGGTTGATCTCTTCGCGGGTGAAGCTCTGGTCTCCTCCATAGCTGCATTAACAAAGGCATCACGATCAGCGTCGTCATCACGCATTGATCCCGCTGTGCCGCAAGCATCATTGGCTGAGGGAGGAAGATCGGTGTAGACAGCCTCAGAATCTATCGGGTCATCATGTTCGTTCTTTGGGCTCGTGTACTCGGCAGTATGAAAATCAACAGGGGCTGAGGAACCTCTTCCCTCGGAAGTATCGTTTGGTAAATCATGCAAGTTTTCAGAAACTATGGGGATCTGTCGAAGAAAAGAACAAATAAGAACAATAGTAGTTATGTCGACAAAGTGGAACAGGGTAATAAGATTATGAGAAGGAAAATTACCTCTGACGGTGGATGATCGGCATGAAGAGGAGAATAAGAAGACATCAACGGGATCGAGTCTTCCTGACTAAAGAGAGTGAGGCGACGAACTTCATCAAGCAACTCCTTTTCCGATAGTTCAGCGATGTTTATCCTGGTTTCATCCTTTGGACCCGAATACAACCACATCGGACGAACCCTGGCTAAGACTGGATGGACTCGACGTTTCAACAACACCGCGGCCACCTCTGTGCTGATCATAGTTTGGCCATCGGCTTCTTTGATCCGAAGGAATTTGGCAAATAACTCGTCGGCTGCTGTCCTTTCGTCGGGAGAGAGGATGTTCTTCCAAGAATGTTTAGGCTTGGCTTCAAGGACGTTGGCAAAGCAAGGAAGCTGGGACTCGGTTGTTGAGGAATCCTTAACATAAAACCATTTCAGTCTCCATCCTTGCACAGATTCACTCATTGGGAAACTGAAATAGTTGACCTGTGAACGGACAACAAACCCCACTCCCCCAATGACAAAGGGTCCATTGCTACTGTTGTATCTCTTTACGAAGAAAATTTTCTTCCACAACCCAAACTGAGGCTCGATGCCCAAGAATGCCTCACAGAGGGTGATTGTTACGTGTAAAGCACACGTCCGTTGGGAACCCCAAGAGGAAGGTGTGATGCATGCAGCGGCAAGTTTTCCCTTAGTAAGAAACCAAGGTTTATCGAACCAGTAGGAGTCAAGAAGCACATTGAAGGTTGATGGTGGCGGAGTGTAGTGCGGCGCAACACCAGGGATTCCGGCGCCAACATGGAACCTGCACAACACAATCAAAGCACTTTGCCCCAACGTAACAGTGAGGTTGTCAATCTCACCGGCTTGCTGTAACAAAGGATTAGATGTATAGTGTGGAAGATGATGTTTGCAAAGAACAGTAAGAACAAGTATTGCAGTAGATTGTATTCGATGTAAAAGAATGGACCAGGGTCCACAGTTCACTAGTGGTGTCTCTCCAATAAGAAATAGCATGTTGGGTGAACAAATTACAGTTGGGCAATTGACAAATAAAGAGGGCATGACAATGCACATACATATTATGATGAGTAGTGTGAAATTCAATTGGGCATTACGACAAAGTACATAGACCGCTATCCCAGCATGCATCTATGCCTAAAAAGTCCACCTTCGGGTTAGCATCCGCACCCCTTCCAGTATTAAGTTGCAAACAACAGACAATTGCATTAAGTATGGTGCGTAGTGTAATCAACACAAATATCCTTAGACATAGCATTGATGTTTTATCCCTAGTGGCAACAGCACATCCACAACCTTAGGGGTTGCTGTCACTCCCCCAGATTTAATGGAGACATGAACCCACTATCGAGCATAAATACTCCCTCTTGGAGTTACAAGTATCAACTTGGCCAGAGCCTCTACTAGCAACGGAGAGCATGCAAGATCTTAAACAACACATAGATGATAGATTGATAATCAACATAACATAGTATTCCATATTCATCGGATCCAAACAAACGCAATATGTAGCATTACAAATAGATGATCTTGATCATGTTAGGCAGCTCACAAGATCTAACAATGATAGCACATGAGGAGAAGACAACCATCTAGCTACTACTATGGACCCATAGTCCAGGGGTGAACTACTCACACATCACTCCGGAGGCGATCATGGCGATGAAGAGTCCTCCGGGAGATGATTCCCCTCTCCGGCAGGGTGCCGGAGGCGATCTCCTGAATCCCCCGAGATGGGATTGGCGGCGGCGTCTCTGGAAGGTTTTCCGTATCGTGGCTCTCGGTACTGGGGTATTCGCGACGAAGACTTCTTATAGGCGGAAGGGTAGGTTTAGGGGCGACGCGAGGGGCCCACACGCCAGGGCGGCGCGGCCCCACCCTTGGCCTCGCGGCCCTATTGTGGCGGCGCCTCGTCGCCCCACTTCGTTTCCCTTTCGGTCTTCTGGAAGCTTCGTTCAAAAATAAGACCCTGGGCGTTGATTACGTCCAATTCCGAGAATATTTCCTTTGTAGGATTTCTGAAACCAAAAACAGCAGAAAATAGCAACTGGCTCTTCGGCATCTTGTCAATAGGTTAGTGCCGGAAAATGCATAAATATGACATAAAGTGTGTACTCCCTCCATCCCAGTTCGCAAGGCAAAGTTTTCAAATATCTTGGCCCAAGGTGAATTCTCATTGGCTCTAAATTTGCACGTTAAAACGTTAATCGAGTACTAGTGCGCGGTGGTTTCACATGCATGGAGTACTAGTGCGTGGTGGGAGATGAAAAGAGGAGTGTTTGCATGCAAAAATGATTAGTTTACTCTCACATTAAATGCAAAATGTGCCTAGGAGGTGAGGGATTTTGGGACAAATATTTTTTGGGAATTTGCCATGCGAACTGGGACGGAGGGAGTATAAAGTAGCATGGAACATAAGAAATTATAGATACGTTTGAGACGTATCAAGCATCCCCAAGCTTAGTTCCTACTCGTCCTCGAGTATGTAAACGATAACAAAGATAATTTCTGAAGTGACATGCTATCATAATCTTGATCAATACTATTGTAAGCATATGTAATGAATGCAGCGATTCGAAGCAATGGGAAAGACAATGATTAAACAATTGAATCATATAGCAAAGACTTTTCATGAATAGTACTTTCAAGACAAGCATCAATAAGTCTTGCATAAGAGTTAACTCATAAAGCAATAGATTCAAAGTAAAGGCATTGAAGCAACAGAAAGGAAGATCTAAGTTTCAGCGGTTGCTTTCAACTTCAACATGTTTATCTCATGGATAGTTGTCAACACAAAGTAATATGATGAATGCAAATAAGCAAGTATGTAAGAATCAATGCACAGTTAACACAAGTGTTTGCTTCTAAGACAGAAAGAAGTAGGTAAACTGACTCAACATAAAAGTAGAAGAATGCCCCTTCGCAGAGGGAAGCATGGATTGCTATATTTGTGCTAAAGCTTTTATTTTGAAAACATAGAAACAATTTTGTCAACGGTAGTAATAAAGCATATGTGTTATGTATAAGATATCCTATAAGTTGCAAGCCTCATGCATAGATTACCAATAGTGCCCGCACCTTGTCCTAATTAGCTTGGATTTACATGGATTAGCATTGCATAACATATGTTTTAACCAAGTGTCACAAAGGGGTACCTCTATGCCGCCTGTACAAAGGTCTAAGGAGAAAGCTCGCATTGGATTTCTCGCTTTTGATTATTCTCAACTTAGACATCCATACCGGGACAACATATACAACAGATAATGGACTCCTCTTTAATGCATAAGCATTCAACAACAGATAATATTCTCATAAGAGATTGAGGATTGTTGTCCAAACTGAAACTTCCACCATGGATATGGCTTTAGTTAGCGGCCCAATGTTCTTCTCTAACAATATGCATACTCAAAGCATTCAACTCATGATAAATCACCCTTACTTCAGACAAGACGAACATGCATAGCAACTCACATGATATTCAACAAGGATGAAATAGTTGATGGCGTCCCTAGGAACATGGTTATCGCTCAACAAGCAACTTATTAAGAAATAAGATACATAAGTACATATTCAATACCACAATAGTTTTTAAGCTATTTTCCCATGAGCTATATATTGCAAAGACAAAGAATGGAATTTTAAAGGTAGCACTCAAGCAATTTACTTTGGAATGGCAGAGAAATACCATGTAGTAGGTAGGTATGGTGGACACAAATGGTATATTTTTTGGCTCAAGGATTTTGGATGCATGAGAAGTAATCCCTCTCAATACAAGGCTTAGGCTAGCAAGCACTACAAGAAAAGTTCTGATAGACAACGTCCCAAAATCGTCCGCTAAGGGGTATTTTTCGTCGCCTATGGGCCTAACCCGACGATATGGGTTCGGTTGTCGAAACTGCGTCATGCAAAGTCCTACCACGTTTTTTTCGGTCCGTCGCGCTTGGGCGCCCTTCCGCCACGGAAAATCGGACCGTTGCAGAAGTGTTTCCGGGAGCCCGTTGACTGCTGACGTCATGCAAACTGACATGTGGCAGACGCCGTTAACTGGCAGTTAACGGCGTTAACCGGCTGAAACCCCGTGGTAGATGGTAGGCCCACACGAGGCCTGCCACATCTTAAGCGGGCCGGCCCATTAAGTTTGCGGGCCGGGCCAGCTGACTTGGTTTGACTGGTCAACTATATAGCTGGGCTGGTCCATTAGTTACGTGGGCCGGGCCTAACCTCTCAGGTTGAATGGTCAAAATTTTAATGGGCCGGCCCACTAAGCATGTGGGCCGGGCCGAATGCACTCGTTTGACCGGTCAACAGGCAAAAGGGCCGGCCCACAAGACATGTGGGACCCACTTCCCTGTTATCGGGTCGGCCCATTTACAAAGTGGGGTCCACCTTAAAGCAAGTGGGCCGGCCCAAGAAGTTATTGGGCCGACCCAATTAGCATGTGGGTCCCACTTTCCTGCTATCGGGCCGGCCCATTTAGTATGTGTGGTCCACAATAGATCAAATGGGCTGGCCCAACAAGCCAGTCGGCCGGGCCAAAACACAGGTGGGTCCCACTTTTCTATTAAAGGCCCGACCCATTTAGTATGTGGGGTCCACCATATAGCAAGTGGGCCAGCCCAAGAAGATAGTGGGCCGGGCCAAAAACACAGGTGGGTCCCACTTTCCTTTTAAAGGGCCGGCCCATTTAGTATGTGGGGTCCACCATATAGCAAGTGGGCTAGCCCAACAAGATAGTGGGCCGAGCCAAAAACACAGGTGGGTCCCACTTTCCTGTTAAAGGGCCGGCCCATTTAGTATGTGGGGTCCACCATATATCAAGTGGGCCGGGCCAAAAACACAGGTGGGTCCCACTTTCCTGTTAAAGGGCCGGCCCATTTAGTGTGTGGGGTCCACCATATAGCAAGTGGGCCGGCCCAACAAGATGGTGGGCCGGGCCAAAAACGCAGGTGGGTCCCACTATCCTGTTAAAGGGCCAGCCCATTTAGTGTGTGGGGTCCACCACAAAAGCTTTTGGGCTGGCCCAACAAGTTAGTGGGCCGACCCAATTAGTATGTGGGGTCCACGGTAAATCAGGTGGGCTGGCCCGACGAGTTAGCGGGCCGAGCCAATAAGCTTGTGGGGCCCACTTTTCTGTTACTGGGCCGGCCCAGTAGAGGGTGGGGTCCACCTTAAAGCAAGTGGGCTAGCCCAATAAGTAAGTGGGCCAGCCCGTTTAGTTGGTGTTTATATGCCGGCATAATAGGCGCTTTAGGATTTTGCGGGCCGGCACATATGTGATTTCGCTTAATTGGGCCGTTTAAGTGATGGGAATTTGTGATTTAGATACTGAGAATATTTACGCAGCACATGATAGCCTCACTTACCACAAGCACCAAAGAAAAAATGCGCGAAAGAACTATAAAAACTAACTAAATATTACATCAGCTGCAAGGCTTTGAAAAAATATTACAGAACCCAGAGAAATTGAATGGTAATTAAACCTAGCAATACAATGAAGCGATCCGGCAATCTTTTAAGTTGTCCATGCAGCACCTATATCCGAAACAAAGACATTACAAGTTAAGACAACAACAATGGAAAGGCAAAGACACTACAATATTGTTTGCCAAAGAATTTGGAACTCATCATTTCGTCGTTATAACAAGATCATTGTAATGCGCACAATAAGCAAACAAAGAGTGCATGCCGCATACCAATAGCCAATATAACAGAGCATGTTAGAATAAAACAGCAGACTTACTACTGTCGACTCCCATGCAAACCCAACATGTTCAGGGAGTACAAGATTGGCATGAACAACATAGTAGCAGGCTATAAATTTTGTCACAACGACTGAGCAAGATGAAGTTATGATGGCTACATCTACAGAGAAGGGAATGTAAACCAAAAATAGAAGTTACGATGGCAAAAGCTAAAGAGGAGGGAATGTGAACCAACATGTGCCAAGTGCAATTACTTCATTTTGGCCGTGAACTAAATAATACTCCTGAACTTATAGTGAAGGGGATGCAAATCAAGATGTTTCGGGATATAAACTTGTAATGAGCAACACGTAGAGGATAGTTAATGCTGGAGCTTAGGATGGACCAGATACGAAATATAGTGGGATCACCTGTGAACTTGTATAAGAGGGAATGCAAACCAATATGTTCGAGCATTCCATATGTGAGCGTCATGCCAAGTCGGAGAAACAAGTCAATAATGCAGCTTTTGAAGAACAAGATGGCACGCAAAATTATTATCTAGTAGTATGACAAGTTTTTTTCCAGGCTAGATAGCAGAGTGATAGCATGCCAAACTAAGTCCTTACTTTGTTAGCTTACAATGAACTAGATACAAAACAATGGCATCACCTGTAGTACAGGGAATGCAAGCCAACATGTTCATGGAGTTAAAAATTGGCACAAACAACATAGTAGCAGGCCATAATTTTTGTAACAACGACTGAGCAAGATAAAGTTATGATGGCTAGATCTACAGAGCAGGGAATGTAAACCAAATATAGAAGTTACGATTCCAAAAGCTATGGAGCAGGGAATGCGAACCAACATGTGCAATTACTTAAAATTGGCCATGAACTAAATAATAGCAGGATGTTACTATAATAGCTAGGAATAAAATAGATAGGAGTTATAATGGCATCACTCATAAACTTGTAGATAAGGGAAACAAATCAATTTGTTTCGGGATATAAAGTTGTAATGAGCAACACATATAGGATAGTTAATGCTACGGCTTTGGATGGACCAGAAACGGAATATAGTGGGATCACCTGTGAACTTGTAGAAGAGGGAATGCACACCAATATGTTCACCATTCTATATGTGAGCACCATGCCAATTAAGAGAAACAAGTTAATATTGCAGCTTTTGAAGAATCAGATGGCAGCCAAAATTACGATGGAAGTAACAGCTGTGACGAGTTCAAATAAATTCGTACTGCAGGATGGCAGAGCGATAGCATGCAGGAACTAATAGCAGGCAAGTACTTTGTTAGCTTACGACGAAGTAGATAGAAATAACAATGGCATCACCTGTAGTACAGGGAATGCAAACCAACATGTTCAGGGAGAACAAGATTGGCATGAACAAAATAGTAGCAGCCTATAATTTTTGTAACGACGACTAAGCAAGATAGAAGTTATGATGGCTACATCTACAGAGCAGGGAATGCAAACCAAAATGTTCAACCGCTTAAAGTTAGCAATGAACTAGAAAATAGCAAGGTGTTACGGTCATATCTAGGAATGAACTAAAAGAGCTTCAGACAAACAAGCATCTGAACCCAGAACATGGCGCTAAAATAATGGACTTACATTAGGAGAAGCACTCTGTGGGAGTCACAGCAGATCTTCCTGGGGTTGATAGATCCGGTGATGAAGTACGCTACATGTGCTACTTGGGGTTGGAGAGACGGCCATTACAATTCATGGTTACTCATCTCATCTCGCAAAAAACGTAACGGCGCGTCGTTAGCACAAACAGGTTCCCCCAAGATTAAACAAGAACTTGCAGTGCAAGCAATAGAAAAGCGACAGTAGAAGAGTTTAGATCATGCACGGCACCGGTGAAGCAGATCCGGTTCATGCACAGCGGTGTCGGTGAGCAAGATCCGATGCGGTGGACGACGGATCCGGCGAAGCGGCTCCGGTGGGGTGGACGATACCGCAGCTGAAGCGACTGCGGTAGACTGCTAGATGAGCATATGGTTTGGAGGTTCGGCGGGGATGATCTGGTCCGGTTGATGACGGCGTCGATGAAGCGGCTCCGGCAGGCAGCCGGATGATGAGGATCGCGAGGCCTCGGGTAGGCCAGGGAAGTCCGGCGGGGATGTTCCGGTGCGGTGGTAGTGGAGGTGGGAGAGAGAGGGACTTGGGAAGTTCCGGTGGGTGTGGTCTCAGAGGAGAGACTGAGGGAAATGATTTTTTTTGGTTAGTTTCCGGGGCTAGGGAGGTGGTGATCGAAAAAAATGACGGGTAGACCCCCCACCAACCGACTTATACATGGACATTGTTGTCATCTTTACGAGGGTAGAATGGGAAGTTAGAAGCGTGTGAAATATTTGTATTTTTCGGGCGGGAAGTTTTGCTGCTGGAATGAGATTTCGAATTTGGCTACAGTCCAAGTAATACAAAAATATGAGACCGTACTAGTACGGCCAAGTGTCACATCGGTACGGATCCAACG